>NC_143489.1:73564382-73881168 GCF_027475165.1 Benincasa hispida
ATAAATGATTAGGATCATATCATTTGTAGCACTTTACAATACTTGAAATATCTACAAAGCAGGTCATATCCGTAGTGTCACCAGGATAAGGCTGGGATAAGGTACCCAGCCTTATTCATCTACTACAGACTGTTTAGGTTATTATTTAAACAAGATCCAACTATATGTCTCTACATAATTGTTTAAATTACATAAAATAATCTAGGATCTTATTTTATTGGATTGAATGTATTCTCATAAAATAACAATTATTTTATAAATAATAATTTATTTAAATAATGTTTACAAACAACGAGAATACAAGAGATTTAGGACACCAATCCCAACAAATAAGTCTACCATTTTAGGGACAAGGTCGAGTAGGAAGCTGGAAACATAATAATACAAGATGGAACTCATTCCTTCCCGCCTTAAGGGAAAGTAGATCAATGTTCTCTTAAGTGGTGTCTCTGGGACTTGAACAAAGGGCCCTACCCTCTCGTTGACCGGAGAGGGGTTTCTATTTATTGGTTGGACCATAAATAGGTTGTTCATTGGAGGAGCATTAGTACTTAAGAAGTAAAAGGTAACCCAAGAGTAAAAATGATAATTTGACCTAGTTGGAGTTACGAACACTCGTGAAGGACTAATTTGCTTGTATTGGTCTATATTTGTGGACACAAAAATATATCTGTAATGAGAAGAGTGAAGTTGTGGGTCTTTAATGGAGTGTACCCACATTTAATGAATATTGATTAATTTGGTTAATGAGTTTAGCCAATTAATCTCATATCGTTAAAGCTTTTGTTCTACAGGTCCACCAGGTCCCCTCATTAGTTCACTACAGGATTTTTAAGAAGGATAATTTGAATTGTTCAAATTAATTTGAGGAAACTATGTATTAATGTGATTTATATATAATTAATTATGGATATGATCTATAATTAAATTGGAAAGTAATGTTTGAATAAGATTCAAATTAATTAACTCAAGTGAATTAGATTCACAAAAAATTAATTAATAGAGAGGGTTTGTACATATACATAGGATGTATATGATAATTAAATATATACATTAAATTGGGTTTAATGTATCAAAAATTATTTAATTATTGTGGAAATTAAAATTTAAAAAGTGTTATTTAATAGGGGTAGTTAATTAAATAAGTTTTATTTAATTAAATGGGCTAATTAATTAAATAAATGTTATTTAATTAATTATGAAAAAGGAAAATGTTTGGAAAAGGGCTTGACCTTTCTCTATATAAAGACCTCTCTATGGCCCTTGGAGAACACACAAAACACAATACATGGCACCATAGTGTTATTGTGCAGAATTTTCTCTAAGTCATAAAGAAAATCCTCTATACTCTCCAAAACTCTTTTCTCCTCTCCCTCTCCCAATAGTTGGATACCACCTATCCTTCTATTGGAATCCCAGAGACTAACGAGGTTACTTTCGTGGTAGTGTTCGAGATTGTTCAAAAAATTATCCGTGATCAAGATCGTTGAAGATCTGTTCATTGGAACTTGGAGAGGATTGTTCATGGCTTTTGGAATCTACAAAGGTAAGAATCGTTATAATCTTTTCCCTAATGAATGTTAATTTACCTGTTTATATATTTTGTTTTGTATAATAATTTTGTAGGATGCAAGGCGTTTTATCAAACCACTTCTGCTGCGGGATTTGATCCCCCCTTCAATTGGTATTAGAGAAAATTCCTTGCATCTTCGTTCTTTGTATTTTTTGAAACAAAATTGTTTAGAGGTGAGTTTAGTATTCTGCATTATGAATGTTTGAATGTTAGTTTTCAGAATTAGATGTTTTCGATTTTGACCCTAAATTTCTTTTTAATTTGATTAGATTGTAAGTCTTCGTTGTATTTTTGGGCAATTTAATTCTTACTTCAAGTCTGTAAGTCCATGTCGATCGATAGAGCAATGGTTGCTGAAGAGATCGAGAAGAAACGAAAGTGTTTAGGGCGAGTTCAGAGCAAAAATCGTGTAGAACAAGAGTCTTCTGCCGATTAACATCGCGACGGTACAACAACATTGAAAGGCAAAGGCGTTGAGTAGCAGTCGTAGTGTTGCAACGCTGCCCTCGGCATTGCAATGCCCCGAGTTTCAACGGAGCGTTGACGACACACGCGAAGATGTTGCAACTACAGTGATTTTTTACCTAATCGTATAATTTTAATTTTTTATATTAATTAGTTAAATTAATATAATAGTGATATCAATTTAATAAATTAATTTTGCATTAGGGTGCCAAAATCGATTCAATTTTTTCTGTTTGATTTAATTATTCATTGAATGTATGTTTTAAATTTTCTTTTGAATTCATATTACATATTATACGTCATATAGATTCAAAAATACCCACCTTAGGATAAACATGTACATGTATGATAATTAAATACAAAGGGTTATATTTGATAGATGCATGATTGAATTAACATGCTCATGCATCATAATATAAGTGTTATGTTAGTGATGTGTGATTAGCCTAAGCATGTCCATGCATCAAACTATATATTAAAATTGTTCTAGTAGAATGATGCATGTGAATGCTTGAAGCTTTTATAGAATTCATTAATTTATAAAGAGTTATAGTATTAATGAGATAGATTAAAATCTATAATCTAGATTGCATGCAAATATAGGTCCAAATTAATTTTAAATGGTTTTAAATTGATCTATGTAATTTCTAATGGGATTAGGAATATATTATTTTTTATAATTTGTTTTAATAGGATTAAAATGAATTTCAATAAAAGATTAAATTTATAAAATAATTACTCATAAGGGACCTTTGTCTAAGGAAGGTTTGGTCTAGGAGGGGATATTTAAGTTGACGAAAATGAAACATCTCCACCTAGGAATCGACTTGGAAGGTGAATTAAGCAAATATTTTATAATCATGCAATAAATTATTGATTTTATTAAAAGAGTTTAATAAATGAAATCAAGTATTGTTAAATTATTTAATATAAATGTTATATTTAGCAAATGTAGAGGACTTAGATAAATTCATTAGTCAGGTTTTAACTAAGTATAATAAAATCCTACTAAATTATTAGAATAATTTAGTTGGAGGAAGTTGATATATATGATATATCAAAATTTCAGCTCTCACGTCCCCAAGAGTTCACACCATAAGATCCATGCTCAACTTTGGTGTTGCCCTAGGCACGACCTCCCTTCGAAAAGTGTTTGCATGGGTCAATAACAAGCTAAATGGGGAAACTGTTCATAATAAGTGAGAGAGAGACGCGTGTCAATATATCCTACAGTCTCCACCATTAGGTTGCATCGTGAGATTCCTATGGTCCGCTTGTGTGTCGTCTTATAGCCACCATCCCTTCGGAGGGCCTCATCATAGGGATCAGAACAATGTAAACTCCATAAATGGATAGGGTTTCTTAGGTTAATCTTCAACAGTTGTCTTTCTCTTTGGTAGCTTGTTGAGGCGTACCTCTGGGATCCGAAAATGGGAGGATCACACTTATAGGATGACTTAAGTTAGTTAATGAATCCTTGACCAAAACACTGGTAGCTAAGAACTATAAGAATAAAAGTTATTCAAGTACGAGTGATTAGCTGTGAAACCCGGATTTCCATTATTCCTTACTTAAGCAGGTGATTAAGGAAATTAACTAAGTAAAAGTTAAATCCTATGTTGAAGCGAAGGAAAATTTCTAGGTGTTGAATAGATTTTCCTTAAGTAGTTTTGAGTTAAGCTTAAATTGATGAAAAATTGACTAAGTGTTGGACTAGGCATTGCCATGCGTTGGCCATAAGATCTTGGAGAGATTATTTGGGCCAAGGGAGAAGTTGAAGTGGGAATGACACATGCCTTGGAGGTTAGACCAATGCATTAGGCTAGTTAGATGTGTTGGATGCGTTGGATGCGTTGGATGATAGATGTGTTGGATACGTTGGATGCGTTGGATGATGGATGCGTTGGATGTGTTGGATGATGGATGCATTGGATACGTTGGATGCGTTGGATGATGGATGCGTTGGATTCGTTGGATGCGTTGGATGCATTGGATGCGTTGGTGAAGGAAGGAAAATCGAAGTGAGGCATTGGGATGGCACGAGGGCTGGAGGGTGGTATGCGTCGAGCAACCTCGGCCAAATGCCCAGACATGCATCGAGCAACCTCGGCCAAATGCCCAGCCATGCGTCGAGCAGCCTTGGCCAGACGCCCTGCCTATGCGTCGATTGATTGCTATATGTTTCAGCATGTCATCAAACCATGTGTCTTCTTGGGAGGAAGCCTTAAGCCTTAAGAATTTGAGGTGGTTGCATCAAATTGGAAGCTTATACGTTGGTGAAAGGTGAAGATGACACTTTGGGTTATGCTGATGCAAGATTGCGTTGATGGTGTAAGGAAGAGACACTTGGTCATGCGGCCAAGTAGGAGGTATCGTCCATGGAGCAATCTTGGACGCCTATAAATAGAGCCAAGTATTTCAGATGAAAACTCAAATTTTCTTAAAAAGACATAAGGAAGTAGTGTGTGAAGACTAATTGGGAGAAGACCATGCATTGGTAGTAAGACCATGCTTGGTCAAGAAGTTCCAAGAGGGGAGATGCTGTCGGGCAGAAAAGACAGGAAGTATCATCAATATGGAATGAGGAATTCTCCCAATTTACTCGTGATTTTGATGTGATTCCAAAGCCATCTAAAAGCTAAAAGTCTAGTTTTGATGGTAGGGCTTTCGGAGAATAAGCTCCAAGGAATCGGGCTGGAAGCTGAGAAAAAGACAGAAGGGTCAGACTATCGGGTAAGCTGGGCCAGTATTGATATTTTAAATATTTCGGCTAAACCACGAGGATTTCTGAGCTAAGATTTTATGGTAAGCTTTCTGAGACATTTTAGAACATGTTTGCAGAAGGAAGTATCTTAAAATAAGGTCTGGAACTATGAGTAATCTAAGCTTATATTTGAATCTGGAATTTAGGGTTCAAAAAGAGAAACCAAGGAAACCTTAGGAACTTCAGAAAGGAAAGTTCCTAACCAATCAAGGTGAGTGGTTATTGTGTGTTGTACTGTTGATATAATTTCTATATATAGGTAAAAATATATAGGGGATAATGGTAAACTGGCATGATCAGGGATATATGTTTATTTGATTACTATGCTTGTTGAGATATTGCTTGTATGTTTGTTTTGGAAACTGAAATTGTACCCAGGATACATAGTTAGCATGCTTGAAAAGGGTACTTGATGGGAAAATATAGTCGACTTCAGTCGACGAAAAATGATAGTCGGTGACGACCGACGGGAAATATAGTCAAGTTACCTAAGCATAGCTAGCGGAAAAATAGTCGATGTGCGCATTGGCGGGATAATAAGGTACAGGGAAAGTTTCCACAGGAATTGTTGTTGTCTTAGTATATGTGTAAAAGTATTAGGGATGTTTTCATTATGTGATAACCAGCGGTCAAGCTGGAGTTGATTGTTTTAACCAGCGGGCGAGCTGGAGATTGTCCAGCGGTTTGGCTGGAAAATAATAATGAACTTGTGGTAATGTTCTTGTTGACTATGTATTGCTTTCCCAAAAGTATATTTCTGTCGACAAAGTTATTTGTTTATCTAAAGGCACCACTCATTGGGCTTTATAGCTCATGTTTTCCATGTTTTATATTTTACCCCCCTCCCCCCAAGGTACCGAAAGGTGAAGAGTTCTAGGGTGCTGCTAAGGTCAAGGTCTGCCACGTGCCACAGTAACATTTCCGGAGGATTTTACAGTTGTTGTTCTAATTTGTAATTAAGTCTTGAAGTTGTATAAATGACACGTTGTTGTAATAAAATGGGTCTACTTAATGAGTTGTAAGTTGAATTTTGTTCATTGGTATCAGAATTATTTCCACGAGAGTTATTAGGCAGTAAGTGTCAACCAAAGGGTTGATAACTGCTACAGTCACGCCCTTTCCCAGGCTAAGAGGGTGATATGGGGCGGGGTGTGACAGTAGCTCATCATCTTTCGATGGCCTGTTGCTCTAAATCTTTGAAGTATGGTTGCAAAAACTGAAATCAATAGTTTAGTTATGGTTCTATGATTACATGTATTTTTACTAAATTGATTGGATAATTAAGTAATAGATTATGACAAAGATAACTAATAAGGTCAATTGATTGCTATATGTTTCAGCATGTCTTCCACAATCATATCTTTGCTTAAAAATGAGAAATTAACCAGTGAAAACTATGCGACTTAGAAATATAACATGAATATGATTATGGCTATTGATGATCTGCAATTTGTCTTGACGGAGGAATGTCCTCCAGTTCCTACTCAAAATGCATCTCAAGCATTGAAGGATGCTTATAACCATTGGACAAAGGCGAATGACAAGGCCTAAGTCTATATGTTGGAAAGTCTGTCTGACATTATTACCAAGAAGTATGAGGCCATGATGACTACACGTCAGATCATGGAGTCTCTTCAGGAGATGTTTGGACAACTGTCCACTCAAATCCGGCACGAGGCCCTTAAGTACATTTATAATGTGCACATAAAAGAGAGCCAATCAGTGAGAGAACATGTTCTCGATCTGATGGTCCATTTCAATGTTGACGAAATGAACGGTGCGGTCATAGACGAGCAGAGTCAGGTGTCCTTTATTTTGAAATCTCTTTCAAAGAGTTTTCTTCAATTCCGTAGCAATGAGGTAATGAATAAAATATAGTACAATCTAACTACCCTTCTGAATGAGTTACAAAGTTTTAAGTTCCTCATAAAAGATAAGGGACTAGTAGAAGGAGAGTCAAATATTGCCCATTCCAAAAAAGTTCCATCAGGGTTCATCTTCTAGAACTAAGTCTGTTCCTTCAAGCTCTGGTTCTAAGAAGATTTAGAAAAAGAAAGGAGGAAAGGGGAAGGCTCCCACTATTTGTAAAGACAAAGGCAAAGCTAAGGTTGACAGGGCAAATACATCCACTGTAATGTGGAAGGTCACTGGAAACGCAATTGCCCTAAGTACCTTGCTGAGAAAAGGAAAGAGAAGGAAGGTAAATATGATTTACTAGTCCTGGAAACTTGTTTAGTGGAAAATGACTGTGATGCCTTGATACTTGATTCATGAGCCACTAATCACCTTTGTTCTTCTCTATAGGGAATTAGTTTCTTCCAGTAGCTAGAAGAGCGTGAAATGATGCTCATGGTTAGAACGGGAGATGCCATTTTAGCTTGTGTAGTGGGAGCTGCTAAGCTGTGTTTTGGAAATAGACTTTTGTTTTTAGAAAACTTGTACATTGTTCCCAAGATGAGGAGGAACCTTGTTTCTATTTTTTGTTTAATTGAACAATCATACTCTATTTCATTTAATTCAAATGAAGCGTTCATTATGAAAAATGGTGTGACTATTTGTTCAGCTAAACTAGAAGAGAACTTATATGTGTTAAGACCAACTGAATCAAAAACTTTTTTAAACCGTGAGATGTTTAAAACTGCTAATACTCAAACTAAAAGGCGAAGAATTTCTCCAAGTAACAATGATACGTACTTTTGGCATTTGAGATTAGGCCACATAAATCTCAATAGGATTGGGAGATTGGTAAAGAATGGACTTCTAAGTAAGTTAGAAGATGATTCATTACCTCAATGAGAATCCTGTCTCGAAGAAAAAATGACTAAAAGGTCTTTTAGTGGAAAAGGTTATAGAGCCAAAGAGCCCTTAGAACTTATACATTCGAATCTTTGTGGTCCAATGAATGTAAAGACTAGAGGAGGGTACAAATACTTTATCTCTTTTATAGATGATTATTCAAGGTATGGTTACTTATACATAACGAAGCATAAGTCTGAACATTTTGAAAAGTTCAAAGAGTATAAGGCTGAAGTAGAAAACCTATTAGGTAAAACAATTAAAACAATTAAAACACTTTGATCTGATCGGGGTGGAGAGTACATGGATTTAGAATTTTAGGACTATTTGATAGAACTTAGAATTCAATCCCAACTTTCAGCACCTGGTACACCTCAGCAGAATGGTGTATCAGAAAGGAGAAATAGGACCTTATTAGATATGGTTCTTTCTATGATTAGCTATGCTCAATTACCTAACTCGTTTTGGGGGTATGCAATAGAGACTGCAGTTCACATCTTGAATAATGTTCCCTCGAAGAGTGTTTCTAAAATACCTTTCGAGTTATGGAGAGAACGCAAACTGAGTTTACTTTAATTCAGAATCAAGGCTTGTCCTGCACATGTGTTACTGAAAAATCCTAAGAAGTTGGAACGTTGTCCAAGGTTATGCCAATTTTTTGGTTACCCTAAGGAGACGAGATGTGGTATGTTCTATGACCCTCAAGAAAATAAAGTGTTTATTATTAGTGTTGACAATCAATAAGTGGAAGCAATTAGGATCTTAAGCACTCTAATTCCATTAATTTTAGCCACCAAATAAGCATGTTCAATCAAAGAAATAGGGTTTCTGAAATATACCATTGATGAACTCTTCAAATCAGCAACTCCTCAATTTGAAATTGATCGAGAACTTGATGTAGACTACCATAAGATCTTCCCTATTATTCTTTTGGCCCTTAGATTTGATGGTGGAATCCAAAATGAGGTTGAAATCAAGGGAATTTGGAGATAGTTTTCTGGCTTTTGGTTAAGTGTATGAGAAAACTCTTTCCTCTTCAAATTCTAAAATTACATCAATCAATATTCAACTAACCTGAGTTGATTTTTATTCAAAACAGCTATGTACCCGGTCATACTACTAAAATGGGGAGCTTATTGAGCCAACGTTGTTAGGCTAATCCTCACCCATGCAAATCTAAGGATAATCCCGAATAAATAGGAGTTCACAGTTAGCTCAGGATTAAGGTCAAGTTACCTAGGTCATCGCTTTGAAATAGTCAATTTTAAATAGTAAACAATGTTATAAATAAGTGTTACTTATTTCTTGGTCTGGTCTTATACAAACTTTTTTTTTTTTTTTAAACTTACTTTTCCTTTTAAACTATTTCTTGATGGTAGTGAGATTGCCCAAGATTAATTTTCATGGAAAAATATTTTTAGTCTCTAAATTTCGAGCCTAATTTATATTTCGTCCTAAGTTTCAAAATGTTATTAATTTAGTTTCTATGTTCCAAAACTTACACGTTTAAATTTAATTTAGGCTTCAAGGTTTGGACGTTTAATCTCTATTTTTCATTAAATATTCACTTTCAAACTTTGACATTAATGTCATATTAATTTAAAATAATTTCAATCATTGTCTAATTTTAGTTCATGCACGTTCAAAAATATCTTAAATTTAGTCTACATTGTAAATTATGGTAAATTTTCTAATTTTTTATTATATATTAGAATTTTATTATAAATTTTTATTCTTTTAGTTATAAATTTTTTGAAAGAGTAGAGAGTAAAATTGAATAAACTTCCCAGAATTGAGACGAAAATGATATTTTAATGAAAAAACAAGTATTACTAATATGAATACAATATTAATAATAGTCATTTTAACTTGTTAAAAAAAAGCATAAAACACTTATTTATTACTTTCTTTGAATTTTTTGTTTTAAAGAATTTTCTTCATAAATATTCCAAGGACATGAGCAAATGCTCATCAATATTTTCACCAATGTTTTTGTAAAATTGAGACTTCCTTTTAACATATTCATTTTTTGAATCTATTTATTCTTTTAGTTTTTAATTCAAATTTACACTCAGGTTGAGCCAATGACTAAAATTATTTTAAATTCATTAATTAATATTAATGCTAATTAATGCCAAAGATTGAATTTGCTTATTTAGTGAAAAACGAAGATTAAACATATAAATCTTGAACGTTTAAGTCTTGAAACCTAGAGACTAAATTAGAACTGCAAATATAATATTTTAAAATATAAAAATAAATAGAAATTAAACCCAAAAATTTAGAGATAAAAACATATTTTTTTCCCTAAAAAATAATCTTGCGCAATCTCAATGGTCAATACAACAAAAAAAAAATGTAGTTTAAAAATAACAGGTAAAAAAAAATATCAAAAGTAACTAACAGTGGAACAAACTAAAAAATGGGGTGAAAACGGAAGTTTCTGTCTGTTTAACAGAATTTTTTAGCTTTTTCTATGTTTTTCCAACCAACTTGTTTCTTCCAATTTATTTTTTAAACAGTATTATTTATCTCAGTTATCCCTTTTGATTGATACTTGTTTGTAAGTGATTTTAGAATAAAATATATTATAGAAAAATTATTATAAAACAAAAGTCAATTATAATATAATTTACAATAGATGTCACTAAGTAAGCTAATTTTTTAGAGGAAAAACCATAAGAATTTCATTGCTGGTTTGTTTTTTGGCCTATGAAGAGAACGAAATGCTTAAAAAGATCACATTATTAGAGAATATTAAAATTCAAAATCTAGGTGAAACAAGTGAAGGAGGGAGATTGAAGGATGAAATTGGAACGAAATATATATGCAAGAGAATGGGAAGAAAAGTTTTTGTTGATGATAACTTCAAATTTCATTAACACCAATCAAAATTCCTATATATATATTTTCTAGAAGTTGCAATATAGTCACACATTACTTAACTAATTATGCGAGGAATGACTAGCACCATTGACATTTGACTTGAGGAACACCCATGACTTCGGTTTCTCTTTTCTTATTACTAAAAAGAAAAGAGAAAGAAGTCTTCGGGAAGATCAAATGTATATATATATATATATGAGACTTCTACAAAGTGATGCAAGCTTGTTGAGGTCTAATCAAAATAAATTTACTGATGGAACAGTATTTGATCTTACGAATCTCTACCTTGAAGAATATTGGGCCAATATGTAACGTTTATCATTGAATTAAAATTCTTGGTTAAAACTCAATGGCCCTAACCAAGAAAGTAGGGAACCCTTTAAAATGCCTTAGTACAAATTATTCCAAAATTAACTAATTAAATAACATGACATGAGAAGCGTTTCATACTACTTAATTAACAACATTAACTTCTAGTTAAAATGGTTGCATTCGAGAAGTTTCTAAATCACACACCTGAGTCTTATTTACTTCTAAAATTAGGTATGAGTTCATGATGCTACTTGTGTTTTGCCATCTTGTTTTTAATGCATTTGATGGTTTGAGTAAATATTAATTGATAACTTGATTTGAATTATTTGATTTGAAAGAGTAAAATTTAGATTAGACCATTGGTTGGAGGTCTAGTAGAACATAGGTTATTCTATTAGAAGCCATTGAAAGAAAGTTTCTTAGTGTCCTATTAATTTATTTAAAATAGAATGGGAGGTTGATTCTAAAAATTAATATTTTAACCTCTATATTTGAATGAGTGTTCATGCTTGAAGGGTCTCTTTTAATTTTTTTTATTGAACCAATATATAAATAAAGTGAGAGATTCGAACTCTTTTATCTCTTCTTGATTATATATAATTGGTCGAGTCCATCCATAACTTGTGCTAAATTTAGCCACTAATCCATTACAAAAGGGAAATTCAAGAATAAAAACCAATATTAAACTAATGAAGAAATTGTAAATTCACAAGCCCCATTGTGTTTTCAAGAATATTTTAGGTAGCCACAATTGTAACCTATTTTGGATGAATAACCATATGCAACTATATAATTTTTTATATTAATTAACTACTTTAGTCACCTTTAAGATATAATGTATAAGACATATATGAAGGCCTACTTATATATATTGGCTTTTTGTACACATTTATTAAAGGTTTCAATGGTCCCAACTAAAGATATATTCTCACTATCATTATATGTTTGTTTTGTGACAACTTTCATACATGCTCATTGTAATTTCTATGTTTTAGGGAATGTGGAATAATCACATTTTGACAATGTTTTAATATTATTTCAATTGATTATTCATAACAGCAGTGGTGTACCAAACTTAAGTCTCAAAACTTTTTTTTTTTCCAATTTCTTGGAAAACTATGGTCGGTTAGGATAATCATTAAGATTCTGTTTGATAACTATTTGATTTTTTATTTTTGGTATTTGGAAGTTAAGTCTATTTCTTCTCAATTTTTTACCATGATTTTCATCTTTCTTGTGTAAAAGAGTTGAATTCTTAACCAAATTTTAAAACCAAAAATAAGTTTATAAATCTATTTCTTTGAAAAAAAAAAAAACTTATAAGCCCTACTTTTCCTTATTGTTTCTTTGTTTTGTTATACACTTTTCCTTAATGTTTTAAAAAATCAAGTTAAAATTAAAAATTTTAAAAAAGTAGGTTTTAATTTTTTTTTAATGATAAGAATTCAAATGTTTCTTCAAGTAATGTGATCAGACCATAGTATAAAATTAAAAAGAAAACCTATGATAATTTAAAAAACAGTGAACTGAAAATAGTGAAATGAAAAATGGCCAAACATTCTTATAAAACCTTTGAAGTCGAAAAGACTCATGTCAGCTTGCTGCGGAATCAAGGCTTTAGGTTCTAAGTTGATTGCGAGAAACACAATAATAGTTGAAAAAAATGAACCACCCCAAATTAAAGTCATGGCTTACTTTACTTTTAATAATATCATTTTCATTACTATTTTTGTTTAGTCTATATCTTCTTTCTTTGGTTATTTCTTTATTCCTACTACATCTAACAAAACACTTGTTAGGAGGTTAAAAAAAACCAAACAAACAGAGAGACAAATACGGAATGAGTGATACATCATTTAACTAAGCATGTCTTTATTTAAACTTACAAAAATAGAAATAAAATACTAATGATGGCTATTTGTGAAGTTGGTGTAAAAGAACACTCAACTCCACCAACTTGTAAAGACAGTCATAGAATAGAGAGTCATTGACATGGGTTGAGTTGAGTTAAAAACTCAACTCAATGTTTCGTCCACCAACTTGCTAAGTTAGTATAAGATAATTCAACTCCACCAACTTCTTATATAGTGTTCGACTATTGAACTTTGCACATTTATCGAAAAATTCAATCTTCATCTTTCTCTTCCTCCCTCCAATATTTCAATAATTCTAGCCACCAACCACTACCATTGGCCAACTCTAGTGGCAGTCATTGCAAACATCATGTTCTGATGACCACCTTCTATATCGTGGTGACTACCTCCGACGACTACTTGTCTCATTCCAATGACATGCTCTGACAACCACCTTCATCAAAGGTCATCTCTGACAATCATCTCTAGACCACCTTCAATGTCCAACTCTACGTGGACTACCCATCCTTAGTGCCACCTATGTATGGATACCACCATCACTATGTCTTCTAAAGGCTTTCCACTTTATTGTTTGATACCTAAGGATTCTATCAGTATGGCTAAGTCATGGCTTGGTGCTACTTTGATATCACTTGTTAGGGACAAACGAACCTCCAGATATCTCTACAATGGTATGATATTTTCAACTTCTAGCACAAAATTTCGTAGCTTTACATTCGGTTTTGCCCAAAAGGCTCCATACCATTGGCGATATAGTTGTTCTTCCATGATCAACTCTTTATATATAGAAAATATGGAACTTCAATCGCATTCCCAACACCAACATGCATGCATAATAAACCGTAACTTACAAATTGACATAAGATCCCATAAAAACTCTTAAGCCCTTGATGACCTACTTTTTTGTTGTCACATACACCCATACATCCCACTAATGTCAAAGTATATTGTAATGTTGTTGTTTGTATGAAACAAGAGTATTTTATCTACCTCAAATACAATTGTTACATGTAACAAAATATAAAATATATGTGAAGAATGTAAGTTGACATCTCAATGAAAGTGTTCAAATTTTGGAAAAATATGTATGCAATTGAAGGGTTAAACAAAAATTAAGAAAATAATTATTCTTTTTGAAATGCATGATCCAAAAGTAAATCCTAACCCTATTTTCCAACACTCCCAACAATACATGTGTATTTCTAAAAAAAACTAAAAACAATCCATACTTTTTTTAAAAAAAGATGTGTAGAATTATTCAATAAACTATTAGGTTGTTTTCAAATATAGAAAAATAAACAAATTTATTTACAAATATAGCAAAATGTCAATATTTATTAGTGATGGATATTGATATACAATGTCATTTTACTATATTTAAAAATATTTCTAGCATTTTTTTCATTTAGAATAATTACCTTATAATATTTTTTTAAAAAATAAATAGTCACTAGAAAAGCAAATTATTTAGGTTAGAAAAAACTGCGCAAAAACTGTGTAACTTAGATAAAAATAACTTTGCACTCCAAACAGAAACGTATGAAATCTTTCCTATTCCTAACAATTAAGTATATATATACAAGAAAGTTAAACAGAAATGTCAGCCCATTTTATTATATGTATTAAACTAAACATCAATTAACAACTCTCAGTCTCTAGGCTGAATCATAACTCTCAATTTAACTCCCATATGTTATTCTCTCAAAGCAACAACAAATATATAAAATTAGAAGGGGAAAAAACACAGATGATTAACTTATAAGAGACACAAATTGATGAAGAGGAAAGCAAAGAATTTGTTCATTGGTTTCGTTGATCATCTTCATCTTCAGCAGATGGTGGAATGGAGGAAAAAACCAGGTGAATCCCAGGATCATGGTGAGTGAATTTGGAGTCCATAAGAATAGAATTGTTTATCCCTTGAACATTGCTGTTAAAGAAGGCTTTCATAGGCAGTACATTACGTGTCTTAGTCCTCATTGTTTTCTTTTTACTTTTGCTGTCTTTAGGACTATTAATAACGTTGTTGTCTTGGTTTTGTTGTTGTTGTTGCTGTTGATGGCGGCTGTTGCTATTTTTGTCTGATGAGAAGAGTATTTCCATGAAAGCTCCTTTGTTTTCTCCTGCCATTGTTATAACTCTTGTGTTATCATCAAATGCAGCTTTTTTATTACCTCCAATAATTGTTCCTTTGTCTTTGCTAATTTGATTCTCATCACTTTTGTTCGATTCTTGCTTCCCGTTTTGGTCAAATCCAGCAGTATGAGTATGGTAATCTGTGATATGATGCTCTGCTTGTGAAGCCTTGTCCATCACTTTCTGGAAAACAACTGTCTTCCTTTCTACCTGTAAAAGTAATTAAAACATGTAAATATCTCAAGTTATTTTTAGTTTTTGTGATTTTTTTTCACGTGTTCATTTTATTAATTTATAGGGTTCGAGCAAATCTAGCTAAAACGATGATTCGGATGAAAATCAGGAATATTTGGTGCTAAAAGAAAGCAATTTAAGGCATATACAAGTTTTAAGAGAACTCGATGTTGTCTATAGCATCTCAACGGTATAAATTCAAGCAATCAAGTCACAAGATTCTGGGAGGTAGCGTAGATATGCCACCTCTTTTTTTTTTTTTTTTTTTTTTTTTTTTTTTTTTTTTTTATATCAAATCTTTTTATGGTTTTGAAATTTATTAATTCCACTTTCCTCCTAAGGAAATGTCTTACTATGGTTTTCAACTTCTTTAAGGAATAATGAACATCTGAATTATTAGTTGAATTTAAGAACAAAAAATGTCAAAAACTTTTGTTTCTTTGTTAGTTTTAGTTCGGAAATTCCTATATATTATTTTACATGGCAATATTAGCTTTTCTCGTACTCTCCTAAATCAATCCAACAAATTCAAGTCCACATGTTACAATAAATTTTATTTAGTTATTTATTAAATAACCTCAACCACTAAAACAAACATGGTAAGAAATTCAAGGAAAAAGAACATGAATAAACAAGTACGTGGACAAATATAAACCTTAAATAAACCTTCGAAAAGTTCAATCAATAAAATCTTAAACGAATATTAACAATGTCTATCGCAATCAATCAATTTAAAAAACCTTTGAAGAAAGGAAAAACAACAACATAGTATTAGTAAAATTAACACTACCTCTTGAGGAATAGTCTCATGTTTAGGCTCAGCAACAGACAGCAACTGCGGCGGCGGTAAAATCAGTGGTGACGGTGGAGAAGCGGTGGCTTTCGGCTTCGGAGACTGGTACGGTGTCGGAACTGCCGGTATGGACTTGGGAATTGACGGAGATGGGAACGGACTCGGCTGTTTACTATTATTATTCGTCATTGGAGACCCTACAACTGAAGAGCTTCTTTCCTTTGGGCTAGTAGGATTCGCCGCCGGAGATGCCGTTGCAGTCCCACCACTCTGTCCCTTCGATGGCAATGGAAGAACACGCGGTGGTGACGCTGCGTTTTTCACCGGAGGGGTTAGTGAGGCAGCGCGAGGCAATTGATGGGGGGATTTTGGTCGCTGTGGAGTGGTGGGTTCTGCCGGCTCTGTCAAGGCGGCGGGGCGGATTATGGGCGGTCGAACTCGGGCTGCAGCTGGACGAGGTTGGTCCGGGATCGGAGCGTTGGTTGTGGCAGTTGTTGGTCGGGTCATAGAGCCCAAACGAAACCATGGACGTGGTAGTTGACCAGCCATGATGCTAAAAATTAACAATGAAAAAAATTAAGGAATTGGAATTGAAAGGGACGAGGGATATGGAGAAACAAGGCGTGTGGAGTTATTTATAGTCGAAAGAAATGAACTGCACAAAGTTGACAATGAAGAAATAATTAAAAACAAAACAAAACAAAACAAAAGTTAAATTCTTTCAACTATAATATATAAGTACTTTAGTTAACTCTTTTACTTTAACATCTAATTACACTACAAAATGGCTACACTTCCTCAAAGCATCTTACCAAATAATCCTCAACGGTGCCTTAAATGGATGGACTTTATAGCCGTGACAAATATACTTTTCTTTGAGTAGTATTTAGTTGCATATCGAATTTAGTTGCATATCGACCTAAAATACATTTATCTTTATGCATCTCATCTTCATCACACATAAAAAAGATTTAAAATATTTCAAATTATGACGGAACAATTTTACAGAATACACAAAGATAATTGATGTCCGAGATCGAACATATATGGTGGCACCATTCATAAGCTATAAAACTATTAAGTTTCAAGTAAATAACTATAATTAATTGTCAGAATCAGTTATGGATAGTGTGCTAGCATAAAACATGTATCAACCATGAAATTAGAGGTTCGAATATCTGATATTGTCAAAAAAGAAGTGGAAAAAAAAGGTAAAAAGGTGAAGTTTTATCCTTAGATTTTACTTGTATCATTTATGACCGCAAACTTTCATTTCCAACAAATTGCATCTTAAAATAAACTTTCTTATGAAGAATGTTTTAAAGACATAAGAAATTATTCGTAATTGTGTTTAATAAATTCATAAAACATATATCAAGTACAAATGTGACGGTAAGACTTGGATTTCTGTTAAAATTTATGAGTTATCCTAACTTCATTACTCGTGGTTCATGTGCCTTTAAATCAAGTCAAATTACTTAATTTTGATTTTATTTTCCTAAATCTAGTAAACGAATTTAGCAAAAATAGATTAGTAAAACATTTCAAGAATAAAATTTAATTAAGTCGAAAGTTGAAAATTTATCGATCGATCAATCTATAGGATGGTAACAACATGTCAACCTAGTTGAGATATTCCTACTCACCTACTCATCTCTTGATCCTTTAGTATCTTTCTAAAAGAACGTCATACCGATTTTTGGTATAAATTAATTTATATTTTCTCTAAATTATTCAAGGTAGGAGAAAAAAATTGTAAAGAGTAGACTATTTAGGCTTAGAAAAAGGGCGAAAAAAAAAAAAAAAGGAATGAAGGCATGAAGGAGCGAACGGGCGAGAGAGGGAGAGGGAAGGAGAAGAAAAGCATCAGATTCAGAAGGCACCATACAGCTAATAAAGGGGAAAGGAGGCTTCCAACAAAACAAAGGGTATCCTCAAAAGTAATCATCAAAGAAGAGCAAGAGGCTTTACTTTACTCATGAATTGTGTTTTAATTAAGCTCTTCATAATTTAATCTTAATTTAGTGGCTTTCTTCTTTTCCTTAAGAGAATGGTTCCAATTCCAACTTATTGGCTAATCAATATGAAAGGAACACTTTTTAAAGAATATATATAAGTTGCTCAACTATGTAAAGATGCATGTGAATTCTCTTATCTTGCTTATAATTTTCTTTTCTTTTTTTTTTATTTTTTTGGCAAAGTCAATAAATAAAGAGTACACAAAAACGTAAAATATAGATAATCGACACATAAATTTACGTGGTTCACTAACAATGTATTAACTATGTTTACAGGATAAAGGGAGAATAATTTTATAGAGAAGATGTTACAGAATACAGAATAAATTGCACCTCTAGAATTAGAGGGTGTATACAATGCACCTATCTAAACTATCTAAATCCTAAGATCATAATCGTAAATAAACAATAAGTAATTAAATATTCTACATAAGAATTCATCTAGACCTCCATATTTAGTTATTTGAAGTGCCAAATAACATATTCAAAACATTCCAACAATAATTTCGGTCCTTAAATATTTTTTCTACCTTGAATAATTTGTATTTACTATAAGAGGAAGTGTCCAAATTTTGATGAAAACTAGCCTACTTAATCCAATTCATAGGCAAAATAAGTTCAAATTTATGCTATATTTGTTTTCAAAAAAAAAAAAAAAAAATTAGAGAGAGAAATTTACATAGGGACTTGCCCTTGAAGCTAAAGAGGTAACTTGCCCTTGCATAATAGTTCTCTCTCTGTCACGTTGAAAGTTGATTCACTACAAATTGGTAATTAAGCCCAGCTAATTACTATTTGATTTTTACTTTTTGAAAAATAAACTTATAAACACCTACCTCCTTTCATGACTTTTTTTTTTTTTATCAACATTTTATAAGTCTCTCAAATTCAATTTTGTAAAAATAAAAGAGGCCGTTTTTAAAAATTCAGTTAAGAATTTAAATATTTAACTAGGAACCATAAAATTATGTTAGAGAAATTATAAGAAAACAAGTACAATTAAAAAAAACTGATGGTTTTCAAAATAAAATGAGTTTTAATATACTTAAGTTTTATTAGATTAATTTAATTTTGTAAGTCATGATTATGAAGGACCAAAAAAGTGTGTAAAAAAATGTAGGATTTTATTAAAAAAAAATTAATTATTTAAGGGTCACTCATGATTAAACAAGACCCAAATATTTTTTTTTCAAAATCTAGAATGCTTGAAAAAAATCAATTTTGAGATTATTAGATTATTTAATAATCATTTTTTAATGATGATTAAAAAAAGTGAATTGTTCTAATTAAAGTGATTAAATCACGTGAGAATTTTTGGAAGTGATGCTAAAATCACTTTGTTATTTTTAAAATATTATAAAATATGATTTAAATTATTCAAAACCAATTTTAATAAAATGATGATTAGATTTAAAAGTGAAAATTAAATATTAAATTAGATTTAAAAGATTAAAAATATATTTTAAATGTGAAAAAAGTGATTTCAAACCATTTTAAAATCACTTCTAAATATATAAATTGTCCCTCAAGTTTAATTTAAAATTTCTCCCATTTTCTTTATGGTGTTTTGACATTTGCAGCATTACTTTGGGCAAGTAAACAAAATTGTAATTATAATCACATTAACAAATTATACGAAACAAAATTGTAATTATAATCACATTAACAAATTATATGCAACAACAGAGCTCACCGATCTCTACATTAAAATCATATAAATGAATGTTTTCCAAAAAAAAAATGTTGAACTTTTTTTCAAAAGTGTTTAAACTAGGTAGGTATGCCAAACTCACTTCTAAGTGAAAACATAGGTGTGTTCCCTTATTTTGGTATAGTGTGAAGTTTAATTTCCCTTCTTAATAAAATTATTACCTCGTCAATTTGGCAATATTGGACTTGAAAAGATCCGTCAATTTCTAGTACTACAACAAATATGACATTCTATTGCATTTAATTATAACTTTTCGAAAAAAAAAAATGCTATAAGAGAAGCCCAAAAGAAGGTGGAAGTATTCCTTTCATTTTTCACAAATATGAGAAATTTAAATGCTATCTTCTCTCTCTTCCTCTTTCATTTCATTCAAGTGGTCGGACCCGCTTGAACTATAGGTGAGTGAGACGATCGTCTAAAATCTCCATTATAGAAATACCTATTATTTTACATGCACACACACTAAGCACGCACGCGCACACGCATACACACGAACCCACGTGCACACGCACGCACGCAATGCATCCATATTGATTGTTCAATACTTTGACATCTAAGATTTGCTTATATTTGCATACGTAGAATATCAATGTGTCTACTAGAAAATATGAATATGGATATGAAAAGCTCAAGAAGAAAAGAAGAGCAGAAAAATTTATTCAATCTCAAAAAGGTGTTCTCGATAAATTTGTTATTAGAAGTAAAGTTAATAAAAATGATGATATAATAGAAGAAATGATAGGTATGGACAAATCAAAAGATGAAACAAAAGTAGTAAGTTATTATGTAGTTGAAAATGAAACTTGTAATCAAATAAACTTGAATGTAAAAAAAAAAAAAAAACTATAGAGCAAGGAGGAAAGTGAAAATGAGAAAACAATGATGATATTAGTAATGATAATGAAACATGTATGGCGCATTCTCGGAAAAATAGAAAAATATCGATTCTAAATTAATTGAAAAAGAGAAAACAATGATGATATTAGTAATGATAATGAGACATGTGTGGTGCATTCTTAATATAATATATATGATTCAGAAAGATGGAAAAATATTGATTCTAAATTAATTGAAAAAGAGAAAACAACGATGATATTAGTGATGATAATGAGACATGTATGGTGCATTCTTAATATAATATATATGATTCAGAAAGATAAAAAATTATTTATTCTAAACTAATTGACTTATTAGTAGAAAAATGTCTCGTTAAAGAAAGCCGTTTAATTTTTCCAAAAGATCAAAATTCTAGACATTTTTCTAACATTTAGTATACTAAAACATTATTTAGTGGTGAAAAATATGATAGAAATTGGTTAGTTTACTTGAAAGATTTCGATAAACTTCATGGTTTTTGTTGTAAGTTATTTGGTACTAAATCTAATACAATTCAATTGGCTAATGAAGGAGTTAATCATTGGAAAAACCTTATTCTCGACTTAAAAATCATGAAACTAGTAATGAACACATATCTAATATGCATGCTTGGGCTGATTTACAAATTAGATTGTGAAAAAATAAAACAATTGACAAAATGGTTCAAGAATTAATTAATAAATAAACATAATATTGGAATAAAGTCGTACCACTGATTCTTCTAATGAACAATAGATCATAGTCTAACTATGACTAAACCCCTCTCATGCCAAGAGACGGTGTGGCGCCACATTGTTCAAGCCTCGGAATCAACCCTTAAGGGAGCAACTTATCTACTTATTCCGACCTCAGGGAAGGAGTGCATTTCTTCTTGTGTAACTGTATTCCCAGCTTCCCAATCAGACGAATCCCCAAAATGGTAGGCTTGTTTAGTGGGCAATCTGGCCACTCTTACCCATACAAATCAAAGGACCGCTCTCATAGACGGAAGTTCAAAACTCACTCAGGATTCAGGTCATGTTACCTATGGTCATCCTGGTGAAATATAAGTCTCTATTATGAACGATGTTATATAATGAGACTAAATATTTCATGGTCCGGTCTTATACAAAATTCTTGATATAGAATATCTCCGTTCACATGTCTGTACATGAATGATCAGATCAGATCATTTGTTTTGTTATCAATATTTTATAAGTCTCTCAAATTCATAGGCAAAATAAATTCAAATTTATGCTATAGTTGTTTAAAAAAAAAATAGAGAGAGAATTTACATAGGGACTTGCCCTTGAAGAGGCTCTTGAAGCTAAAGAGGTAACTCACCCTTGCATAATAGTTCTCTCTTTATCCATTGAAAGTTGATTCACTACAAATTGGTAATTAAGTCCATCTAATTCCTATTTGATTTGTAATTTTTGAAAAAATAAACTTATAAACACTACCTCCTTTGTTTTGTTATCAACATTTTATAAGTATCTCAAACTCAATTTTATAAAATAAAAGAGGTAGTTTTTGAAAATTGGTTAAATTTTTAAAATTTTGGTTAAGAATTTAAATCTTTAGTTAAGAAAGATAAAAATTATGGTAGAGAAATTATAAGAAAACAAGTCAATAAAAAATAAAAATTAAAAACTAAATAGTTATGAAATGAGTTTTAATATAATTAAGTTATTAATTTAATTTTGTAAGTCATGATTATGAAGGACCAAAAAAGTGTAAAGAAAATGTAGGTTTTTATAAAAGAATTTAATTATTTAAGGGTGTATTTGATTCGACACATGATTAAACAAGACCCCAAATATTTTTTCTTAAAATCTAGAATGCTTGAAAAAAAAATCAACTTTGAGATTATTAGATTATTTAATAATCATTTTTTAATGGTGATTAAAAAAAGTGAATTGTTCTAATTAAAGTGATTAGATCATGTGAGAATTTTTGGAAGGGATGCTAAAATCATTTTTGTTATTTTTAAAATATTATAAAATATGATTTTAATTATTCAAAACCAATTTTAATAAAATGAAGATTAGATTTAAAAGTGAAAATTAAATATTAAATTAGGTTTGAAAGATTAAAGATGTAACGACCCGATCCTCTAGGACTTAAGTTAGGCCATTACTAAATACATGCATGCATGGAACTTAAAACGACATTTTGTTATGGTGAAATAAATGCTAATTAAATAAGGTAAGTTCAAAAGATTTTCATTAAATTCAAACATTAAAAACAACAGTAGGGTATCCATAAATCATAAATTATAATAAATAAGTCTAAAAACGATTCTTAATAGTAAGTTTTAAACATCAACACTGAAAGTTAAGAAAAACATGAAAATAAGTTTAAATCTCATGAGCAGAAGCATGAAACTAGTCCCAGTGGCTCGATCACGGATTCCGCTTGTCCATCATCGGTGTATCTTTACCTTTATCTGAAACAACAACATGAGAAAGAATGCATATAAATACTCAGTAAGTAACCCCACTACTGGGGTTAGGTTAGGCATCTATATCCTCTAGATGCCTACCTCTGGTGGAACATATAAATTGTCCTAGTCCTCATGGGACACATACATACATGAAAAATTGAGTTCTATCCTACTGTAGCTAAATATGCCCACTACCTTTGGTGAATCTCGAAGGAAAAACAAAAACTGGTGAATCCCGAAGGAAACACAAACTGGTGAATCCCAAAGGAAACACAAACTAGTGAATCCCAAAGGAAACACAATATCTTGTGAATCCCGATGAAAACACAATATCTGGTGAATCCCGAAGGAACACAAACTGGTGAATCCCAAAGGAAACACAAACTGGTGGTGAATCCCGAAGGAGACACAATAACTAGTGAATCCCGAAGGAGACACAATAACTAGTGAATCCCGAAGGAAACACAAACTGGTGAATCCCGAAGGAAACACAAACCTAGTGGGCATTCTAACTAATCAGTAAAATCACTATCATAGGCTCGACACCATAATTATCACAATATGGTTCTATGACATACATATATGCCTCAACATCATGGCTCTACAACATACACACATGCCTCAATATCCACATATCACATACAACCTCATGAAATCAAATACCATCTCATGCTAGCATTCAAGTATCTATGTGCACAAACACATCTTTCAGATCCTCAAGCAAGAACATACATCGCTTATATTAAACTATCAGTTCATCATGCTGTCATTCTACCATAACATTCATCTATCATACTAGCATACATTCAGTGCCTGGCTCGTGGGCAGTTTCAGTAGTAAGATTACTTACCTCGAAGTCAAATTCAGATATTAATCCAAGCTAATGATCTCCAACCAAATAAGTCCTGAATTGAGTCCCCTAGCACAGACATAATACTCTTTGGAACCAGGACCCAAATATACAAATTTAATCAAATGGTCACCAAATAACTTACCCAAACGAAACTTGATCAACAGACACTCGCAGGATTTCGACTCCAAAATCTCCTCTTAGCAGATTTTAAAACTCAATAGATGACGACTTAGAACCTTCAAAATACTTAAAATTAAATCATTCTTTTAGTCTAATAATCAATAGGTGGCCGACAACCAACAACAAGGATCACAATGCTTACCAAACTACTTATCGAACAAACTCGAATCCGCTGGACAGCACGTTGCACACTATGAAGTACTCCAATCTTGGATCTAAATTCCAAATATAATCGACATCAACCAAAAAGAAAATCAAAATTTAATGGGCAATTGATAACCTTCTAAACTCAACTGCTCTTACCTAGAACTTACCGATCTTTACCAATTTTTCGCAAAACGAAAAAATGGTCTCTAGCTTGATGGTTAATGCCTCAAAACTTCTAAATCTTGAATCTAAGTTTCACACCAAAGAGAGGTTACTAATTTAACCCAAAATCAAATGGTTGAATTCACCTCCCAAATTATAAGGAAAAATAAGTCTTACCCAAGGTATTTCTCAAGATTTCGGCAAAGATTAGGTAGTGGCGGCTTATGGCACGTCGGCTCATGGCTACCATAGATAGGCAGCGGGTGTTGCTGTTGGATGACATAAATTGTTTAGGTTAGTGGCTGGTAGTGAGGGTCTTGCATGAGAAGGGTTTGCGAGGATGAGAGAGAAGGGGAATTTCTAGTTTTATAGATTTTATTCAGTGGCAATTACGAACAAACCAGATCATCAAACAACAATCCAACCGTTTAAACTGGAATTCTTTATGTCTCGAACAGACTGACCAAATTTGAGCACGATCCAACGGTTCAAACTCTGAAAATCAACAATCTTGTGGAAGCTGTCGCTGAAAAACCAAATTGCTTTCTCCCAATTTTTTGTCTCTTTTCACTCTCATTTAATTTCGAAAAAAGATTTCAATTCTTTTATTTTTTTTTTCAAATTTTGAAAAGATAAATAAAATATTTTATTGCAATATCTCCAAAATCTTCAAAGAATGTATTAAATTTATAAATCGATTAACTTTTCAAATTATCTTTTTAGGCTTCAAAAACCAAAACTAAAAGGCATAAGATCTATCAATTTGATACAAATTCATCTAAATATTTAAATTAATTCAAAATCACATGAAAATAATTATCTCTTAATTTTTTTTTTTTAAGTTGGCCCTAAAATCCAAAATCAAAGGGAAGCAAAATTCAATATTTTCAAGATAATAAGTTCGAATATCTAATCAATTAAATTCAATTTAACCAATAAAAATTTTCAATTATTTCAATTTAATCCTAATTTTCTAAATGTAAGAGAAATTTAAACTTAATAACTTTAGATAATTAACTTAAATTTTTTTGAAATTGGAATGTTACAAAACACATATTTTAAAGTAAATTTAAATGTGAAAAAAGTGATTTTAATAATTTTAAAATCGAAAGACGGCAAAAGAACACTGACATCACAAAATTGTCCCTCAAGATTAATTCAAAATTTCTTCTATTCTCTTTTTGGTGATTTGACATTTGCAGCATCACTTTGTGCAATGAAATAAAATTGTAATTATAATCACATTAACAGATTATATATGAAACAGAATTGTAATTATAATCACATTAACAGATTATATACGAAACAAAACTGTAATTATAATCACATTAACAAAGTATATGCAACAATAGAGCTCGCCGATCTCTAAATTAAAATCAAATAAATGAAAGTTTTCCAAAAAGAAAGAAAAAAAAAAGTCAACTTTTTCTCAAAAGTGTTTAAACTAGGTAGGTATGCCAAACTCACTTCTAAGTGAAAACATAGGTGTGTTCCCTTATTTTGTATAGTGTGAAGTTTAATTTCCCTTCTTAATAAAATTATTACCTCGTCAATTTGGCACGATTGGACTTGAAAAGATCATCAATTTGTAGCACTACAATAAATATGACTTTGTATTGCATTTAATTATAACTTTTAAATAAATGCTATAAAAGATAAAGCCCAAAAGAAGGGCAGTATTCCACTCATTTTTCACAAATATGAGAAATTTAAATGCTATCTTCTCTCTCTTCCTCTTTCATTTTATTCAAGTGGCAGAGTCAGCTTGAACTATAGGCGAGAGACGATTGTCTAAAATGCCCATTTTAGAAATACCTCATTTTACATGCACACACACAAAACACACACGCGTGCACACACACAAACATACGTGTGCACGCACGCATCACATCCATATTGATTATTCAATACTTTAACATCTAAGATTTGTTTATATTTGCATACGTAAAATATCAATGTGTCTACTAGAAAATATGCATATGGATATGAAAAGCTCAAGAAAAGAAGAGTAAAAAAATTTATTGAATCTCAAAAAGGTTTTCTCGATAAATTTGTTATTGGAAGTAAAAGTAATAAAACTGATGATATGATAGAAGAAATGATAGGTATGGACAAATCAAAAGATGAAACAAAAGTAGTAGGTTATTATGTAGTTGAAAATGAAGTATAATCAAATAAACTTGAATGTAAAAAAAAAAAAAAAACTATAGAGTAAGGAGGAAAGTGAAAAAAGAGAAAACAATGATGATATTAGTAGTGATAATGAGACATGTATGGTGCATTCTCAGAAAGATAGAAAAATATCGATTCTAAATTAATTGAAAAAGAGAAAACAATGATGATATGAGTAATGATAATGAGACATGTATGGTGTATTCTTAATATAAATATATATGATTCAGAAAGATGGAAAAATGTCAATTCTAAATTAATTGAAAAAGAGAAAACAATGATGACATTAGTGATAATAATGAAACATGTATGGTGCATTCTTAATATAATATATATGATTCAGAAAGATGAAAAATTATTTATTCTAAATTAATTGACTTATTAGTAGAAAAAGGTCTCGTTAAAGAAAGTTGTTTAATTTTTCCAAAAGATCAAAATTCTAGACATTTTTCTAATATTCAATATACTAAAAAATTATTTAGTGGTGAAAAATATGATCGAAATTGGTTAATTTACTCGAAAGATTTCAATGAACTTTATTGTTTTTGTTGTAAGTTATTTGGTACTAAATCTAATACAATTCAATTGGCTAATGAAGGAGTTAAAGATTGGAAAAACCTTATTCTCGACTTAAAAGTCATGAAACTAGTAATGAACACATATCTAATATGCATCCTTAGGTTGATTTACAAATTAGATTGTGAAAAAATAAAAAAATTGACAAAAATGTTCAAGAATTAATTAATAAAATAAACATAATATCGGAATAAAGTAGTACTACTAATCCCTTTAATGAACAATAGATCATAGTCTAACTATGACTAAACCTTTCTCGGGCCAAGAGAGGGTATGACGCCACATTGTTCAAGCCCCAGAATCAACCCTTAAGGGAGCACCTTATCTACTTACCCCGACCTTGGAGAAAGAGTGAATTCTTTCTTGTGTAACTGTGTTCCTAGCTCCACAATCAGACAAATCCCCAAAATGGTAGGCTTGTTGAATCGGCGATCTGGCCACTTTCACTTATACAAATCAAAGGACCGCCCTTATAGGCAAGAGTTCATAACTCACTCAGGATTGAGGTTATGTTACATATGGTCATTCTGGTGAAATGTAAGTCTCTATTATGAACGATGTTATATAATGAGACTAAAGATTTTGTGGCCGGTCTTATTGTTACGCAGATTTTGATAGGTATGATTGATGATGTTCTATGCTCGAAATGATGCGATACTACTTCTAAATATGCGTTAATTATGGATGTTCATGTAGTATGCCATGCATTGTCACAAGTTTCCTTACGATGGAACCAAGTGTAATTCCACCGCAAGTTTCTCGGTGTGATCCTAGGTCGAACACGGGGACTGATTTAGGTTATTGTGGTATGTTCATGATATATGTGACTAGGTTTTCAATCTTTAAAAATGTGTTTGTAAAGGTATATAAATTGCGATAAAATAAAGTAAAACAGTAAAGATGCGATAATAAAATGAAATACAATAAACCTAAGCTAGATGATACAAGATACAGGCTTCATGTACAAGATGCTAGGGTTAAGGCTGGTTGTGAAAGTTGTGCAAAGACGTGGAATGCGGCAGCAAGTCTTATGAACATAATAGAAAGAGAAAGACAAATAATATAAACAACGCAAGTTCTCAATTGCGTTGAAGCTACAAATGTTGTTCCGCTCTTCTCTTAGCGTACACCTTTCGGTGATCGGCGTGCTCCCACATGTCTGTGGTGAAACAGAGACTAACGTAATGAATGCAGGATTGCTTCCATGTTTGGAAGTACTACTCGCTTTAGTTAACGCATTCTTCTGACCTTCTCTCGATAGATCATAATGGCATCTTCACTTCTGCTCTCACATGTGAAGATGCCGTCTAGCATGCCTTAGCTAAACGCATTTTATATCTTTAACACAGATTAAGTACTTAGTTAATTCATATTGCTTATCAAGGAATTAAGAAGACATCATGAAGAAAGTGATTGACAGGTGAACGAAAATAGACAGAAAATGATAAAGGAAAGCTATCGAAACAATTAATATATCTATTAAGTGTTTGATACGTGGTTTGAATGAAAAGAGAATGAGAAAGTGAAATACAACGATGAAAGAGATAGAACAGATACAAACAATTGCCAATATCTTGGCACTGATTCGATGGAGATTTGCTTGTTGGATAGGATGGATTTGATGGTAGAAAGAGCTTCCCTCCCAGGCTTGCTCCACCGGTAGCAGGGATCTTTACATAGAGCTTTCAATCGGGTGCTTGGCAGATTAGATCTGAGATTCACCTCTCGGCCGTATCTCGTCTTTTTCCCGGATTTCTTCACTTAAGCACTCAGCTCAACCTTTTCTCTCAACAATTTTGCAGCATTTACCCGTATCCCATAGCATACATTTTTCTCTGAAATCTATGGGGTATTTATAGGTGTAGGTATTTGACTCCGACCTTGTGGTCTCCACTGATGGTTATGGTAATTCCGAAGATGAAGGGATATTATTCCTTTTGCTATGCAATCAGACTGTCAATTCTGCACAACCGTTAATTGTACACGTGTCTCAATCCTCCGCTTTTGCGTTGCTCAGTTGCATCTTTCGATCATGGATTCGCATGCGATGTTGTTTTTATTACCGCATGCGGTTGCATATAGCTCTGGATCGACTGTCGCATTGCGCCGTCATTACGATAATCGTCTCTTCATTGTTGACTGATGGGCGCAATGTGACAGAGATGCATTGATCAATTTCTCGTGAGCCTTGAGCGCAAGAAATGACTTGGTCTCCTGCAAAACAGAGTAAAATTTGGCTTGTCTTCCATTTTTATGATGTTAGTGGGTATAATTGCAAACATTTATAATTATTGTAATACTAGGCTAATTTTCATACAATCGGTGCATATTTACTAGCTTTTGGCCGCAATATCTAGATAAGGTGGCATAAATAACTTTCTACAAGTTATCACACCCCTAAATTTAGATATATGCTTGTCCTCAAGCATATCTTCTACTAAGGCAATCATGCTCAATTCCTATCCTCTATTTTTGTGACGATTGATTGCTCCGAATGTTACACTTAGGCACATTACTTGACGTCGCAATTTCCTTCTATCTTTGCTAATTCTTAGCAAGCCCTATTTTATTCTTCTATATGAAAAAATTCTACTCAAAGATGCTTTTTTAGTTTTCAAAATAGAATGTTTATCTCTTTTTTGTCAAAACAACTTGATGTGTTTATATGCGGTGAGCAAAACTTTGCGTCATTTATTCACTTAGAGACTGTTGATCATGGTTACACTATTCATTTTGGCTTATCCCCATGGGTGTCATGCAGACATCCAACTACGGTTGTGTGCCAATTTCAACTTCAACTCATGAGGATCAGAGAAGTTGTCTCTTGCATTTTTTTTTCATACTGCGTTGTTCTTTGAAACCCACCTTCGTTTTAGCTTGCTCCTACGGGTGTCATACGAACATCCAACTACGAGCAGGCTCCTTTCACAACTAAACTCTTATCAGGTTGGGATAGTTTTGAGGTTTTCCCTTGCACTGACATTGGAGTTTTACATAAAAATATTATTATTATTTTTATTTTATTTTTTTAAATGAAAATGGACACATTTTCTTAACTACAGCATAATCTTGATCTCATTTGCTCAGACCTTCCACACCCCCAAATTTAAAGATGAGCAAGGTCCTCATTGCGTTGTTTAGAGAGACTAGACAAACACTTAGATGAAAATTTCAAAAAGAAGGTGTGAGCAGAACTTTGAAATATAAAAGGTAAAGTACTGCTAAACTAAGAATTAACTAAGTGTTAGTCAGAATTTACTAAGTATGGGAAATGTTTCTAAGTATAAACATGTAATACATCATAGCAACGCAATGAAGATTGTAAAAATAAGAGATTTGAATGTCACAAAAATTGACAAAGGAAGATAAAGAAAAAAGGCACAGGCAAAAAGTGGAGTGAATATATACTCTGATTCTATTGACTATTAACAAAGTATACAAATAAATTAAATATGAACGCATTACAAAATTTCCTATTGTCTGCACAAGAGTCAAAGAATTTGATTAAGTCGCAAATAATAAATGAATTAAATACAAATAAAGAATGGTCGCATAAAAAAAATCGTATTGGAAGAAAGTGTAAATATTAAGGTTGAGGAGCAGGGAGATCTGGAGGATTTTGAGGTGGTGCAGGAGGCACTTCTTCAAAATTTAAGTGTTGCCAGAGATGTAGGGGCACCATTTGACCATGAAGACTAACGTAATGAACGCAAGGTTGCTTCCATGTCTGGAAGTACTACTCTCTTTAGTTAACGTATTCTTTTGACCTTCTCTCGATAGATCAGAATGGCATCTTCACTTTTGCTCTCACATGTGAAGATGCCGTCTAGCATGCCTTAGCTAAACGCATTTTATATCTATAACACAGATTAGGTACTTAGTTAATTCATATTGCTTATCAGGGAATTAAGAAGACATCATGAAGAAAGTGATTGACGGGTGAACGGAAATATACAAAAACTGATAAAGGAAAGCTATCGAAACAATTAATATCTCTATTAAGCGTTTGATACATGGTGTGAATGAAAAGAGAATGAGAAAGTGAAATACAATGATAAAGAGATAGAAAAGATACAAATAAGTGCCAATGTTTTGGCATTGATTCGATGGAGATTTGCTTACCGGATAGGATGTATTTGATGGTAGGAAGAGCTTCCCTCTCAGGCTTGCTCCACCGGTAGCAAGGATCTTTGCACAGAGCTTTCAATCGGGTGTTTGGCAGATTAGATCTGAGATTCACCTCTCGGTCGTATCTCATCTTCTTCCTAGATTTCTTCACTTAAGCACCCAACTCAACCTTTTCTCTCAACAATTTTGCAGCATTTACCCCTATCCCGTAGAATACCTTTTTCTCTGAAATCTATGGAGTATTTATAGGTGCAGCTCTTTGAATCCGGCCTTGTGGTCCCCACTGATGGTTATGGTAATTCCAAAGATGGAGGGATATTATTCCTTCTGCTATGCAATCATACCGTCAATTCTGCACAACCGTTAGTTGTACATGTGTCTCAATCCTCCGCTTTTGCGTTGCTCAGCTGCATCTTTCGATCATGGATCCGCATGCGGTGTTGTTTTTATTATCGCATGCGGTTGCATACAGCTCTGGATCGACTGTCGCATTGCGCCGCCATTGCGATAATCGTCTCTTCATTGTTGACTGACGGGCGCAATGTGACAGAGATGTGTTGATCAATTTCTCGTGAGCCTTGAGCACAAGCGGTGACTTGGTCTCTTGCAAAACAGAGTAAAATTCGGCTTGCCTTCCATCTTTATGGTGTTAGTGGGTCTAATTGCAAACATTTATAATTATTGTAATACTAGGTTAGTTTTTATACAATCGACACATATTTACTAACTTTTAGGGATAATAGAGAGGTTGTTCTTTTAAGTGTTGATTCTAGGTCTTGAACAAAGCGCCACACCCTCTTATTGGCCCTAGAAGGACTTGATTTGATGATCAGATCACAAACCAATTGTTCATTAGAGGATCAGTGGAACTTAAGGAACAAGAGGTAATCTCGAGGGTAAAACAGTAATTTGACTCAACCATTATTATTAACAACCTGTGAAGAGTTAGCTTACTAATTATGGTTATATCGAGTGGACACAATATATCTAGATGCATGCAACTATGGGCTTTAGTGAAGTGACCTAGTAGTTAATGAATGGGGGTTAATTCGGTGTAAACAGTTTAGCTAATTAATATCGGATAGTTAGAGCCCATGATCTGTAGTTCTATTAGGTCCCCCTACTAGCTCACAAACGGATTAGCCTTAGAATAGCATGATAAGTTGATTTGAAACGTTCAAATTTGAATTAAGAGAATTAGTAATTATATGTGATATAATTAAATGTTTAATTTTGGAATTAAACGTAATTGAAGAATCGATTAATATATAAATATTATTTAAATATTAATTTCATGAATAGGGATTCATGATGTCGAATTTGGTGACAAATTAATATAATATTTGATATTAAATTAATAGAATTAATTAAATTATTTAATTAATTATTAATTATTAATTTATTAGAAAATTTGATTATTGAATTAATTTTTGTCAAATTAATAAAATTGCAATTTTAATTAAAGAATTAAAATAAAAAAAAATTGATTTTGAAAATAAATTTAAAAATTAAAAAAAAGGAAATTGAAAATGGGGAAAAACCCAATGTGGGATTTTCCCACTTTAAAGCAAGAAGGTTATGTTGGGTTTTATGTTCTAAAACTCGTAGTTTGTAAATTAATAAACATATTCTGTTTTGTTTTTCGATAAAATTGTTATTGAAATTGTAATCTTGAATCCAATAAACTAAGGTCCTGAGGCTATTTAATGTAGTTTGAACTTTATGTAGTGACATAAATGTGGATCAAGTTCAAATATATAGCTAAAATGGTCTATAGTATATGAATAAGGTTGGGTGCCTTATTCTGGGGATACTATGGATGCGACCCATTTTGTAGTTAGTACAAACGATGTGATCCTAAATCGTTCATTTGGAGACATGAAAGTGGGGGCATCCTATGTAAAGAGTTTACATAAGACTAAACCATGAAATAGTCACTTTTTACGCTCTAAACGTCGTTTTATGTATAAAATTGATTATTTCGTCGTTTTATGTATAAAATTGATTATTTCGTTAATTGATGACCTAGGTAACTTAATCTTAATCCCGAGCTAACTATGAGCTTTTGTTCACTCAGAATTATCCTTAGATTTGCATAGGTGAGGGCAGCTCATTATCGCTAGTCCAATAAGCCTCCTATTTCACGGGTAAGATTAGGTGGATAGCTGGGAACATAGGATGCAAGACGGAATTCACTCCTACCTATTATAGGGATAGTAGATAGGTTGTTCCCTTTAGTACTGAATCAAGGTCTTGAACAAGGGGCCCCACCCTCTCCTTGGCTCGAGAGGGGTTCGGTTTATAAGTTGGACCTTAAACCAATTGTTCATTAGAGAATCAATGGAACTTAAGGAATAAGATATAGTCTCGGGGGTAAAATGGTTTTTATGACCCAGCCAAGATTACGAACAACCTGTGAAGGATTAGCTTACTAATCATGGTTATATCAAATGGACACAAATATATCTATAGTGAGAGGAGTGCAACTACGAGACTATAGTGGAATGACTCGTGAGTTAACGAATGTTGATTAGCTTCGTCTAAAGAGTTTAGCCAACTAATCTCGAATCGTTGGAGCCCATGATCTATAGGTCCATTAGGTTCCCCTACTAGCTCATATGGAATAAACTTAGAACAGTATGATAGAATAATTCGAAATATTCGAATTAGGTGAAGAGAGAGAAACCGACAAGTATATGTGATATAGTGGTCGATTTTTTCAGTTTAGAAATACAGCTTTAATATTTAAATGTGATTTAAATATCAAGAATATGAATACGTTCATATTTGGAAGCTCGAAAATAATGAAAATTGTCAAAGATGTAAAAAGTCAAAGAGTTGACTTTTGACTTAGAAAAGTCAAACTTTGACCGACCTTACATTCAAATGTGATTTGAATTTCGAGAAAATGAATGCGGATTCATGCTTGTAAGGTCAAAATTAGTCAACATGGAAAAAATCATAAAAAGTCAAAAACTTTGACAAAATGACTATTTTGCCCTTTGACTAAAGTTAGTGGGAAAATCCAAACTTTTATTGGATAATTCCACTAACAATATAGTGGGCTAGGTGTTGGCTTATAGTGGAGACATTAAACCCACTTAGTGGATTCTAGGTGTTGGGTTTTTATGAATTTGTTATATAGAATTTTGCATGGTCCTTTTCTATAAATATGGGCTTTTCAATTTGGATTAAAAACTTTTGCCATTTTTGCCAAAATTTTTTTGTAAAATTGGGCTGGAAAAATCACTTTTTTTTTTTTTTAGTGAAATTCAAGACCCAAACCTAACCCAAAATTCCATTTCTTTTTCAATCTCTTTCTCTCTCTCAGGTTTTTCATCCATCGGGTCCCATAACCCGGTTCTGAGTCCAGAGGATAATAGTCAGCTCTAGTGGTGGTTCGGAAGAGTTCGGGTCGAGATTCAACGAAGAAAAGCGTTTTTTGGGAGCTACAAAGGTTGTATCCTATCCAAATTAATTTATTGTTTTTTCTTCATTTGCATGTTAATTTCTTTTTAATTAAAAACAATTAGAGTGTAATTAGATCCTTATTCCACTGTGTATGTCTCGTATTCAATCATGTGGTATCAGAGCATGCGTCGACCAGTCGGTCTAGACGGTTTGGACCAGTCCGTTTGACCGGTTCAACTTGGTTTTTGGTGTTTTTGGGCTGGTTCGAGTGGTTTTTAAGTGGTTCCAGATGGTTTAAAGTGTTTGAAGCCGGTTTCAAGAAGCTGGTTGCTGATTTCTGTTATAAATTAGTTATTTGTTTGTTTTTAATGCAAAAATCGGTCCACTTTAGTGTTGTTTACCTATTATACATGTGATGTGTAATGTTGTTTGATTATGTGTGCATATAGTATGCCATATAGTTTTAAAACCCCACCATATGAAAAGGCATGTGATATGCATTTGTTATATGTTATAAGTGTTATAAAATATATACTATGCATGCTTAGTTTTAATATAAGTGTTATATTAAAACATCTTTGTTTGAAGAAAGCATGTTATAGATGAATGCACTAGGGTTATAATTGTTATAATTGTTATAATTTGTTTAATAAAAATAACCTAGACTTCTAAAATCTATAAAAAAGATAAGATGCATGCTCAATTAGGGTTAACCATCGAGCAATGCCAATTTTCATAGAAAATATGTCGATATCTTGTAAAACCAAAGTTACAAGAAAACTCACCCGGCAAGATCTTGGCAAAAAGTCAGATAAGATGACTAAGGTTGAAGGTTTTTAAGTTGACGGTTCAGGAACACCTACTACCTGGAGATCGAGCCGGCATCTGAGTTAGGTTAAACCATTTTTATGAGCATGTGTGAGCGGTATGAGGTAATAAAATTTGTTTATCACCTAGACATTGTAGGTTAAAAATCCAGTATAAAAGTTATACTCTGATGAATCACCTAGACTTAGGATATGTTTAGTTAGCCGAAATGTATCGCTAAGTATTTTATACCCGAACCGTCTAGAACACTTTAGCTGGAGAGAAGTAATATACTTTTAGCTCTAGCATCCCTAAGAGTTTACACCATGAGATTCATGCTTGGGTTTGGGCCGCCCTGGGAGCGGACTCCATTCGAAGAGTGTTTGTATGAGTCAATACTAAGGTGAATAGAGGAAGTTGTTCATAGTAAGTGGGAGAAGGAAGTGTGTCAACACATCCTATAGTCTCTTCCATTAGGTCGCACCGTGAGATTCCTATAATGCACCTGTATGTCTACCCTGGAGCAACCTTACCAATCGGAGGGCTGTATTATAGGATTCGAAACTCCACGAACTCTAGAAATTGATAGGGTCTCTCAAGTCCATTTTCATTTTTGTGTTTCCAACTTCGAGAGCATAATGATTCCGATCTCTGAGGTCTGAATATGGAGGTCACACTTACGAGAATTACTAACTGTTAGTAAATTCTTGACCAAAGTAGCGATAACTAAAGTGTTATAAGAATAAAGAGTTATTCTGGGGTTAGCATCTAGTCAAGATTGTCTTGGTTCAAAAGAGGAATAATCTACTGCCCTTCTGTGGAGGTTACGCTAAACTTTTGAAATATCGTTGCAAAATATAATAATTAAGGGTACATTATTAGTTTTTTTTGCTAAACTTGATTGGATTTAAAAGATTAATGCTTTTTACTAAAAAGGATATGTTTTTCTTTTCAGCATGACTAGCTCTTTAGTTCAACTATTAGCTTCTGAAAAACTTAACAGCGACAACTACTCAACATGGAAAACAAATATGAATTCAACACTAGTAATAGATGACCTGAGATTTGTCTTAATTGAGGAATGTCCTCAGGCCCCTGCCTCGAAAGAAGCCCAAGGTAAATATGATTTACTAGTTGCTGAAACATGTTTAGTGGAGTATGATACCTCAACCTGGATATTGGATTAAGGAGCCACTAATCATATTTTCTTCTCTTTTCAGGAAACTAGTTCCTGAAAAAAGCTTGAAGAAGGCGAGATCACCCTCAAGGTTGGAACAGGAGAGGTTGACTCGGCCAAAGCAGTGGGAGACTTGAAGGTATTTTTTAATGATAGATATATCATACTTAAAGATGTTTTGTATGCTCCTAAAATGAGACAAAATTTAATATCTATCACATGTATATTGGAACAAATGTATAAAATATCTTTTGAAGTTAATGAAGCGTTCATTTTCAGAAAAGGTATTCAAATTTGTTCTACTATACTTGAAAATAACTTATATAAGTTAAGACCAACTAAAACAAGATTTGTCTTCAACTAAAGCAAAATTTGTCTTAAATACTAAGATGTTTAGAACAGCCAAAACTTAGAATAAAAGACAAAAAGTTTCTTCTAATGCCTATCTATAGTAGCTAAGACTTGGCCACATAAATCTCAAAAGGATTGGGAGATTGGTTAAGAATGGACTCCTAAATAAATTAGAAGACAATTTTTTACCTCCATATGAGTCTTATCTTGAGGAAAAAATGACTAAGAGATCTTTTACTGGAAAAGTCTTAGAGTCACAATATCCTTAGAGCTCGTACATTCGAACCTCTGTGGACCGATGAATGTCAAAGCTCGAGGTGGGTATGAATATTTTATCAGTTTTATTGATGATTATTCGAGGTATAGTCATATTTACCTAATGCATCACAAGTTTGATTATTTTGAAAAGTTCAAAGAATATAATGCTGAGGTTAAGAACCAGTTGTGTAAAACAATTAAGACACTACGATCAGATCGAGGTAGGGAGTACATGGACTTAAGATTCCAGGACTATATGATAGAACACGGAATCAAGTCACAACTCTCTGCACCTAATATGCCTCAGCAGAATGGTGTATCTGAAAGAAGAAACAGAACCTTGTTGGACATGGTTTGCTCAATGATGAGCTTTGCTAAGTTGCTTGATTCCTTTTGGGGACATGCATTAGAAATTGCTGTCTATATTTTGAATAACACTTCCTCTAAAAGTGTTTCAGAAAACCTTATGAGCTATGGAAAGGGCGTAAAGTTAGTTTATGTAACTTTATGATTTGGGGGATGCCCGACACACGTGTTGGTGCAAAATCCTAAAAAATTGGAACGTTGTTCAAAACTATGCCTATTTGTAGGTTATCCAAAAGAAACAAGAGGTGGTCTATTTTGTGATCCTCAAGAGAATAAGGTATTTGTATCGACAAATGCCACATTCTTAGAGGAAGACCACATAAGAATTCATCAACATCACAGTAGACTAGTATTGAATGAAATTTCCAAAAACGCTACCGATAGAGCTAGTTCATCTACTAAAGTAGTAGATAAAACTAGTTCATCTGGTCAGTCACATCCTTCTCAAGAGTTGAGAATGCCTCGACGTAGTGGGAGGGTTGTTCATCAGCCTGACTGTTACTTGGGTTTAACAGAAACACAAGTCTTCATACCTAATGACAACATAGAGGATCCAACGACATATAAACAGGCAATGAAAGATGTGGATCGTGATCAGTGGGTCAAAGCCATGGACCTCGAAATGGAGTCTATGTACTTCAATTTTATCTGAGAACTTGTAGATCAACCAAATGATGTAAAACCAATTGGTTGTAAGTGGATCTACAAGAGAAAACGAGACCAAGCCGGTAAAGTACAAAATTTTAAGGCTCAACTTATGGCAAAGGGTTATACCTAGAGAGGGGGAGTGGACTATGAAGAAACTTTCTCTCCTGTTGCATGCTTTAGTCAATTAGCATACACTCCATTGTCACCTTTTATGACTATGAAATTTGGCAGATGGATGTCAAGATAACCTTTCTAAATGGCGATCTTGAAGAGAGTATCTATATGGCTTAATCAGAGGGGTTTATAGCACAGGGTTAAGAACAAAAGGTTTGTATGCTTCAAAAATCCATTTATGGGTTGAAACAAGCTTCTAGATCTTGGAATATAAGATTTAACACTGCGATCAAATCTTATGGCTTTGTACAGAATGTTGACGAGCCTTGTGTTTACAAGAAGATCGTCAATTCTACTATAGCGTTCTTGGTTTTATATGTTGACGATATTCTACTCATTGGGAATGAAGTAGGTTACCTAACTAACATCAAGAAATGGCTAGCAACATAGTTCCAAATGAAAGATTTGGGAAATTTACAGTATGTTCTCGGGATTCAGATTATTCGGAACCACAAGAACAGAACACTAGCCATGTCTCAAGCAACTTATATAGACAAAATTTTGTCTAGGTATAAGATGCAAAATTCCCAAAGAGATCTGTTACCTTACAGATATGGAATTCATTTGTCAAAGGATCAATGTCCTAAGACACCTCAAGAGGTTAAGGATATGAGATGCATTCTCTATGCTTCCGTAGTAGAGAGCCTGATGTATGCAATGTTATGTACTAGATTTGACATATGCTACGCAGTAGGGATAGTTAGTATGTATCAGTCCAATCCTAGATATGATCATTGGATTGCCGTTAAGAATATCCTCAAGTATCTTAGGAGAATGAGGAACTACATGCTCGTGTATGGTACTAAGGATTTGATCCTTACTGGATACACTGACTCTGATTTTCAAACCGATAAGGATGCAAGAAAATCTACATGGGATCAACGTTCATTCTGAATGGAGGAGCAGTAGTGTGGAGAAGTGTGAAGTAAAATTGTATTGCAGACTCCACAATGGAAGCTGAATACGTAGCTGCATGTGAAGCAACAAATGAAGCAGTATGGTTGAGGAAATTTTTGACAAATTTGGAAGTCGTTTCAAATATGCATCTGCCTATCACCCTATATTGTGATAATAATGGTGCAGTTGCAAATTCAAGGGAACCAAGAAGCCACAAGCGCGGAAAGCATACTGAGCGCAAATACCATTTGATCCTAGAGATTGTACATCGTGGAGACGTAGTGACCTAGATATCTTCTGAGCAAAACATTGCTGATCCTTTTACAAAAGCCCTCACGGCTAAAGTGTTTGAAGGTCACCTAAAGAGTCTAGGTCTAAGTTTGTAAACTAGGACAAGTGGGAGAACTTTTGGGTATATGCCTTATTTTATTGTATTCATATGTTTATTGTACTCATATGTTTCTCACTTAAATTCAACATTGTGATACTCCACTAGGAGTTTAGTCCAAGTGGGAGTTTGTTGGATTTTATGTCCTAAAACTCGTAGTTCTTAAATTAATAAACATATTCTGTTTTGTTTTTCGATAAAATTGTTATTGAAATTGTAATCTTGAATCCAATAAACTAAGGTTCTGAGGCTATTTAATGTAGTTTGAACTTTATGTAGTGACATAATTGTGGATCAAGTTCAAATAAATAGCCAAAATGATCTATAGTATATGAATAAGGTTGGGTGCCTTATTCTGGGGATACTATGGATGCGGCCCATTTTGTAGTTAGTACAAACGATGTGATTCTAAATCGTTCATGTGAAGACATGAAAGTGGGGGCATCCTATGTAAAGATTTTACATAAGACTGAACCATGAAATAGTCACCTTGTACGTTCTAAACTCCATTTTATGTATAAAATAGACTATTTCGTTAATTGATGACCTAGGTAACTTAATCTTAATCCCGAGCTAACTATGAGCTCCTATTCACTCAGAATTATCCTTAGATCTGCATAGGTAAGGGCAACTCATTATCGCTAGTCCAATAAGCCTCCTATTTCAGGGGTAAGATCAGATGGATAGCTAGGAACATAGGATGCAAGACGGAATTCATTCCTACCCATTATAGGGATAGGAGATAGGTTGTTCCCTTTAGTACTGAATCAAGGTCTTGAACAAGGGGCCCCACCCTCTCCTTGGCCCGAGAGGGGTTCGGATTATATGTTGGACCTTAAACCAATTGTTCATTAGAGGATTAGTGGAACCTAAGGAATAAAATTTAGTCCCGGGGGTAAAACGATTTTTATGACCTAGCCGAGATTACGAACAACCTGTGAAGGATTAGCTTACTAATCATGGTTATATCAAATGGACACAAATATATCTATAGTGAGGTTACGGACAACCTGTGAGTACAACTACGAGACTATAGTGGAATAACCCATGAGTTAACAAATGTTGATTAGCTCCGTCTAAAGAGTTTAGCCAGCTAATCTCGGATCGTTGGAGCCCATGATCTATAGATCCATTAGGTTCCCCTACTAGCTCATATGGAATAAAATTAAAACAGTATGATAGAATAATTCGAATTGTTCGAATTAGGTGAAGAGAAAGAAACTGACAAGTATATGTGATATAGTGGTCGATTTTTTTAGATTAAAGATACAACTTTAATATTTAAATATGATTTAAATATCAAGAATATGACTACGTCATATTCGGATGCTCGAAAATAATGGAAATGGTCAAAGATGTAAAAAGTCAAAGAGTTGACTTTTGACTTAGAAAAGTCAAACTTTGACCGACCTTACATTCAAATGTGATTTGAATTTCGAGAAAATGAATGTGGATTCCTGCTCAGGAGGTCAAAATTAGTCAACACGAAAAAAATCATAAAAATTCAAAATGTTGATTTTTTTGTCAAAGTTTGACTTTGACAAAATGACTATTTTGTCCTATGACCAAAGTTAGTTAGAAAATCGAAACTTTTGTTGGATAATTCTACTAACAAAATAGTGGGCTAGGTGTTGGCTTATTGTGGAGACATTAAGCCCACTTAGATAGTGGATTCTAGGTGTTGGGTTTTTATGAATTTGTTACATGCAATTTTGCATGGCCCTTAACTATAAATATGAGCTTTTCAATTTGGATTAAAAACTTTTTGCCATTTTTGCCAAAATTGTTTTGTAAAATTGGGCTGGAAAAATCACTTTTTTTTTTAGTGAAATTCAAGACCCAAACCCAACCCAAAATTCCATTTCTTTTTCTATCTCTTTCTCTCTTTCGGGTTCTTAATCTATCGGGTCCCACAACTTGGTTCTGAGTCCAGAGGATAGTAGGTCAGCTCTAGTGGTGGTCTGAAAGAGTTCGGGTCGAGATTCAGCGAGGAAAAGCATTTTTCGGGAGCTACAAAGGTTGTATCCTATCCAAATTAATTTACTATTTTCTCTTCATTTGCATGCTAATTTCCTTTTAATTAAAAGCAATTAGAGTGTAATTAGATCCTTATTCCGCTGCGTATGTCTCGTGTTCCATCAGGTTAGTCACCTTCTTATACACAATTCCACCACCAAGTTCAAGGGGTAGCTGGAATCACTTGAAGTGATTAGCTTTGCATGAGAATCATGTAATAAACCCATTCTTGATTTAGTGGAAAAGTTGAGGCAATTGCTGAATTGCTTAGTTTTTGAAGGTTGAAGAAGTTGTTCTTCAACAAGCTGAAAAACCAGAAAACCTCTCCTCCAATTCCCTAAGTTCAAGCTTGTTTTGAGTCCCACAACTAAATCTAAGACTCCTAGAAAATAGTAAGGAAGCTCTAATGGTGGTTCACAACAAGCATTGGAGAAGATTGCAACTAAAATTTGAGTTTGAAGAGGATCTTCAAAGATATATAATGAAACCCTCTTAATTCCATATGAACATGCTTATTGTGATGTCAAAATTAAGGAATTAGAATGCTTAATAATCATATTTTCTTCTGCTGTATGTCTCTGTATTCCGACATTTGGTAACAGAACATCATTTAAGCATTCAATTCGAGTTAATTTGGCTTGATGGGTGTTTTTCATAAGTTGAATGAAAATGGTGAATTGATATGATTTTTCTGAGTTTTGGCATTGAATTCTCTTCAATTATGTTGTAACTCTTGTAATTAGCTCTTGATTGATGGGCCTTAATGTTTGATTAAGTGTCTTTAATTCAATTGGAGTCATTAGTTGCAATTAGGTTGTAACTGAAGAAAGAAATGCAGAAGGTTGAGCAGCAGAAACTGGCTTTTTCAGCCACTGCCCCATACTCGATGCATGATGCCATACTCAATTATACTCGATGGCATTTATTCGATGGTATTTTGATAAATACTCAATGCATGATATCATACTCGATGGTACTGAATGACATACTCGATGCACGATGGCATACTTGATGCTCATACTCGATGCCATACTTGATGCACGATGGCATAATTGATGCTTATACTCGATGGAATACTCGATGCTTGATGTCAGACTTGATGCTCATACTCAATGGCATACTCGATGCTTGATGGCATGCTCAATGCTTGATGGCATACTCGATGCACGATGGCATACTTGATGCTCATACTCGATGCACGATGGCATACTTGATGCTTATACTCGACGGCATACTCGATGCTTGATGTCAGACTTGATTCTCATACTCAATGGCATGCTCTATGCTTAATGGCATACTCGATGCTTGATGGCATGCTGGTGGTACTCGATGCTTGATGGTACTCGATGGTTTTTTGCCCGGTTCAGCCAAATTTTGAGCATTGGAGGTCCGATTTGAGAGGTTCAAGTCCGGTTTAGGGTGGTTCGAGCGGTCCAGAAGTGTTTTGAAGCCAGTTTTTGGTTATTATTGTATTAATTAAACCTTTGTTTGCTTAAGAATACCAAAACTAAACCATATCAGATTGTGTTTAATTATTTATGCATGTGATGTATGTTATAATTAAATAAATCTTGTATGTGCATACAGTATGCCATGTAGATTTAAAATCCCACTATAGGAAGTATGTTACAAGATGTTATAATATATAGTATGCATGTTTAGGGTTTCAGATGTTGTAATATAAGTGTTATATTAAATCATGAGATATCTGATGGATGTTGTGGATGTATACCATGTCGCAAGTTGTACAATTTGTTATAAAATTGGATTAGACATTAAAATCTATAACAAAGATAAGTTGCATGCTCACTAGGTTAACTACTTGTTTTAATAGTTAAAATAGGTCATTATCTTATAAAACTTTAGTTACAAATTCAACTGATATATAATCTTGTCTAAGGCTGGACGTATTTAAGTTGACGGTCCATGAACACCTCCTACATGGGGATTATGGCCAAATAATTGAGCATTGTTCACTAGGTTTATGAGCATAACATGTGCAATGTGAGGTTTTATAACTAGTTTATCTCCTAGATATCGTAGGTTAAATTCAAATATAAATGTTATACTTGGATAAACACCTAGACTTAGGTTACTTAATTAGCCAGAACATTCCTAAGTAAAGATATACCCAAAAAAATGTTAGGACACTTTAGTAGGAGTTTAATAGCATATATGATATGTTATTAGAACACTTCAGTAGGAATCTAGTAACGCTTCAGTGGGAGATTAATAACATATGTGATATATTATTTTTAGATCTCACGTCCCTAAGAGTTCACAATCGATATTCATGTTTCATGTCATTTCACCCTGGGAGTGACCTTCATTCGAAAAGTGTTTGTATGAGTCAATATCAAGGTGAATGAGGGGAAGTTGTTCATAGTAAAATCAAAAGTGATATTTTGATTTTGATTCTCACATCTTAAGAGGTTCACACTATGAGATTCATGTGACACTTCGTGTCACTCTAGGAGTGACTCAATTCAGAAAGTGTTTAGTCAAACAACAATCACCAGAAAATGCATTATCCTATTTCCCTTTGTCCATGAGTTCTATATCTCCCTTCCGAATATAATCTAGAAAATTTACCTTACCTTCCTTGGAAGATTGTTCGGGACTACTTACCTTTTCCTTGCCTTTTCCTTTACCAAGAGGCTGTCCAGAATTTTCACAAACAACTTCATTGATCTCTTGGCACGAACTTACAGGCTACTCGGGCTTAGAAGAACAAAAAATGTTGAACTTCATCTCCTCATCATTCACTCAAAGTGTAAGCTTGCCATCATATACATCAATCAATGCTCTGCTTGTGGCTAGGAATAGCCTTCCAAGGATGATGGGAATTTCAGAGTCTTCTTCCATATCTAGGACCACAAAATCTGCTAGAAAGAAGAAATCATCGACTTTAACCAGAATATCCTTTACTACAACACGAAGGTGAGTGAGGGAACGATCTGCTAACTACAATGATATCGTTGTCGACTGTGCCTCTCCTATGTCCAGTTTCTTGTACAAAGATAAAGCTATCAAATTATATGAGGCTCCTAAATCACATAAAGCTTTGTTTACCATTGATTCCCTATGGTGCAGGGGATCGTAAAACTCCTAGGATCCTTCAATTTTTGCGGTAGCTTCTTTTGCAATATAGCACTGCATTCCTCATTTAAGCTAACATTCTCATACTTCTCAAACTTCTTCTTTGAAGACAACATTTCCTATGAACTTTACATAATTTGGCATTTATTCCAGAGCATCTGGAAAAGGAATATTTATGTGAAGCTTCTTCAAAATATCTAAAAATTTAACAAATTGATCATTCAATTTCTTTTTCTGAAAGCACTAGGATAGAGGATTTTATTTAACATAGCAGGTGAAAGTTCAGAACTACTCCCTAATTCGGATGATACAGGAATATCACCCTTTTTCCCTTGACTCACATTACCAACTGTAGAACTCAATACCACTTTTTCCTCTATCTGATCTGTCACAGGATGCACAATATTTTTCCAACTTCTTAAGGTTATTGCTTTACACTCTTCCCTTGGGTTTTTCAACATACAGCTAGGGAATCTCTTTTGTTCATAGTATTCAATGTAGCAGTGAACTGGCTAACTTAAACCTCAAGATTCTGGATAGTTTTCTCATGTCTCGTTACTGTGCTCTCCAAGAAATTTGTTTTACTCTTTGACTCCTTTATAAAATCCCCAAGCAAAGCTTCCACATATGGTTTCTTTACAGAAAAACCTAGAGGTGCCTGCAAAACATTCATATTGTTAGCATATGAAAAATTCTTATGATTGCACAAACCTGAGTGATAATAAGTGGGTTGGTTCATCTGATAAGAATTTTGATAGACTCCTGTCAAAGTAGCCATTTACGCCTTTAAAGAATTTACCTCGTCGCGTTCATAAATCCCAGCCACTCTAGATGGAGACTGTTCTGAGGGCCAATTATAGCTTGTAACAGCCATGTCCACCAATAATGCATGAGCAACATCTACAATTTTTGCAAAAATTAAGCCACCTACAGCAACATCCAATATGGATTTCGTTGTACTGGTCAACCCATTGTAGAACAACTGGATTTGTAACTAGTCATGATATCCATGCTGGGGACACTTCCGCATAACTCATTATAGCGACTTTCATGCCTTGAATAACTGATCGTCCTCTCTCTATCTGAATGTGCCAATTTCTGTTCTTAGTATGCTCGTTTTCGCAGGAGGGAAGAATTTGTTAAAAAAGGCTTGGGCCAACTCATCGATGTGGTTATGCTTCTCGTTGCAAGTGACTCCGGCCAATATTTCGTCTTGTCCTGCATAGAAAAAGGAAACAATCTTAATCAAATAGTATCAGAAGAAACTCAATTTATTTTTACTGTCCTGCTAATTTGCAGGAAAGAGTGGATGTGTTTATGCAGATCTTCATGTGAAGTTCCCTGCATGTGAGGTCCCGTGTCATCTGAATTAAACCAGGTTTTAGCTCAAAATTATTGGCGTTAATTGGGACCTCAATAATGCTCGTTTGGGTTACAGGGACAATTGGTTGGAAATAATCTCTGATAGTTCTAACAATTTTCCCTTGGTCTCCCATGGCGTGGAACTCAACTCTCATGTTCTTTCTCTCTCTTCTCAAAGTTCGTTCAAGTTCTGGATCACAAGGAACAAGTTTAGTTTGTTGACATTTTCGCATACATAGGATTCTACAACAACTACAAGAAAAACAAAAATGCCCAAATTAAGACCAACTTAGTCCTTAGCAATATTAAGCTTGGGAAAAAAATTTCTTGTTAGTCCCCCAATAGTAGCATGAAAAACTTGATGGGTCTGCAAGCATACGTATCGAAGTAATAAATTCCATAATAGTGTATCATCCTTAGGGACCGGCGTGATCAATTATTCCTCAACTTAGCTATCGTGGTTCTTCGTCAGTTTTATCCAGGCAATCAAAAGGGGATTTTTATCAATGACTAAAAAGAACAAAAATTCAATCACACATAAATACAATTCAGAGCAAACTTATCCAAGGGTGTTGTTTCAATTAGGGAGTACAATGAGTAATGACATGCAATTGATTGAAATCGATAGACTGAGGCTATAAGTTCTAAAATCAGGAAATCCTCTATCAAGCTCAAACCTTCCTAATAACTAATCATCGACCCGAATCTCTTCTATCGCTTGATTAGTTACAGCATTAAGACCCTTCAATTGCACCCCTTATTATTCTAAATTCTTTCTCATGCAATTTCGAATAACAATCTAAATTATTGGGTCCAAGAAATTAAGTTCTCTCTTAAGACATCTAATTAACTTAAGTTCATTCAATTAATGGCCAGTTAATCAAAAGCATTAAGCACAAAACATTTAGAAATCTACGTCAAATAAATCAATTGTAAATTCAAATACTCAAAGTAACATCCTTAAAATCAACAAACAACCTAGAAACAGAGTTTATCCACGCATAATTTTAACAACAATAGCCAAAAAATAATCAATCATCATGACAAAACAATAATATAAACGTAGAAGAATAATCTCCCCTCAATAGGACCAAATCTCAATCATAATCTCCTTGACTCTCGCCAAGAATTTCGAATTGGTCTTCAACAAAACGCATGTTCTTGATCAATTCTTCTCGTCACAATCAGCCCAGAACTGCTCTCGGATCAACACTCAATAGAAATCTTGAGTCTTCAGTCGGAACAGTTCAGAATCGCTCTCTTTCACCTCGGTATGGACTTTAATTTTTGTGTAAAACTCGCTAAATTGCTTCCTCCCATACCTGACGGTGCAACAAATTATTTATAACGTCACAGTGTTGCAAAGTTGCAAATCAGCATTGCAACGCTAGCGTCATGCCAGCTACGCGTAGAAGTAGTAGCGTTGCAACGCTCCCCTGTTTCCAATTTTTGTCGGGTCTACAATGTCAGGAAGCAACATTGCAATGCTCGTCCAACGCTAGCTCCCCTGAATTGTCTTCCAAAATTGCCTTTTTTCTTGATCTTGGGTCATCCATTTCTTCCTAATTCCATAGTCAACCCATAATTGCTCAAATTTGGAGTTTTGCCTGTTTTTTTTTTTAATCATTTTCGCACAAATTGATCCTCATGCTTAGTTTCCTGAAATTACTTAATAAATCACATCAAACTAAACAAAACTAACAATAGTAGTTCTAAATTTGAAGGTAATAAAAACATTTTTTAGATGCTTTTCATGGTCGTCGAGGTGGCGGCCTAAGTTGGACAATGACCGTCGTAGGAGGTTGCGACCGGAGTTGGTTGGTGGCGGTCACCAGTGGTGGCAGTCGGAGTTGGTCAACAGCAATCACCGAAGGTGGTGCAAAAGTTGGCCCGTGGCGTTCGCCGGAAGTGGCTACCAGAGTTGGCCACGATGGTCACTGGAGGTGGTGTTCGGAGGTTGGCCGATGTACTTTCTAGATTAAATTAGGAAAAAAAAAAGGGTAACCCATGGGTTTGAATGGTAAACATTATTCAAATCCATTGAAAAAGGATGTAGGAAGCCAAGGTTACCTAAATCCATGCCCCAAACATGGGTTTGAATGGTAAACATTATTCAAATCCATTGAAAAAGGATGTAGGAAGCCAAGGTTTCCTAAATCCATGCCCCAAACATGGGTTGGGTTTAGGATGTCTAACCCATCCAATCTCAACTCTTGAAACAAACAAAAAAAGGTACTAGTCCTCGTTTTTCATTTTTATCGTGCGAGATGGTAACGATTCATGAAAATGAACCAATGTATTCGTTCATAAACATATTTAAAGTTTTTCATTATGGCCAAAGTTTGGTCAATTTTGAATGGGGTAGTATTGACTCTCATCTTTTTCTTCAATTTTAAAGGGACACCATTGGTCATCTTTTTAGAAGTTCGTTTTTCATTTTAATTTTTTTGAAAATTGGTTAGAGATTGTTCTAGATATGAAACACCATGTTTCCAAACCCATAATCGTTAAAGAAAGCACCTGAATAAAACAAAACAAAACAAAATAGCTAGGTGAAGGAACGTCGATGTGGAGAAAAATAGTCATGACCCTGGATTTTAAATTTTATTGCACTTTTCATTAAGATAAGTTCACGTGTTCTTTTAAAACACGTTTATTTTTATTTATTTATTTTTTATTTGCTATGGCCACAATTTCGTTAATTTTGAATAGGGGTTTTAAGTTTTGTGATAAAATACACCTAAGATTGACACCATGAATTTTTCAGCCCGTAATCCCTAAATTAAAAAGCTATAGCACCCAATAATAAAATAAGAGACCCTGGGCTATTTTTAAATATAAAAAAAATTACTAAACTATTTACAAAATATGACAAAATTTAAGAACTAACAATGATTGACGTTCATAGATATTGATAAATTCTATCAAACATTGATAGACACTGACAAAAGTTATCGTCTATCATTAATATTTTACCATTTGAAATAATTTCTCTTTTAACTATTCATATTTTACTCATCATTATTAAAATAAATAATGAACAATAGTTGTGAGTGGTCAAAGACTATTAAAAAATCTTATTTTAATTTATTTTGGTTCTCTAAAATAAATTTATCATCTCGAATCAAACTCTTGAAACTCTATTTTTTGTTAAAGGAAAGTTTTAATAAAAAGATATTTGTAAAGTGCTTTTGCAAAAAATCTTTTTTCATATGGAAAAAATTATTTATAAATCAAATTTTATTTAAGTCATTTATTTTAAAAAAAGTGCGAATGGAAAACTTTTCAATGATCTTAATTACTACTTTTCTTTACAGAAAAGAAATTTTGATTATTTTTTAGAGGTTTTATTAAAAAGAAGATTAATTTTAGAAAAATTCACATTTGAGTTTTTGAAGAAAAATACTTTTTATGAAAATATTTTTTTAAAATTCATACTTTTCAACAAATAAATTTTTATTATAAAAAAATAATATAATAAAAAAAATAGAAATTTGATCAAAACTTTATTTACAATAAAAACATTAAAATATTTTTTCTAAGAATTTGATTTTGTACCTTCAGAATCTCAAATTTCCGAATATTTGAGTTCTATTATGGAAAAAAAAAAACCCCTTTTTTTATGCAAGAACAATGTGCTTATTAAGTAAAAAAAAAAAAATGCATGAACAATTATCAATGAAATTATTCGTGTAAGGTTTCGGCAAAAATTTGTTTTATTCAGTTAACTTGTGTTGATGTTGATGTTGATTTGATGCGGATGCGGATGTGGTTCGGTCTCTGAATGTCCACGTTTGATTTGAGGAAGTGGGGCGCGTGGATATTCTTGAGTCAAAGTGTGATCAGCTTCAGAAGTTAGGGAATTTCTGACCTTAAGAGAACTTCCCTATTTATAGAGTTATCAGATGAGGTTTATGAGCTTAAGCTTGGTTTGTCCATGGACCTAGCCCTTGGCCTCAATTAATTGGATGTGGGTTTAATTTGGCACTTGGGTCAAATTAAGCATATTGTTAGGTCTAATTTGAATTTAGTCCAAACCTTAATACTTAATTGGACAAGAATAATTAATTTGATCCAACGGTCAAGATATCATTATGAGGGGTCAGTTTATATTTCAATTTTAATTTAGTTTATATTTCAATTTTAATTTGGGACACATGTCAACTTTTGATTAATCTCAAATTCAATTATTTATAATTGGCCATTAATTTGAGAAATGATGTGGCAATTTGTGACTTCTGCAAAATTTCTCATTTAACAAATATCCTTATGGAGATTTATGCACATATATGGCTGGGTGAATCTCGAAAAAAAAATGTTGAAATCAAAATACAAGTTTTTACACTCTTTTTGATGTGTTAGTCAAACCATGAATTTTGTATATAAGTTACTTGATTTGAATTTGAAATAAAATTTTGGATATGTCCAAATTTTAATTGTCACATAAATTTGAGATTTTATCCTCAATTTAATTTTACTTGAGGATTAAAACTGATGTGATTTGATTTTTTGATAACATTTGGAATATGACCAAATTTTAATTTGTGATGAATTTGAGGTAAAATTTGGAATATGCCCAACTTTGAATTGGCACATAACTTTGAGATTTTATCCTCAATTTAATTTGAATTTTGATTAAATTTTAGAATATGGCCAGATTTTTATTTCAATGAATTTGAGGTTGTATCCGCAATTTAAGTTGGCATGAGGGTAAAACCTAAATTTAAATAACGTGGATTAGAGATAAAATTTGAGATATATTCTAGATTTAAATTTTATGTAAATGAATTTTGATATCTCGATTTAAAGAAACAATCTTAAATTCAAATTTAAAACATAGGATATTTTTATTCATATTTAATCAAGATCTTCCAAAGAAATAGGATTTGAATAGAAAATCTAAATTGGATTCATATTTTATGTAAATGAATTTTGATATCTCGATTTTCATATTCTAATCCAATATATATTCATCTATTTATTTATAATATTTTAGGAGTTTCAGAAATTTTATTTTTCTAATTTTCATATCAATGTTTTTATATTTCAAGACATTTTTTTTTTTTTAGTATTTAAGACTTTTTTACTTTTAAGATCATAAGTGTTATAATATTTAAGTTGAAGGGTTAGACTTGTAATATTTAAATTTTAATTTGTAGAAATTATGAGATTAAATATTTAAATTATATCTTTGCACATAAAAAATTATTGTTTTTATTATGAAAGTTCATAGTGTTTTTTATAAAAAAAAAAATGTTTCAGAAATGATCCATTTAATATATAAAATTTTACAAAGGTTGAGAATAAAATCAAAATTTTTAAAAACGAATAGATTGAAAAAGAAAAAAATGAGGGTTTCTTCCTCTAGGGAACCCAATCCCCACAAATTCTCCACGGGGAATCTCTGCCCCGATCCCCATAGGGAATTTCGTGAGGATAGGAAATGAAAGGCTTCCCCATCCCCACCCAACCTTGTGGACATCTCTAGTTATGATCTCAGGATTCCATTAGCTTCTATCTTAGTACGTAACTTGAGGATTCTGTCAGATTTTTGCTTGAGTCCTTGACTTGAGTGTTCCGTTTGTTTCAAGCTTAGTGCTCTACTGACTTTGATCTCAACGTTCGTTGGCTTCGTCTTAGTGCGCGACTTGAAAATTCCATGGGATTTGGCTTAAGTCCTTGACTTGAGCATTCCACTAGTTTCAAACTCAGTGCTCTACCAACTATGATCTCAATGTTCCATTGGCTTTTTAGTGCACGACCTAAGGATTCTTTCGAATTTTCAACTTGACTATTGATGCTTGTATTTATGAAGTGGAAATATGGATGATATGCATTGATGGAATTGCGTTGTGCACTCAAGTTTTTCCAGCGGAATCCAAGTGTAAATTCCTCTGAGTTTCCTAGTAAGTCTAGGGTCGAACACAAGGACTTTTGAAAATAGATTGCGTTAGTGATTTTTATGAAGACTTTGTGGTAATAGGTTAAATAAATAAAGTGTTGGGTTGTTGTTTGCGTTGATGAGAAATAAATAACAAATGCGGCGGAGTTTGAAAAGAGTTGGTAAATGGGAGATGCGAAGAATATGCGGTGAACGGGTTGAGAAGGGTTTCGACTAACACTCCCTAGAATTCGTTCATGCTATGCGATCATGCAACATGTATACAACAGTAAACCACCTCTCGGTGCGAATACCACGGCTTCTAAGGCTAGAACACATGCGATATATGCGACAAGTCTACAGGGTCTACACATAATCCTTTATTTCTATTTATGCGATGACGACATGGCATCCACACAAATATGCGACCACATAATATCATTCCCATCTCTAAGATGCATGCGATGCAGGTTGACAAACAGAGCTTATCTCTAAGTCCCTATCTCTTGTTTATGCAGTTCTAATCTTGCTCTCTCGAGTCCAGATTCTAACCTAACTCCCTCGAGACATTAGGTTCTTTTTCTAGACCCTCTCTTGAGTAACTCCAAAGGGTATTTTGCACAACATAAATTAAGACAATTGCAAGCGAAGAACATCCTAGGTCATATTAGCTTAGTTCTTCTCAACCCATTCGACTAGTTTAGCTACTCATGCATATTAAGAGAGTGAATAGATGTAGAAATAGAACTTCCATTGTATAAGTATGAAGATGAAGTACAGAATAACAATGCAAGTATAGAATAAAGAGCATGGTAGTAATCTCTTGCTGCCAGGCATTTACACTGTTTCTACTCATGCTCAAAATATAATCTCACTCTCGCGAGAGTCGGCCCGCTCTCTGCTCTTATGCCCCAAGGTTCTTTCTCGAGTTGCCCTGAGCGATCTCCGGCGCCACCACTCTTTTCTTGCTTCACCTTAAAATGGAAAGGAAACTATGAACAGAAGCGTGAACTAAACAGTGAACTAATCAACTGGTTTTTAACCATTCTCTGAAGAATGCCCTTGGTATTTATAGAGCATCCATGGTGAAAGTTGGCTTCTCACTCCTGGTTGTACAGATGGGACAACTTTAATTCCTAACTGATGCGCCGAATAATTATCAGTGATAAAGCTTAATGTACTTTGTGACCGTTATCGGCTGTCAACTTAATTTGGATTTGACTGTCATCAGCTTTCTGTCCCATCACTCTTAATTGGCCTTTCACCCAGATGCGCCCACTATGTTGCCCTGACCAAGTTGCGGCGATCCTTCTTGTGCGAATGTTTGTGAGCACGATCAACACAAAGTCTTGAGGTGAAGTTGCGCTCGACCAATGAATTCCTATGATCGCAATCTTTGCATTACATTAATGCATATTCTGCACCAAAAATCAATTGTTCTAATGTGTTGAACGCATGCGATCACAATATCATGAAAACGATGCTTAATGGACGCAAGTTAACATATTTCATCAACGCAATCTAACATTGTTTAAGAACTTAGCATTATGATAACGTGCATTTCTACCCATTATCATACCCCCAAATTTAAATAATGCTTGTCCTCAAGAATAAGCTAAAGATTCCTTTAGTAAGTCAACCACAAAATTCTCTTCCTAGACTTCTCAAGGATACTTCATTCAAATCCTATATACCTGAATTTCCTTAAGTCTTATTCAAGTCTCTTCTTAAAATATTTCTAAGACCTAGGAACTGCAAGCTTAACTTTCAAAAGGAATTTACTAAATTCTAGAACATCGCATGATTTATTTTAAAAAGAAAATTTTCTACCAGGGTGTTAAATGATTTTATCCTTGCATAAAAATTTTCTTCATTGCTATTTTTTTTTGACCTTATGCTGATCCGAGTACCTTGCCTTCATTTTGGCTTGCCTCCACGGGTGTCATATGGACATCCAACTACGAGCAATGCACTCTTTCTCAGACTAAACTCATACCAATTTGGCAGTGGAGTTGCGGTCATTTGTTTATGCGTTGATCCTAGTGACTTAATTTCGTTTTGGCTTGCTCCCACGTGTGTCATGTGGACATCCAACTATGGGTAAGTGCCTTCACAACTTAACTCTTATCAACATGGGTTTTCCATTGCGTTGATAGTGAAGTTGTTATTCTCAATATTTTTTTTTTTGAAAATAGCAAGGTCAAAAATAAATACCTCACCCCCAAATTTAAAATGTGGCAATGTCCTCATTGCCAAAAGATTAAAATAAGTCATGCGATGTTCTAGAATGCGTTGTAAAGAGAGTTTGAATGAAAGCTAGCGAACCCCTAACTTCTAGAAATATTTTATGAGGTGACTATATTAAGACTAAGTTGATTCTAGTATATACGAAGGAAATAGAAGCATATTTGTCATCATTGAAATCATACTTGGCAAAGAACAGAATGCGGAATACTACTAAATTTATCTATGTCAACTGATTGCGGTGACCAAAGAGGATGCAGTGATAAAACTTCGAAAATTAAAATGCAATGTGATAGTGCAAAATTTGAAATAAGAATAAGGAAGAATACACCCCCAAATTTTTGCGCTGTCGCCCGCATTGTATTGAAGCATCCATCTTTGCGGCGATCTCTCTTCTTTGGGTTGCAGTGATAGAGTAGGATAAGTACTTTGTCGCGTAACATCCCCCCAATTCGGTGCCTCGGTTGTTGTAAGAAAAAAAAAGAGAGGGTCAAATTATTTTAAACAAAATAAAACTCGTTATCACATTTTTTTAGAAATAGTAAAATAAGGATAAGTAAAGATTGAAAGGATAAAGTGAAAATTTCGAATAGTGGAAAAGAGTTGAAGAATTGATGATTCCCAAAACTTGTGTCCCTGATAGATTGCGATCATATAATACTCAGGGACCACTTATTTTCGACTGGTTTGTTCATGTCCATGGTGACTTTTCTTTCTTTTCTTTGTCCTTTGGAATCTTTACTCCCTTAATCCGGAGTTTTTCCCCATAAATGCTCATTACAATTTTCCCCTTGCGTACATCAATTGAGCACGACCGGTTGAAAGGAATGGTCATCCCAATATTATGGGTGCATTTTCGTCTACTTTATAATCCAAAATGAGGAAGTCTACTAGCAGGATGAATTTATCGATTGAAATTGCGGAATTTTCAACTCCCCTTCAGGTTGTATTCGAGATCGTTCGTGAGCAGGAGAGTTTCCTTTGTGGGCGTAAGTGTGCCGGCATTCAATGAAGATTGATAGCAGCATTATGTTTATACTTGCCCCAAGATCGCATAGTGCTTGGCCACCGAAGGTCCCTCCGATAGAGCTTTGGATCGTGAAGATTCCTAGGTTGCCCATTTTGGGTGGGATCATAGCATTTTGCGCTACAGCCACTATTACGATATTTTCTTTCTCATTTTGTTCCTCTTTCAATCTTTGCAGAGTCACTGGTGGTTGAACTTTTTCTGTCTCAAGATCTAGAGGCTTAAGGGTGGACATAACTTCAGGGTCTATTTTCCTGGGCTTATCCAAACTATAGGTCAACGGGCCTTCGGTTATCATCGCATTCAAGTTGGTCACAATGCACTTCTCCCCTACTTCCAGAGTCATGTTGTCACTTAGCAAGGAGACTGCTAAGCATTGTTCCTTCCCGTTACCCCCAGCATTACGAGGGAGCTCAGTTGAGCTCGACAACACTTCTTGTGGTCTATTTTTCAGCTTGCCCGCAATTTGTCCCATTTGAATTTCGAAATTTCTAATGGATGTGGCTTAATTCTGAAGGACAGATTCGTTTTTCTCAATATATTTCTTCAGCAAGCTCTCTAAGGACGAAGATTGCGGTGGTTGTGAACTACTAGCTTGGCTTTGCGCTGGACCGTTGTTTTGTGGGAAAACTCCGGGTGGCCCTTCTTTTTGTGCCACAGGTTGAAAACTTTGCTGTTGATTTTTCCACGCAGAATTTGGGTGGTTTCGCCACCCAGGATTATATGTATTGGAATAGGGATTATCTCTCATGAAACATACCGACTGCAGGCTTGTTGGGCATTCCTCCATTGGGTGAGCATCACCGCAAATGACACAACTTGCGGTCATTTGAATGATTGAGCTGACCTGCCCTTTCTTTGCTCCCTTATTATTAATTGCGATGCCTTGTATCAGACTCATTATTGCAGTCATTTGATTTTGCAGGGATGTGATGACCCCATTGTTTGCATCATTTTCTTTGATTCTTAATCTCTGATCGCTTTCCTTATAATCCTCGTGATTTTTGGAAATGTGATCAAGTATACTCTTTGCCTCCTCATATGTTTTGTCGAGAAGACTACTAGCGGCTATCGCATTGGCAGCGGTCTACGAAGAGGGGTTCAATCCTTGGTAAAAAATCTCCATTTGCAGGCAATCTGGTAAGCCATTGTGTGGACAGTCTCTTACCAACCGCTTAAACCTCGCCCAAGCATCGCTGAGCGATTCGTCATCTTCTTGTTCAAAATTTGTTATTAATTTCCTTCTTCTAGCGTTCTCAGTTGGTGGGAAATACTTCTTCATAAATTTTTCCACCACATGTTCCCACGAAGTTATCTCTCCCGGTTCGAAAGAATATGCCCATTTCCTCACTTGATCACAGAAAGAAAAGGGAAACAGAGTTAGTCAAACTTTCTCGGTTGAGATATTTGGGAACACAAAAGTGTTGTAGATTTCTATGAAGCTCCGGAGGTGGGCGTGTGGGTCTTCACCAGGCCTTCCTCCAAATTGCCCAGTAGCCTGGATCATCTGCAACATTACCGGCTTCATTCCAAACCTCGATCCATATAACGTCGACCTCATGATTCTTGGAGAGAAATCGTAGAGGTTTGGTGATGCATTGTCCCGAATGGGTCTATTGCGGTCATCGCCAGAAGGATAGGGTTGGCCATTATATTATTCGTGTTAGCGGCCTTTGCGTCCGGTTGCTATGCCATTCTTGGTGTTCTTTCTTGTTACTATTGGTGGTCTCTTAATCTTCTTTTAAATGTCCTTTCAATCTCCGGGTCATAATTCGCCAGAGAATGAGAGTCTGCAAAGAAATAAAAAAATTATCGTTAGCATTCTATTTTGCTGAAGTCCCCGGCAACGGCACCAAAAACTTGATGCTTTTATTTATGAAGTGGAAATATGGATGATATGCATTGATGGAATTGCATTGTGCACTCAAGTTTTCCTAGTGGAATCCAAGTGTAAATTCCTCTGAGTTTCCTGGTAAGTCCAGGGTCAAACATAGGGACTTATGAAAATAGATTGCGTTGGTTATTTTTATGAAGACTTTGCAGTAGCCGATTAAATAAATAAAGTGTTAGGTTGTTGTTTGCATTGATGAGAAATAAATAACAAATGTGGCAGAGTTTGAAAAGAGTTGGAAAACGAGAGATGTGATGAATATGCGGTGAATGGGTTGTGAAGGGTTTCAGCTAATACTCCCTAGAATGCGTTCATGCTATGCGATCATGCAATATGCATACAATAGTAAACCACCTCTCGGTGCAAATACCACGGCTTCTAAGGCTAGAACGCATGCGATATATGCGACAAGTCTACAGGGTCTACACATAAACCTCTATTTCTATTTATGCGATGACAACCTGACATCCACACAAATATGTCACCACATAATATCATTCCCATCTCTAGGATGCATGCAATGCAGGTTGACAAAACAGAGCTTATCTCTAAGTCCCTATCTCTTATTTATGCAGTTTTAATCTTGCTCTTTTGAGTCCAGATTCTAACCTAGCTCTCTCGAGACATTAGGTTCTTTCTTTAGACTATCTCTCGAGTAACTCTAAAGGGTATTTTGCACAACATAAAACAAGAAAATTGCAAGCATAGAACTTCCTAGTTCATGTTAGCTTAGTTCTTCTCAACCCATTCGACTAGTTTAGCTACTCATGCATATTAAGAGAGTGAACAGATGTAGAAATAGAACTTCCATTGTATAAGTATGAAGATGAAGTACAGAATAACAATGCAAGTATAGAATAAAGAGCCTGGTAGCAATCTCTTGCTGCCAGGTGTTTACACTGTTTCTACTCGTGCTCAAACTATAATCTCGCTCCCGCGAAAGTCAGCCCGCTTTCTACTCTTATGCCCTAAGGTTCTCTCTCGAGTTGCCCTGAGCGATCTTTGGCACCACCACTATTCTCTTGCTCTGCCTTAAAATGGAAAGGAAACTATGAACAGAAGCGTGAACTAAACGGTGAACTAATCAAGTGGTTTTTAACCCTTCTCTTAAGAATGCCCTTGGTATTTATAGAGCATCCATGGTGAAAGACGGCTTCTCTCTCCTGGTTGTATAGATGGGACAACTTTAATTCCTGACTGATGCACCGAATAATTATCACAGATAAAGCTTAATGTATTTTATGACCGTTATCGGTTGTCAACTTAATTTGGATTGACTGTCATCAACTTTCTGTCCCATCGCTCTTAATTGTCCTTTCACCCAGATGCGCCCACCATGTTGCACTGACCAAGTTGTGGCGATCCTTCTTGGGGGAATGTTTACGAGCATGATAAACGCAAAGCCTTGCGGTGAAGTTGCGCTCAACCAATGAATTACTATGATCGCAATGTTTGCATTGCTTTAATGCATATTCTGCACAAAAATACAAAAATCAATTGTTCTAATGCACTGAACACATGCATCTGTAATATCATGAAAACGATGCTTAATGGATGCAAGTTAACATATTTCATCAACGCAATCCAACATTGTTTAAGAACTTAGCACTATGATAATGTGTATTTCTGCCCGTTATCAACTGTGCAGATGAATTGAAGCAAGTTAGACAAAACTTTATTGTATAGTTGAGGCAGAGTCAGGCAGAAAAGTCTTGATCTCATGGATGTGACACCATCTTGCAGATTGCACTTAACCTCACATATGAGGCGGAGCCAGACATACCAAACTCGATCTCGTAGATGATCCAAAGCCAAAAAAAACAAAACTTGATCTCAAAAATGAGGTGGAGCTAGGAGGATCGGACTTGATCTCACATATAAGGCGAAGCCAGGAGCACCAAAATTGACCTTGCATATGAAGCGAAGCTAGAAAGCCCGAACTTGATCTCTCATATGAAGTGGAGCCATGAGAATCAGACTTGCTTTCGCATATGAGGTGGAGTCAAGAAGATCAGACTTGATCTCAGATATAAGGTGGAGCCAGGAAGATCAGACATAATCTGGCATATAAGATAGAGCCAGGAGGACCGTACTTGATCTTTCACCCTCCACATCAGACTTGACTTTTCGTCTTCTGCATTAAGCTTGACTTTGCGACTTAAGCATGAAGATGGCAATGCAAAGCCTCTAAACATTGATGAATCCTCCAAACTTAAGCTTGAAGAAGCATCAGCGAATCTTCCACACTAGAATTTGAATAAGTATCGGCAAACCTTTCACACTTGATTTTGAAGATGCATTTCTGAGGCCTCCAATTTTGAGTAAGTGAAGTCAAATGAGCCACTGTTAGGTCTTTAAAAGACGTATATTTTCTATGTTAATTCCCCAAAAATCGTGTTGATTATTTGTTTTTAATGGTAATTTTGTAGATAAAACGATCCCGAGGGTGATTAGGAGTCATTATGAGAAAATTGGGCCAAAAGGATAAAAAATGACCAAGAAAGTCAACAAAGATGAAGAGAATAAGATAATTTACCAAAATTCCATCGAGCTCCAACATCACGACCGTAAGAGAAGTGTTGAGTAATGCTTGAAGACAGAAGGCTCACTTTTGCTGCAAAATAGGCTAGCGTTGCAACCCTTTGGATTTTGACGCGATTCTTCCTGTGCGCCTACCTCGCGCAACGTTGCGTTAAGGCCAGCATCACGTCTCAAGTGCAACGCTTCTTGGCTTTCTTACAATTTAGCATTACAACACTAGCCTTAGCGTCGCGATGCTACCTTGGTAGTATATATAGTTTTTCTTTCATTTTTGCAAGGAGGAATCACGATTTCAATGGAGGGTGAAATTTCTCTACATATCAATGAAGGAGTATATCAACATGCAGCAAAAGCAATAAGGATCAATAAATATTCTAATCATTAATTTTAGTTGTAAATAAAACATGATCATACAATAATAAGAGGGTTTCAAGTAATACCTGAAGGAAATCAGACACGAGGATTTCTATGAGCAGTGGAAGGATCTTTCCAAATTTCAATCGTATATGAACATTAGAAAACAATCGCAAACGGAAACAAATGGTTATGCATAAAATAGAAATTACAACATGCTTTACTACATGATCAAGGGAAGGAATTAACAAAACTTTGAAGACTCATCTTCAAGTTCCTTGATCACGAATGCTCGATCACAGCAATACAGCGACACACGAACATTCGTCCAACACGATTGGTACATTGCACGATCAAAGTGAACACGAACAAAGTGATCGCCAAGGTCACGAACACCCCGAACAACGCAAACAGCCTCCACAGAACCTCGACTATGTCGAGTTGAGTATGACACCACCAAGAAGGATACCTTGATATTCTGGATGTGAGACTTCAAAGGGTGGGCTCTGTGTGGACTTGGTTAGAGGCAGAAAACCGAAGGAAGAACAATCGTGTAAATGATTGAGCAAGTGGGAGATGAAACAACCTATCGTATAGGTTGATGCCCATCCGTTTAGTAAAAGCTATGCGATCATTTAACTCATCGTCTAGCTGAGTGTCTATTGTGTAATAACATTCCACGATCGTTTAGCTAACTCCAAGCTAACATCTAGTAAATCTGATTTACTTGACAACTATATAGTGAGTAATTTCCGAGATTGGAAATCTCAAATCAACAACTTAGCAAATCTTACTAAAATTAAGAAAACATTTTTCCTTTTAGCTCATGGTTACCATGATACCATCAATAACCTCCCACTCAATTGGTTATTAGAGAAAAAGAGATTATTATCCAATAATTAATATATTATAAATATAAATGATAATTAATTTACCATAATATATTTATAACCTATAGTTTTAATATTTCATCTCATGAAACATATAAACCATTGCTCTTTTTCTATTCCATGGCACTTAATGTAAATCTCATTTACATTAACCCTCCACTAGATGTATCTCATACATCATACCGATCATATCATATATAATTGAAATACCTCTTGCTAATTTGAACAATTCAAACCAACATGAAGAACTGATCCTCAGCTTGAATCCATTGAGCTACCAAGGGGGCCTTATGGACTTATAGCACGAAGCTCCAACGGTACGTGAATAACTAACTAAACTCTTTAGTCATGGGATCCACCATCCGTTAACTACCAGCACTCCACTAAAGACCGCAGTTGAACTCTTCTTACTACAAATATATTATGTGTTCATCTTAGCCAGTCAACAGTGCGACAACCCTTCACAGATCGCTCGTAGGTACAGCTCAGCCAATAACTGTTATGCCCTTGTAGTTACATCTAACTTTTTAAGTACATAAGTCATAGTCCTACTATGACCGAGTCCTCTCTTCCAAAGAGAAGTTGTGGCCACTATGTTCAAGCCCTAGAATCAGGCTTTAAGGGAGCAATCTATCTACTTATTCCTGCTTCAAGGAAGAAGTGAATTTCATCTTGTGTAATTGAGTTCCCAGCTCCTAAATTAGACAAGTCCCCAAAAAGGTAGGCATGTTAAGTTGGGAATCTTGCCACTTTCACCCATGCCAATCAAAGAACCGCCCTTAAAGGCAGAAGTTCCCAAAACACTCAGGTTTGAGGTCGTGTCACCTATGGTCGTTTAGTTGAGATGTAAGTCTCCAATATCAACGACGTTATATATAGAGTCTAGTCATCTTGTGGTTGGGTTTTATACAAGATTTTTATATAGGATACCCTCGCTTGCATGTCTCCACATGAATAGTCGGGATCTACCATCTGTAGTAGTTTACAACACTTGCAAACCTCTACAAAATGGATCATATCCGTAGTGTCACCAGGATCAGGTACCACCTTATGCCTTATACTACAGACCTATTTAAGTTATCACTTAATGCATGATCCACTTGTATATCTCATATACATGCTTAAGTTTACATAAGATAACCATAAAGCTTTGTTTATTAGATATGAGTAAACACCATAATGAAATAATAATTATTTTATTCATAAACAATGTGTATAATTACAAACAACGAGACTCTGGGAGAATTAGGACACCAATCCCAACAATCTCCCACTTTTCCTAATGCCTTAGGAGACTAATGTACAATACAAGAAAAAACATGTACAATATACAATAAACTAGGCCATACCCTAGTATCATCTCCCACTTGCCCTAGACAAGATGTCGCATGTCTCGCAGGCCCAGACTCTCCAGGTGACCCTCGAACACTTTAGTCGTGAGAGCTTTTGTAAAGGGATCAACAACGTTGTGCTACGACGCGATATTCGTGACTATCACATCACCGTGATGCACAATCTCCCTAATCAAGTGGTATTTCTACTCTATATGCTTGCCCCGAGGATGACTTCGAGGCTCCTTCGAATTTTCCATAGCCCCGCTGTTATCATAATATAGAGTGATAGGCAAATCCATATTTGGAATAACTTCTAAATCTGAAAGAAATTTCCTCAGCCAAACAGCATCTTTAGCTGCTTCACAAGCTGCTACTTATTTAGATTACATAGTGGAGTCTGCAATGCATCCTTGCTTGATGCTTCATCACACTTTAACCCCTTCATTCAGAGTGAACACTGACCATGATGTCAATTTGTGAGAATCTCTATCAGTCTGAAATTTAGAGTCTGTGTATTCTGTAAGAATCAGATCCTTATCACCATACATGAGCATGTAGTCCCTCGTTCTCCGAAGATACTTAAGGATCGTCTTGACTATCGTCCAGTGATCAAATCCTAGATTGGACTGATACCGACTGACAATCTCAACTGCATAGTAAATGTCGGGTCTGGTACACAACATAGCATACATTAAGCTTCCTACAGCCAAAGCATAGGGAATCCGTCTCATCTCCTCAACTTCTTGAGTTGTCTTAGGACATTGATCTTTAGACAAAACAATTCCATGCCTGAAGGGTAACAAACCCCTCTTGGAATCCTGCATCCTGCACCTGATAAACATTTGATCGATGTACGATGCCTGAGATAAGGCTAACCTTTTGTTCTTATGATCCTGAATGATCTGGATCCTTAGAACGTATTGTGCCTCACCCAAATCTTTCATTTGGAATTGGGTAGCTAGCCATTTCTTAATGTCAGTTAGATACCCTACATCATTCCCAATGAGTAGGATATCATCCACATACAGTACCAGGAAAGCTATTGAGTTGTTGATGATCTTCTTGTAGACACAAGGCTCATCAACGGTTTGATCAAAGCCAAATGACTTGACCACAATTTCAAATCTAATGTCCCATGATCTAGATGCTTGTTTCAGCCCATAAATGGACCTATTAAGCTTGCATACTTTTTGCTCTTGATATGAAACGAAGAACCCCTCTGGTTGAGTCACATAGATGGTCTCCTCAAGATTACGATGAAGAAATCATAAAATGTGGCTATGGATGGGAGTATCCCGATAGACTTGAGCATGACAACAGGTGAGAAAGTTTCCTCATAGTCAACTCCTTCGACCTGGGTATAACCCTTCGTCATGAGTCGAGCCTTAAAGGTTTTCACCATTCCATCTACACCTCTCTTTTGCTTATAGAGCCACTTACATCCAATAGGTCTTACCTCATTAGGCGGATCAACAAGCTCCTAGACGTTATTGAAGTATATAGACTCCATTTCCTGGTTCATGACCTTAACCCATTCATCCTTGTCAACATCCTCCATTGCTTTCTTAAAAGACAACGGATCCTCGACCCCATCATCAGAAATGATGTTTTGGGCTTTAGTTAAACCCATGTAGCGATCTAGTGGGTTCATAACCCTTCTACTACGTTGAAGCAGTCTTAATTCTTGAGTTGGTTGATTAGATGTACTGACCTCAACAACACTTGTTGATCTATCAGTCTATTCAACAACTCTTGTTGAACCCTCAGTAGTCTCAGTCTCACTAGAAATCTCATACAAAACGAGCTTACTTCAGGGCTTATGATCCCTCATGTGGTCTTCTTTCAAGAAGATAGCATTTTTAGAAGCAAACACTTTGTTCTCACTCAGATCATAGAAGTATCCACCTTTCATTTCCTTGGGGAAGCCTACAAAGAGGCAAACATTCGTACGCGGTTCCAACTTCTTTGGGTTAGTCACAAGCACATGTGTCGGACAGCCCCAAATCCTGAAATGGCATAAACTACCTTTACGGCCTCTCCATACCTCAAAAGGTGTTTAAGAAACACTTTTTGAGGGAACGTTAATCAGGATATAACATGCAGTCTCCACTGTAAAACCCCAAAACGAGTCTAGAAGATGAGCATAACTCATCATAGACCGAACCATGTCCAACAAGGTTGTGTTTCTCCTTTCTGATACACCATTCTACTGAGGTGTACTTGGCGCCGAGAGTTGGGACATAATCCCATGTTCTATCATATAGTTTTGGAATTGGAGGTTCATATACTCTCCACCATGATCAAATTGTAGTGTTTTAACCTTTTTACCTAACAAGTTTTTAACTTCAGCCTTATACTCCTTGAACTTGTCAAGGACTTCAAACTTACGTTGCATTAGGTAGAGACACCCATACCTTGAATTATCATCTATGAAAGAGATGAAATATTCATATCCACCTCGAGCTCTAATATTCATCGGACTATAGAGGTCAGAATGTACAAGCTCCAAGGCTTCCTTGGCTTTGTAACATTTTCCAGTAAAAGGTCGTTTGGTCATCTTGCCTTTGAGGTATGATTCACATATCGGCAAGGAGTTTTGTTCTAAACTCTTTAGAAGTCTACTTTTCACCAACTACTCAATCCTATTGAAGTTGATGTGACTAGTGACGGGAAATAAGAAGTCAAATTATTCAACAACTAAAATCCCTTAGACGTGGTATGCGATGCATGTTCTTAAGATCTGCATTGATAGACATGCATCGATGGTCATGCGTTGGAATGATAGCGTGTTAACAAATGTATGCGATGACCATACGTCTTGTCACAAGTTTTCTTGCACTCACGCCAAGTATAACACGAACGCAAGTTTCTCGGGTAATCCAAGGTCGAACAAAGGGACTTGTAGATATATGTATGCGGTAATGTGTATGCGGCAGTTAAATAAAAGAATGTTGGAGGGGTTACTAAGTTAATCCTACTCCTACTCCTATCTAACAGACAACGGAATGAGAATATGCATGAGAGGTAGAAATACGACAATACTTAACATGAAATAAATGTATGGGAAAATAGATAAAATGCGGAGATGTTTCCATTGCAATACTTAAGAATGACCTCAAGGGCAACCTTAGTCAATGCAAGCCATGTGATCATGAACCACACATACAATAGTAAACCACCTCTCGGTGCGAATGCTACGGCTTCTAATGCTAGAATGCATGCGATATATGAAATAAGTCTATAGGACCTACACATAAGCCTCTATTCTTATTTATGCGATGACAAAGTGACACACACAAAAATAAGGTGACCACATAATATCATACCTATTCCTAGGGTGCATGCGATGTAGATTAACAAACGGAGCTTATCCTTAAGTTCCCCGTTCTTGCCTATGTGTTCCAATCCGCTCTCTCGAGCCTTAGATTTGGGTTCTAGACTACACTCTCAAGTATGCCTAAATGATGAATAATGCGCTCATAGGACAAGGTAACCGCATGAACTTGGCCGACCTAAGATCATTCCTATCTCTAGTGAACAATGCATACATTGCTTAATGCGACCAACCACTTACCCTCCCAGACAGTTGATTATTGCTGACTTTACTCATAGACAAGCAATGCATTAGCCTATAGATAGGCATTGCAGTAGCGTCACACTCAGCAAACAAGATTACTCACACGCTCGTGCAATGCACACCTCTCGGTGGGTTGCTACATGCTTCATATCCCTAATCTATATGACTAAGTATGTGATACCCAAGCAATCCCACTAAGTGTTGCAATGAAATAAAAGATGCTAAGCAAAGAAGATGGAGATGGAGTCGAAGGAACAAAGAAATGCATTGAAAACAAATTGTATTAATTCCTTAATCACAAAATGTCATATAATACAATATAAGAAAAGAAAGGGAAATGGAATGACCAGCTGGAAGCAAGGACTTGATTCCAGCAGATATGTGTCAAGGCTACCAGTGGTGCCATGGATGGGCGGAGGAGCTGACTCTCTCGAGATCTAGCTTCGATCGAAGACTTCGGTCGTCACTCGAAATGGATGAAGGAGGTGAAGAACTCTCAGTGTCTTCTCACGCATTTTTTCTGGATCGTAGGGAAAATCCCCGGATCACAAGGATAATCCCCAGATAACTTGAATTTCTGCTCACCGGCTTCTATTTATAGATCTTGGGTCGCTGACAACATTAATTGGACTACTCTGAGTCTGACATTCAGCGCGTTAGTCCATTCTGAACCTCTGCCACTAATGGCGGGGTAGGTGAAATTTCAACATCATCTTTTGGTTTTTCTCGAGGCAGATGCGTTGATGCACTCATTCCACCAACCTTGCGTTGATCCCATTAGTATGCGTTGTCACGTAGCTGCAATCATTCAATGACAACATTTGCTTAATATTGTAACTCTACACGATGACCACAATCGCTAAGTGAGCGCAACTCCCATGCGATGGACACATATGGCTGATTACCGCAACATCCATGCGTTGATCGACGCGTTCGACCTTGCAATGGAGTGTTCTCCGCATGCGGTCGTCTATGTAGTGGTCTGGTTTTCGTGTTTGCGTCCATTTCCTGTTTCAGCTACAAAAATAGAACATTGAACACATAATAACGCAAAATAATGGGTTAGCTGAGATTTAACATGCTGATCGGTGGAAGCTCATTTTCTCGTGAATTCCTATCATGATTGACACATATTCTGGTTAACAACCTTCATAATTCTAAGTAAAAGGCCTAAGATGAAATGTATTTATGCATGTCATCACACCTCCAAACTTAAAATCATGCTTGTCCTCAAGCATGCGTTATACTTAAGAAATTCTAACTCACCTTCATGCTTTCGTTTGTGATGACCAGCTTCTCAGAATATAATTTGCACACACCTTTGACCATCACCGTAATGCTCTCTTCCACTTACGCTGCTTCTCCAAAAAGATCTTTTCTAAGTTTAGATTCGGCAAGCCTTTTCTCAAAAACCTTTTCTTCATTCACTGCAACTTTATGTTTAGCTTTTGAGAATGCGTTCATTCAAAATGCTTCAAAAAAAAAAGTTGAGATGGCTTATTCAAATGCGGCGTTGAACCTGGTTACACCCTTCATCTTGGCTTACCCCCACGTGTGTCATGCGGGCATCCAACTTCGGTTGCATTCCATATTCAACTCAACTCTTGTCCCGTTTGATTTGACTTGCGCCGGACAGAGGAGTTGTGCTAATGCCTTGATCCTGGCAACTTGCCTTCGTTTTGGCTTGCCCCCACGTGTGTCATGCGGGCATCCAACTTCGAGCAAGTACCTTTCACAACTTAATGCTTATCAACAAGGGTTTCCCCATTGCGTTGACAGTGGAGTTATTATTCTTAAAAGCTCGCTTCACTTTTTTTTTTTTGTAATTTTTTTTCAAATGATCGCAATGCAATGAACGCAATTCTCTGAGACTGCTGCCACCACCAAACTTAGAGGTTGGCAGCGTTTTCACCGCAAAGCTAAAAACAAAATTATAGGAATGTGATAATAAATGTTTGAACAAAGGTTTGCACAAAATAAAACTAAAGACTTTCAAAATTTGAAAAAGCTAATAAAAGTAAAGAATGCCTTGCGTTGATTAGTTAGAAGATGTGGTGAACTATACTTACCATCATAGAAACATCGCAAAACAATGCAATCGGGAAAGAAAAAATTTCAAAAGGATAAGGCATACAAGATAACAGGAAAAGACCTTAGGCGGAACAACGCATGCGATCATGCGTTGGAATTCACGCGATTGAAGCCATGCGTTGAAGGGTGAAAGAAATTCTTCCGTTGAACTACGAACAAAGGAGATTTATTGTTGCACCTACAAGAGCAGCCATATATCCAAAATAACAAAGAAAATAACAATAATCTATACTAAGAAAGCAAAGTAAAGATAAAGTAGAAGATGTCCCTGGAAAAATTGGAATGTTGTCACCGCAAGGAGTCTCCCATGCAGGAGATGGTTCTCAACTGCTTGGGTCAAGTCGCCTTGACCATTGAAACTTTCGACAATTGTTGGGCGCATGTTGGCCACCATGAGCTTAGAACTGCCTTCAGCTCTTCCGACTGATTGCCCTTCTACCTTGGGGTCAATACCGGTTTTTGGCACATCGCCTACACTTCAATATTGTTTGCAACCTGGTCGCACAAGCTGCAACACTCCCAAAATAAAAATTTTGCTCGCAAAGACACAAAACTCAACAAACATTTAGCTACCAAGTCCCCGGCAACGGTGCCAAAAACTTGGTGACGGGAAATTAGAAGTCAAATTATTCAACAACTAAAATCCCTTGGACGCGATATGCAATGCATGTTCTTAAGATCTGCATTGATAGTCATGTGTCAATGGTCATGCGTTGGAATGATAATGTGTTAACGAATGTATGCGATGACCATGCGTCCTGTCACAAGTTTTCTTGTGCTCACGCCAAGTTTAACATGAACACAAGTTTCTCGATAATTCGAGGTTAAACACAGGGACTTGTAGCTGTATGTATGCAGTAATGTGCATGCGGCGGTTAAATAAAAGAATGTTGGAGGGGTTGCTAAGTTAATCCTACTCCTACTCCTATCTAACAGATAACGCAATGAGAATATGCATGAGAGGTAGAAATACGACAATACATAACATGAAATAAATGTATGGGAAAATAGATAAAATGCGGAGATGTTTTCATTGCAATACTTAAGAGTAACGGCAAGGGCAACCTTAGTCAATGCAAGCCATGCGATCATGTAACACACATACAATAGTAAACCACCTCTTGGTGTGAATGCTACGGCTTCTAATGCTGGAACGCATGCGATATATACGATAACTCTATAGGACCTACACATAAGCCTCTATTCTTATTTATGCGATGACAAAGTGACACACACACAAATAAGGCGACCACATAATATTATACCTATTCCTAAGGTGCATGCGATGTAGATTAACAAATGAAGCTTATCCTTAAGTTCCCCGTTCTTGCCTATGTGTACCAATCCGCTCTCTCGAGCCTTAGATTTGGGTTCTAGACTACTCTCTCAAGTATGCCTAAATGATGAATGATGCACTCATAGGACAAGGTACCTACATGAACTTGGCCGACCTAAGATCATTCCTATCTCTAGTGAACAATGCATACATTGCTTAATGCGACCAACCACTTACCCTCCTGAATAGTTGATTGTTGCTGACTTTACTCATAGACAAGTAATGTGTTTGCTTATAGATAGGCATTGAAGCAGCTTCACACTAAGCAAATAAGATTACTCACACACTCGCGCAACGCACACCTCTCGGTGGGTTGCTACATGTTTCATATCCCTAATCCACAAGACTAAGTATGCGATACCCAAGCAGTCCCACTAAGTTTTGCAATGAAAGTAAAGATGCTAAGCAAAGAAGATGGAGATGGAGTCGAAGGAATAGAGAAATGCATTGGAAACAAATTGTTTTAATTCCTTAATCACAAAATTTCATACAATACAATATAAGAAAAGAAAGGGAAATTGAATGACCGGCTGGAAGCGAAGACTTGCTTCCATCGAATGTGCGTCAAGGCTGCCGGTGATGCCATGGATGGGTGGAGGAGCTGAATCTCTCGAGATCTAGCTCCGGTCGAAGGCTCCGGTCATCACTCGGAATGGATGAAGGAGGTGAAGAACTCTCAGTAACTTCTCACGCATTTTATTTGGATCGCGAGGAAAATCCCCGGATCACAAGGATAATCCCCGGATAACTTAAATTTTGGCTCATCGGCTTCTATTTATAGAGCTTGGGTCACCGACAGCATTAATTGGACTACTCTGAGTCTAACATTCGGTGTGTTAGTCCTTTCTGAACCTTTGCCACTAATGGCATGGTAGGTGAAATGTCAGCATCATCTTTTGGTTTTTCTCGAGGTAGATGCGTTGATGCACTCATTCCACCAACCTTGTGTTGATCCCATTAATATGCGTTGTCGCGTAGCCGCAATCATTCAATGACTGCATTTGCTTAATACCGCAACTCTACACGATGACCACAATCGCTAGGTGAGCACAACTCCCATGCGATGGACGCATACAGCTGATTACCGCAACATCCATGCATTGATTGACGTGTTCGGCCTTGCGATGGAGTGTTTCTTCGCATGCGGTCTTCTATGCGATGGTCTGATTTCTGCGTTTGCGTCCATTTCCTATTTTAACTATAAAAATAGAACATGTAATGCATAATAACGCAAAATAACGGGTTAGTTGAGATTCAACATGCTGATCGGCGCAAGCTCATTTTCTCGTGAATTCCTATCATGATTGACGCATATTCTGCTTAACAACCTTCATAATTCTAAGTAAAAGGCCTAAGATGGCATGCATTTCTACATGTCATCAGTGACCTAACCTGAGATGCCAAATATGGACGTTTTCCTTTGAAGAAACCTTTGGTGTTTTAGCTGTTTGCCGTACTGAACATTTCAGTGTTAAACAAGTCTTTTTTGACTAATGGCCTTAGTACATATAAGTTACTTTCCATAAACCGTAACCAATCTCCATTCCATTCTTGAAAATAAACACTTTATTATCAGAAAAGGAGATGGTATATCTGTTGTTCAGTGAGACAAGAAACCGAGATTAAGTTTCGCTTAATATGAGGAACTATGAAAACATTATCTAGTAACAGATAACGTTTCTTGTCAACAACTAACTTCAGCCTTCCTAAAGCAACAGCCGAAACAACCTCACCAGTACCGACTCTAAGTGTCATCTCTCCCTGTGGCAATGTTTTCCAGGAACTAAATCCTTAATAAGAGGAATTGACATGATTGGTAGTACTCGAATCTAGAATCCAGGTAGAACCATCATTCTTTACCAAACATGTCTTCAAGACCAATAAATCAGATTTACTGTCTTTCCTCTTCTTTTGGAGAGTAGTGGGATCAGTGTCTGAACAACTGACACTATTGGTTTTTTCATCCATCCATTTGTGCTTGGCAAGTAAGAATCAATGTTCAAACAAATATTGCAACGAGTCCATGATCTCACGTGAAATGACCATGTTCTCAACCCTTTTGGCCAAAACATCAGGCATGTTAGCCAAAATTTGAAGTCGGGCCAATGAATTAGCCTTCATCCACACCTCATATGCATTACAAACACTTCGTGGTACATTAAGGGTTAGGACTTGAGGACATTTCTCAACCATGACAAATTCGAGGTCGTTTTCCACGAAATACGTTTTACACGATTCTTTCCACTGTATGTATTAGTTCATATTAAAGGCACTAAAAGGAAATACTAATGAGTTGCTGGAAAAAAAAACACATTGACCTACATTAGGTTTTAAGCAAATAACCATTGTAAAACAAACAACATCCAATGAGGTTTTAGCAAAACTAATATGAACCCCGTGTGACATCTAGTTTTGCAATGACACTTCAAAGGTTTAGGACAAAAGTCGCCGAAGGGAGGTCAATTATCCCTCCTCTGAATTGAGAAGTTCTTAACCAGTCATTAATACTAGAACAACTTTTGTTCCTATAATGACTAGCCATCATTGATTTGGTCAAGAGATCACTAACTTACTTAACAATCTTCTATAAGTGTAATGTTAGATCGAAAAGTAAAATTTTAATTGCGGCGGACAGAATGTAATGTGTAATGCAATGTAAATGTAATGCCACCGCAAAGATTGGGAAATGGAATGATGATGTGACGTGTGGATGATGTATTGAATCACGCTTATTGATAATAAATATGATACTACGTTTTAAAATAATGTATGCGATGCTGCTTAGATGCGCTCGTAGTATGCGTTCATGTAGTACGCGCGTGTCACAAGTTTTCTTGCACTGGAACCAAGTATAATTCTAACGCAAGTTTTTCAGAGTGATCTGAGGTCGAACATGGGGATTGCGATGATCAATGTGATACTAATGTGATATATGCGACCGAAAAAAATAATAATAATGAATTTTATTGGAAAATTAAAATGCGATGACAAAGTAAAATGCGATGATAAAAAAAATGCGATGGTAAAATAAAAGGCGATGACAAAATAAAATGCGATGAAAAATAAAATGCGGTGAAAAATAAATAAACAAACAAATAAACAAACAAATAAATGGGCTGTTTGTGAAGATGTGTAAGTATCTGATGGAATGCGATGGCAAGTCTTGTGAAATATGCCAGAAAGAGAATGGGTTGAGGGAAAGGACATCGCAAGTTCGTTCCTATTGAGGACGCAACTAAGGTTCCGCTTTCCCTTGGCTTACACCTCTCAGTGATCGGCTGCGTTCCCATATGTCTTCGTTGAATCAGGGATGAACGTTACGAACGCAAGGTTGTTTCCATCTCTAGAATAATTCTTGCTTTATTTAACGCATTCTTCCAACCTTCTTTCGAGAGGTGGATTAACATCTTCACTTCTACTTTCACAGGTAAAGGTGCCGTTGAGCATGCGTTAGCTAAACATAGCTGGTTTCTTCAATAAGGATTAACTTACTTGCTTAATCCTTCCCTCTTACCCTGAGGGATTAGTTACACATAGTGAAAGAAATGGACGATGGATGTATGGTGAAAAATAGAGAGATGACGATGAATATGATAATGATGTTAAAATATAATGATAAAGCGTTTATTACAGATGGATGAATGAAGGATTAGAAATGAACACAGTTGATGAATAGAAAGTGACAACAAATAAGGAAAGCGTGTCAATGTCTTGACATGGATCCCGATCGGAGACGATTTGCTTGCCGACGTGTAAGAGAAATGGGGTGGGGAACTTCCTTCTCAGGCTGGTTTCCCATGTAGAAATGATCTCTGCACATAGCTTCTCTTTGAGAATGTGAATGAATTTCTTGCTCTTGAGACTTTCCTTTCGGACTTCTCTCATATTTCTCCTGGATTTTCTTTAAATGTCTCTTTAGACCAGCCTTACTTTCTTTGGAATTGATATAGCTATTTATAGACCTTGGCACCTCCTTCGTCAGTGGTCCCACTCTGAAAAGCTTTTTTTTCTGCCATGGCTTGGTGGAAACGTCTGCTCTGCTCCACATTCAATTTGTCAAATCATACAATAGAAAAGCTATAAAATTTTAGAAATCCCCGTGAATGCATTGCTCTTTTCATCTACGATCGATCGCCGCTTGCGGTGCAAATGCGTTGCTTGTTTGCGTCCATGATTGACTGCCGCATTCGGTGCGAATGCATTGCTCTTTTGCGTCCACAATCGACCATCGCATTCGGTGCGAATGCGTTGCTTTTTTGCGTCCACGGTCGATTGTTGCATTCAGTGCGAATGCGTTGCTCTTTTCGCCCTCGAACGATCGTCGCATGCGGTGACCTGTTTCCTGCAAAAAAAAAACTTGAACATTCCATTTTGCCATGGCAATGGGGTTAACGGGCGTGTTTCTGACACTCTACGACTTTTGCATTTCTAAGCCAATTTCTATACATTCGACGCAACTTTTTCCTTCTTTTTGCTCCATATTCTAAATAAGATGGTATAAATAACTTGTATTTCTACAAGTTATCATGTAACTTGCCATTTTATGCCCTAGAGATCTGCCCCAAGCAGCCAATCCGAAGGGAAAAAATTCAATTGGGGCAAAACCTAAAGCGACCCTATTCATTTCTAGAGTTCACCTTGATCTTCACCAACTGCACAAAACCCATTCGAAGGGGGATGCTCTCAAGGCGCCACGAGGGAGTATAGAATGATCTCATAGTGTGAACCAATAACAGAGACCATAGGACGTGTTGACACACACCCTTCACCCACTTACTATAAACACTCTCTCTGTCCACCTTGATATCTACTCATGCAAACACCATCCGAAAGGGGATGCTCCTAAGGTACCACGAGGCCAAGCATAAATCTCACGGTGTGAACATACAAGGAGAAATGTGAGTGGAATCATAGACATATAAGATACATCTCTTCCTCCCACTGAGTATTTTATAACCTAGGGTTTAGTTTACTTAGAAAAAACATGACTAAAGATTTTAACTAAGTGACTTTATAGGTTTTTTCAAGAGTAACTTTTACCTTGGATAGTTAAACAACTTTTGATCATCATCCATTAAACTCTTTAACGGAGTCTTTGACCAATTGTCGCATGCTTGTGGAAAATCTATCTAATTCACCTTTCCAGGTAGGTTCCTAGGTAGGGGTGTTCCGTTTTCATTAAGTTAAAAACCCCAACCTAGATAGAACCCGCCTTAGACAAAAGGTCCCTTATTGATAGATTTAAAATAAATTTAATCTTTTATGCCAATCAATTTGATCCTATTAAACCGATTTTAAAAGATTAATATAGGTTGCTAATCTTATTAGAACCATTTGAACTTAGGTCTATCTCAATCCAATTTTAAAACCCTTTTAAAAAACTTGCGTTCACCCTAAGTCCGCATGCAACTCATTCTTATTGATTTTAGTTCTAATTTCCTTTATAACGCTTATAAATGGAAACAAATAAAACCACAATGTAAAGCTAACACATGTAAGGCATTCATAACGATTATAAACAACCTAAGTGTCATGTTCAATGCATTTATCATTCATTGCTACTTCTTTTATATAACGCTTATACAAAATAGCAATGAAACAAGCACAACATGCCTCCATTCACCCTTAGACTATAACACTTATAATAAAAGGATGATGCATGATAATGCTCGCTGCATGCAAAATATAACTCTTATATTTCATGATGTATGTGCATACTTTCAAGTAATTTCTTCATGCAATATTATAACATTTATAAGACATGATGTATGAATAAAAGCACAACCTCAGGTGGGTTTCAAACTATATGTCAAACATTTTTCCATATAAACACCATACATCACATGTATAATAAACAAAAGTTGATGATCAGGGTAATATTGCCTTAAATCCTCAAAAGTACAAGCTAACTTTTACAAAACCAAGGAGTCTTCAGTTCAAACAGACGAACCGGGTCTTGAATTGTCCGAACGAAGCAACACGTCTCCAACCGTCGTGCACCAAACACCCCGCGATCGTCGACACGAAAAAACAAACGCTTTGCTCTATCGTTTTCGAATGCTCCTAGAGCTAAACGATCGCATACCTTTTACTAAGAAATGAAGCACAAGGTACGCGATCGTCTAGCATGCTCCGCACAACGGCAGCCTTACACGATCGTCTAAACGACTATGATGCGGCAAAGCACCATCGTCTAAATAATCACTTAGCGAGCACCTTTGTATTGTATACCGCGTGATCGTGTAGATAGTAACTAAGCGATGAGGCATGCTAACTATATGATCATCTAGTGCGCGCCTTCTTCTAAAAGATGAGCATCAAACGCTCCCACTACAATCGTCTACCTCCAGCATCTACGTGATCAGGCAACCAACGCTACGCGATAGAGTAAATACTACACGATAGTATAGAAAAATCTACACGATCATTTATATCTCCCAATGATCGTTTACCTTAGGCTACACGATACGACCAACTCTTGGTCTTCTTCTTCGCTGAGAACCGCATCTCCATGCTTCGAAACATCATCACGAACGACTCGACTAACCCAAACTCTTTGAATTACAGAATCGATAATATGTTAATTACGCCGAAAAACACAGGGGCCCTTACAAATTAACACTTTGTAATTTAAAGAAAGCTTTAAACAAAGGCAATTAAATCTGTAAACATTCATCAACTCCATCCACAAAAGCATTTAGCAATTAAACACAAATGTTGAAAAACCACCAAGATTGTAAAAGAATTTCAAAACATAATAGAAATTTGGAATATCAGAACAACCTGGCTCTGATACCAATTGAAGGAAATCGGACACAACAATTTCCATGAGCAGCGGAAGGATCTTTCCAAATTTCAATTGTATATAAACATTACAATTAGAATCATAAACGGAAACGAACGGTTATGAATAAAACAAAAATTACAGTATGCTTTACTACATGATCAATTGAAGGAATTAACAAACCTTTAAAGATTCATCTTCAAGTTCCTTGATCATGAACGCTCGATCACAGCAACACAACAACACATGAACATTCGTCCAACACGATCGCTACACTAAACGATCACAGTGAACTCGAACAAAGCGATCGCCAAGGTCACGAACACCCCAAACACCGTGAATGTCCTCCACAGTTCCTCGACTATGTCGAGTTGAGTATGACACCACCAAGAAGGTTACCTTGGTATTCTCTATGTGAGAATCCAGAGGGTGGGCTCTGTTGGACTTGGTTTTAGACAGAAAATCGGAGGAATACAAGTGGATCATGCCTTAAGTGATAACCTAAATAGGTCTGTAGTATAAGGATTAAGGTGGAATACTAGAGACTTGCATCTCACCTAAACAACCATAGGTGACACGACCTCAATCCTGAGTGTTTTGGAAACTCCTACCTTTGAGGGCGGTCCTTTGATTACTATGGGTGAGAGTGGCCAGGCTGCCAACTCAACATGCCTACCTTTTTGGGGGCTTGTCTGATCTGGGAGTGGGAACTCAATCCACAAGATGGAATTCACTCCTTTCTCGAAGCAGGGATAAGTAGAGAGATTGCTCCCTTAAGGGCTGATTCCGGGACTTTAACATAGTGGCCACAGCTTCTCTTTGGAAGAGAAGACTCAGTCATAGTAGGACTATGACTTATGTTCATTAGAGGGATTAGTGGACTTAAGGAGACAGATGTACTTATAGGGGCATAACGGTTATTGGCCCAGCTGTACTTACGAGCGATCTGTGAAGGGTTGTAACACTGTTGATTGGTTAAGATGAACGCATAATATATCTGTAGTAAGGAGAGTTCAGCTATCAGTCTTTAGTGGAGTGTTTGGCAGTTAACGGATGGTGGATCCCGTGACTAAAGTGTTTAGTCAGTTATTCACGTACTGTTGGAGCTTTGAGCTACAGGTCCATAAGGTCCCCTTGGTAGCTCAATGGATTCAGTTGAGGATTAGTTCTTGGTGTTGGTTTGAAATGTTCAAATTGACAAGAGGTATTTTGATTATATATGATATAATTTGTATGATGTATGAGATACGTCTAGTGGAGGATTGATGTAAATGAGATTTACATTAAGTGCCATGAAATAGAAAAAGAATTATGGTTTATATGTTTCACGAGATGAAATATTAAAACTATAGGTTATAAATATAGTATGATAAGTTGGTTATCATTTATATTTATAGTAATATTAATTATTGGATAATTAATTCTTTTTCTTTAATAACCAATTGAGTGGGTGGTTATTGGATCTTCATAGTAATCGTGAGATAAAAGAAAAATGGTTTTCCTAATTTTAGTAAGATTTACAAACGTGTTGAAAAGTTTTTCCTAAAAAGTTTTTTGAGATTTCTCTCTAGCAAAAGGATCTCATGAAGTTGTCAAGTAAATATAGATTTACTAAATGACAGCTTGGGCTAGCTAAAGGATCGTGCAGTGGCGAGCTAAACGATCATACAATATTTACCAAATGATTGCATAGTTTTTGCTAGACGATCGCTTGCCCAAAGTAAACGATTGTGTAGTGTCTGTAAGCGATAGACTGAGCTAAACGACTAACTAAATGACCGCATAGCTTTTGCTAGACGATCGCATAGCTTTAGCTAAACGATTGGGCATCAACCTATACGATAGGTCTCCGCCATCTCCCATTTGCCCAATCGTGTACATGATCGGTGTTCCCTCCTTCGTCTGCCTCATTCCAAGTCCGAACAGAGCCCACCTTCTGGATTTTCACATCGAGAATACCAAGGTAGCCTTATTGGTGGTGTCATACTCAACTTGACACCGTTGAGGTGTTATGGAGGACGTTCGTGCTGTTGTTGAGGAGTTCGTGGCCGAGACGATCATTGACGATGAGCGCAAAGTGTTCATGCTATGCTGCAGTCATGTAGATCAAGCATTCGAGGTTGCTGTTGTTCAAGCGGTCGTGCGCAAAGGAGCGTGGAGACGCATCTTTAAATGTTCGTAGAGTTTTCTCTTTGTTCATTTGAGTTATTCATGCTGTAATTTCTGTAGTAATTGCATAACCGTTTGTTTCGTATCGACTATAATATGTGATGTTCATTCATGATTGTGATTTGGAATGTTTTTATTTTCGCTACTCATGGAAATCTCAAATTCGATTTCCTTCATAAACCATAGCTCTTTTTCTATTCCATGGCACTTAATGTAAATTTCATTTACATTAACCCTCCACTAGATGTATCTCATACATTATAACGATCATATCATATATAATCGAATTACCTCTTGTCAATTTGAACAATTCAAATAAAAACCAAGAACTGATCCTCATCTTGAATCCATTGAGCTATCAAAGGGGACCTTATGGACCTGTAGCTTGAAGCTCCAACGGTACATGAATAACTGACTAAACTCTTTAGTCATGGGATCCACAATCAATTAACTGCTAGACACTCCACTAAAAACCGACCTGAACTCTCCTTACTACAGATATATTATATGCCCATCTTAACCAATCAAGTGGGCGACAACCCATCACAAATCGCTCATAAGTACAACTCACCCAATAACTGTTATGCCTCTGTAGTTACATCTAACTCCTTAAGTATGTTTCTTGTCTTAATAAAAAAAACCCCCCATTTTATACCTTTCATAGTTAAGCTTGGTTAAGGAAAAGATTAAACCTGTGGATGTACCTCTTACTCCACTTTAACTACAAGTTAGTTTAGGATGTTGTTCGAGCTTTACAAATATTGTCGGGCTAGGTAGAACTAATGACACCTACTTAACTCCAAACAAAACAACACCAGACTTTGATGGTGAAATGTCACTTCAGATGAGCGAAGCCCCAATGTTAAAGATAGAGTGATGCCTTAAACTTGAAGTCGAATAAGCAACAACGAAACCTCTGAGCTGAAATTTGATGAAGCATTGACAAATCCTTCAAACTTGAATTTGAAGAAGCATTGACAAAGCCTCTGAACCTGAATTCAAAGAAGCATCGGAAAAACCTCTGAACTTGATTTTGATGAACATCTATAGTTGAATATGAAGAGTCAAACTGTATACGAGTGGTACCCTAAACTTGAAGCAAGAAGCTCTTAACACTACTTCTTTATTTAACTGAATGATAGCTCTCTAAAAGAGCTACTTTTCCTGGCTTAATCCATGCTCGTTCCTTGGTTTTATCGTTTAAATTCTTGGTTTTGTAGGTCGTGAGCAGTTATAAGGTAGACTAGTCCATCAGAGTAAAAAAAAGGCTTAAATTAATCTCAACTAAACTCTAGAAGCACCAATTGATCAAGGAGCCAAAGAATTGAAGTTGGAGCCTTGCCAAGTGCCACTACTCTACCCTCGGTGCTCAAAGAAAGAAGCAAGGTTAAGCGGGGCATAGCTATGCCCAAAGACTGTAGTTGTTGATAACGGGCAGAAATGCACGTTATCATAATACTAAGTTCTTAAACAATGTTGGATTGCGTTGATAGAATATGTCAAATTGCGTCAATTAAGCATAAATTCTACAATATTGTGGTCACATATGTCCAACGCATTAGGGCAGTTGATATCTATATTTTTGTGCAGAATAATGCGTTAATGCAATGCAAAGAATGCGATCATAGGAATACATCGGTCGAGCGTAACTGCACCGCAAGACTTTACGTTGATCGTGCTCGCAAACATCCACCCAAGAAGAATCACCGCAACATGGTGAGCGCATCTGGACAAAAGGACATTTAAGATCGATGGGACGGAAAGCTAACAGCAGCTGGATCCAAATTAAGTCGACAGCCGATAACGGTCACAAAGTACATCCAGCTTTATCGGTGACAACTATTCGGCGCATCAGTCAGGAATTAAAGCTGTCCCAACTATACAACCAGTAGAGAGAAGCTGCCTTTCAACTTTGATGCCCTATAAATACTAAATTCATTCTTTAGAGAAGGGGTTAAGCAGTCGACTACTTCATCACTTTACAAGTTCACACCTCCGTTCATAGTTTTCTTTTCCATTTTATAGTAGAGCTAGAGAAGAGTGGTGACGCTGGAGATTGTCCAAGGCAGCTCGAGAGAGAACCTTGAGGCGTAAGAGTAGAGAGCAGGTTAATTCTCGCGAAAGCAAGAACATCTTTAGAGCACGAGTAGAATAGTGTAACACCTGGTGGCAAGAAATTGGTCCAGGCTCTTTACTATACTTGCATTGTTATTATATACTTCATCTTTTATCTATTCAATGGAAGTTATTTTTCTACATCTGCTCACTCTTTTAATACGCATGAGTAGCTAAACTAGTTGAATGGGTTGAGAAGAATTAAGCTAACATGATTTAGGAAGTTCATTACTTGCGATTGTCTTGTTTTATGTTGTGCGAAACGTCCCTTTAGAGTTGCTCCAGAGAGAATGTAAAGAAAGAACCTAATGTCTCGAGAGAGCTAGGTTAGAATCTGACTTGAAAGAGCAAGATTAGGCCTGCATAAACAAGAAATAGGGACTTAGAGGTAAGCTCTGTTTTTCAACTTGCATCGCATGCATCCTAGGAATAGGAATGATATTATGCGGTCGCATATTTGTGTGAATGTCATGTTGTCAGTGCATAAATAGAAATAGAGGTTTAAGTGTAAACCCTGTAGACTTATCGCATATTTATCACACGCGTTCTAGCCTTAGAAGTCGTGGCATTCACATCGAGAGGTGGTTTACTATTGTATGCATGTTGCATGATCACAAGGCATGAACATAACCTAGGGAGTGTTGGCCGAAACCATTCTCAACCCGTTCACCGCATATTCATCGTATTTCCCGTTGCCAACTTTTTTCGAACTCTGCCGCATTTATTATTATTTTCATTAACGCAACAACAACTCAACATTTATTTATTTAATCGGTTACCACAAATTTTCATAAAAATCTATAACGCAACTATTTTCACAAGTCCCTATGTTCGACCCTGGACTTATTAGGAAACTCAGAGGAATTTACATTTGAAATCCGTTGGGGAAACTTGAGTGCTCAACGTAATTCTATCAACGTATATCATCCATTTTCCACACTTAATAAAATAATGCATCAAGTTTTTGGCACCGTTCCCGGGGACTTCGGCAAAATAGTTGTTAACGGTGCTTTTTGTTAATTCTTTACAGAACTCTCAATCTCTGGCGAGCTATGACCCGAAGATTAAGAGAACATTTCGAAGGAGACTAAGGAACCGCCAACAGCAACCACAATCTGATAAAGAAGAGATGGCGGAGTAGCCTAGGAATTCTTTACCGCATTTTACATTTCTACACACCCAATTCATTATTCTTTATTTTGACCGATCGCATATACCACATTAGTATCGCATTAATCACAAAAATCCTCATGTTCGACCTCAAATCAGTCTAAGAAACTTGCATTGGAATTATACTTGGTTCCAATGCAAGAAAACTTGTGACACACACTACATGAACGCATACTACGAAAGCATATTATATCATTGCATACATTTAGAACGTAGTATTGCAATATATTTATCGCAAGGAAACTTGAGCGCATAGAGCCATCAACCATCCATTCATTCATTTTAAATCATTACAAGTTTTTGGCAATAAGATATAATAAGATATAGATAAAGATATAAATTTTGTCTATCAACCACCTGTTTTATTGTTAAAACTTATAAAACCTAGGTTACAAACTCAACCTGTATATAATCCTGTCTAAGGCTGAGGGTACTTAAGTTGACAGTTTACAAAACACCTCCTACCTGGGATTATGGCCGAATTATTGAGCGTTGATAACTGATGACATGCAGAAATGCATGTCATCTTAGAATTTTTACTTAGAATTATGAGGACTGTTAAGCAGAATATGCGGCAATAATGTTAGGAATTCATGAGAAATTGAGCTTGTGGCATTCATCATTAAGAATTTCAGCTAACCTATTATTATGCGTTATTATGCATTCAATTTTCTATTTTTGTAGCTGACGTAGGAAGTGGACGTAAACACGAAATCCGGACTACCGCATAGACGATCGCATGTGGAGAAAGTATCCATTACAAAGGCGAACGTACTCGATCAATCCATGGATGCTGTAGTAATCAATCGTATGCGTCCATCGCATGGGAGTTGTGCACGTCAAGTGATGGCGGTCATCGTGTCGAGTTGCGGTATTAAGAGAATGCGGTCATCGAATGATTGTGGCTACACAATAACGCATGATAAAGGGATCAACACAAGGTTGGTGGAATGAACGCATCAACGCATCTACCTTGGGAAAAGCAAAAGATGATGTTGACATTTCACCTACCACGCCGTTAGCAGCAGAGGTTCAGAAAGGACTAAATGCACCGCGAATGTCAGATCAGCGCAGTCCATTAATGCTGTCATTTACAAGTTCACACCTCTGTTCATAGTTTTCTTTTCCATTTTATAGTAGAGCTAGAGAAGAGTGGTGACGCCGGAGATTGTCCAAGGCAGCTCGAGAGAGAACCTTGAGGCGTAAGAGTAGAGAGCAGGTTAATTCTCGCGAAAGCAAGAACATCTTTAGAGCACGAGTAGAATAGTGTAACACCTGGTGGCAAGAAATTGGTCCAGGCTCTTTACTATACTTGCATTGTTATTATATACTTCATCTTTTATCTATTCAATGAAAGTTATGTTTCTACATCTGCTCACTCTTTTAATACGCATGAGTAGCTAAACTAGTTGAATGGGTTGAGAAGAATTAAGCTAACATGATCTAGGAAGTTCATTGCTTGCGATTGTCTTGTTTTATGCTGTGCGAAACATCCCTTTAGAGTTGCTCGAGAGAGAATGTAAATAAAGAACCTAATGTCTCAAGAGAGCTAGGTTAGAATTTGACTTGAAAGAGCAAGATTAGGCCTGTATAAACAAGAAATAGGGACTTAGAGATAAGCTCTGTTTGTCAACTTGCATCGCATGCATCTTAGGAATAGGAATGATATTATGCGGTCGCATATTTGTGTGAATGTCATGTTGTCATTACATAAATAGAAATAGAGGTTTATGTGTAAACCCTGTAGACTTATCGCATATTTATCACATGCGTTCTAGCCTTAGAAGCCGTGGCATTCACGCCAAGAGGTGATTTACTATTGTATGCATTTTGCATGATCGCAAGGCATGAATGCAACCTAGGGAGTGTTAGCCGAAACCCTTCTCAACCCGTTCATCGCATATTCATCATATTTCTCATTGCCAACTCTTTTTGAACTCTGCCGCATTTATATTATTTTCATTAACACAACAACAACTCAACATTTATTTATTTAATCAGTTACCATAAGTTTTCATAAAAATCTCTAACGCAACTATTTTCACAAGTCCCTGTGTCGACCCTAGACTTACCAGGAAACTTAGAGGAATTTACACTTGAATTCCGCTGGGGAAACTTGAGTGCTCAACATAATTCCATCAACGCATATCATCCATTTTCCACACTTAATAAAATAATGCATCACAGTCGTTGTCCATATGGGAACGCTGTTGCGCTACTCTGAAGTGCCACGACACTCTAAACTTTGACAGAACAACATACATCGCGTGCACACGCTGCTCTTTGGCCAGACACTCTAATTGAGTGCTATGCTTTGGCCATTGCATTGCAACGCTATCAACTTTTATAAATATGGCTCGAATTTTTACGCTTAAAGGAGAGTTCGATTTCACCATATTTTCCAGCCACCCTGAGTTCTCTGCCTTTATTCTTCCAGAATCTCCCCTTCTCCCTTAGTTATTTTTATTTTTCACTTATTTTTTTATTGTAATCGGAGAATTCCACACACTGATGAATGGCTAAGGTAACCCTTCGACTTGGGGGTAGGATTTATTTACTTTCTTTGAGGTTTTGAATGTATTGTTGAACTATTGTTTGTAGATTCTACTGAATTTTGAATTAGTTTACATAGATTAATGATGAATGAGTTTACGCTCTTATATTATAAAATCTCGTTGCTATAATTCATATGCCTTGCATAGAATGAGCTGTGGCACCTTTGGCTAGAGACATTCCATCTTTCACCATGAACAATTAATTTCCTATTGGGTTAAGAAACATTGAAACTAACATGAACTAAGTAAAACTTAATTATGCGGTCAACTTGTTTTATGTATGCTTTATAAACTATTTGAATGAATCAAAAAATTGTTCCAAATAGAATGAATCTATGCTTGAGAGAGCAAAAGATTTAGACCTCATAAAATAAGAAAAGATTAGTTTTAGGAATAAAGAGACATCTTTTGCATCAAATACTCATCGCATGCATCTTAGAAATAGGATATGGTGGCTAAATACACTAAGAAGTGTTGGGTCTGACTTTTGAGTGATTTGCTTGAACGAATGATTTATTCAATTACTTAGGAAATGTTTGTGAATATTTTTCTCAACCCTACTTTTATTCATTGGAAATAAAAATCTCTTCGCATAGGATATTTTGCTTATGATTGTTATTACCATCACATCCACCATTATTTATTTTAGCAATAGAATAGGAACAAACTCATTGCATAATTAACAAACAACTTGCGTAAAGATCAAAATAATCATTGTTAACACATCAATAGAATGCAATCCCTATGTTCAACCCTGGACTCACCAGGATTCCAATTGGATTTATACTTGGGTCTAACTAGGTAAAATAGTGTGTTTATAAGGAATCACATAGTAGTTAATCCATTACATAGACATATCGCATCAGGCACCCTTTCAGTTGAGTTTAATAGAGATGTTGTTGAGTTTAACATCTATGATACAATGAAGTTTCCAAAAGTATGCATGTCTTTGTGTTTTATAGATACTATTGACTCTGTTGTCGAAGAAGTCTTACTTTGTGAAAAGAATGAATATGATGAGTTGTCTGATTGTCTTATCGATTATGATCACAATGATACTGCTGATGATGTTATAGTTTCTTCTTAGGTGATAGGAGATGAGCTTAAAGCTCTTCCCTTCCACCTCAAGTATGTCTAATTAGGTGATGTGAACACGTTCTCTATGATTATTTCTAGAGAGTTAGAACCTGAGCAAGAGAACATGCTTGTTGAGACTCTAAAGCTTTACAAAAATGTCGTAGAGTGAACTTTGGATGATATCAAGGGTATTAGCCCGGACCTCTGCATGCGTAGAATAGCTTTAGAGAAGAGAGCCAAACCTTTGAGACAACCATTGAGAAGGTTAAACTCATCAATAAAGGAAATTATACTGAAGGAAATCCTCAAGCTTCTTGATGTTGGAATTATCTACCCGATGCCAGACAGTAATTGGGTAAGCCCGATCATGTGGTGCCTAAAAAGATAGGTATGATAGAGATAACTATTGATAAAGGTGAGATGGTTTCTATGCGTGTTCAGAATGGGTCGTGGATGTGCATTCACTTCTGCAAATTAAATGAGGTAAATAAAAATTTTCACTTCCCAGTTCCTTTCCTTGACGAAATGGTTGAACGGCTAGCTGGGAAACCTTTTTTTTGTTTTTTTTATGGATTTTCATAATTTTATTAGGTCCCCATGGTGCAAGAGAACCAGAACAAGACTACTTCACACGCACGTATGGGATTCATGCCTTCAAGAGGATGTAGTTCAGCCTTTGCAATGCTTTTGGTACATTTCAAAGATGTGGGATGAGTATATTCTTTGACTACATTGAGAAATGTATCTATGTATTTGTGGATGAATTCACGGTATACGATAACTCTTTTGATGATTGTTTGAATAAACGGGCTCTAGTCATGAGACGTTGTATTGAGACTAATCTTGTTTGGAATTATGAGAAGTGTCATTTCATGGCCAAGCAGGCCATAGTCTTGGGCCAAATGGTGTCAACCTAGGGTATTGAACTTGACAAGGTGAAGGTAGATGTAATTGCTAATCTGTTTTATCCTACTAACCTCAAGGAAATCTAATCTTTCCTTTGTAGCACTGTAACTATGTTTCATCAAGGATTTTCGAGGACCGCCTTGTCCTTATCATCTCTTTGCAGAAAGATGCTCTGTTCATGTTCGATGATGCTTACAGACATGCTTTTGACTTTATCAATGACAAGCTGACAAGTGCTCCAATCTTGCAGCCCCTAGGTGGGATTTGCCTTTTGAAATCATGTGTGATGCCAACAACTTGGCAATAGGACTTGTTCTTGGTCAGAAGGTCGATAAAAGGAGCCACTTCATATATTATGCTTCCAGGACACTTAACTGCTCAAAGCATTTATACCACAATAGAAAAGGAGCTTCTTGCTATTGTTTTTATGTTAGATAAGTTTTTCTCTTATGTGCTTGGATACAAAATAACTGTTTTCATTAATCATGCAGCACTCGGGTACTTGATAGGAAAGAAAGAGTCAAAGCCTCGACTTATGTGATGGATTCTTCTTTTCCAAGAGTTTGACTTGACAATTCGAGATGGGAGGGGGAGTGAAAACTCCATTGCTGACCACTTAAGCAGAATCATTCAGCAAAAGGATAGCCAACCAATCAGGAAGGACTTCCTAGATAAGCACCTTTTTCAAATGATTAGTTTGGAACCATGGTATGCTGACATGGTTAATTACCTAGTCACAGGGAAGTTTCCTCATCACATGAGTAGTTCTAAGAGGGTGAAAATCAAGAGTGACTCTAAATACTAAGTTTGAGGAGAACCATATTTGTGGAAATTTTGTGCAGACTGGGTTATTAGAGGATGTATCCCCGAGCATGAATTTGAGTCCATTTTGTCCTTTTGCCATGATTATACATGTGGGGGTCACTTTAGCCCCAAGAGGACAACTCATAAAGAGCTAGATAGCGGTCTTTTTGGACTACTATGTTTAGTCATGCTTATTCTTTTTGCAAATCATGCGAAAAATGTCAAAGGTCTGGGTCCTTGTCTAAAAAGCATGACATGCCCCTTAATTCAATTCTAGTCTATGAAATATTTGATGTATAGTGTATGGATCTTATGGGCCTCTTCCCCTCTTCTGCTGGCTACTTATATATCCTCCTAGTTGTTGATCATGTTTCTAAGTGGGTTGAGGTAATCCACACTAGGACTAATACTGCTTCTATTGTTTTAGGATTTATCGAATCTAATATTTTTAGCAATTTTGGAGTTTCTAAGGCCATTATCAATGATCAGGTCTCACATTTTTGCAATAGAACGATCCTATCGTTGTTGAAGAAATATGGTGTCCACTACTGTGCGGTAACATTGTTGGGATTCGTGTCCTAAATCTCTTGTATTCTCGTAATTTGTAAACATTGTATAAACAAATTGTTATTAAACGGTATGTAGTAGATTGATAAGGTTGGGTACCTTATCCTGGTGACACTACGAATACGGTCTGCTTTATAGATGTTACAAATGTTGTAAAGTACTACAAACGATCTAATCCTAATCATTCATTTGGAGATATGTGAGCGGGGGTATCCTATACAAAGATTTTGTATAAGACTGGACCATGAAATGGTTAGTCTCATTATATAACACTGTTAATAATAGAGACTTAGATATCACTAGGACGACCATAGGTGAAATGACCTAAATCTTGAGTGAGCTATGAACTCTTGCTCATGAAGGCGGTCCTTTGATTTGTATGGGTGAGAGTGGCCAGATTGCCAACTCAATAAGCCTACCATTTTGGGAATTCGTCTAATTAGGGAGTTGGAATACAGCGACACAAGACGAAATTCACTCATTTCTTAATGTTTGGGTAAGTAGATAAATTGCTCCCTTAAGGGTTGTGTTCGGGGTTTGAACATTGTGGCCACACCCTCGCTTGGCCAAAGAGGGACTTGGTCATAGTTGGACTATGACTTATTGTTCATTAGAGGAATCAGTGATACTTAAGGCGTTAGATGTAATTACAGGGGAAAAACAGTAATTTTGGCCTTACAGGCAACTTGTGAAGGGACATTACAGTTGATTAGTTATATCCAATGGACACAAAAATATATCTGTTGTGCGAAGAGTGCAACTATCGATCTTTAGTGGAGTGACCGACAGTTAATGGAAGTTAGGTAATTTAATTAAAGAGTTTAATTAATCTACAAGTCCATAAAGTCCCCTCTGTAGCTCAACAGGGATTTAATTGAGAATTAATTTTAATTGCTCAAATTAATTGAGAGAATTAATTACATATGATATAATTAATTAAATTAATTGTATATGTGATATAATTAATGTAATGTATTTAATACATTATAATATAAAGTATTACGAGAGGAATTTGAATATGATTCAAATACTAATTATATGAATGAGATTCATATAATTAAATTTAATATAAATATGATTTATATTAAATACCATAAATAGGTGAGAGGAATTAAATATTTGAATATGATTCGAACATTAATTATATGAATGAGATTCATATAACTAATTTTAGTATAAATGTTATTTATATTAAATGCCATGGACTGTTGAGAGAAAATAAAACTATAGGTTATATTGTATTTGATACAACATAAAAACTATAGGTTATTTGTTATATTTGATATAATATATAGTATATATATATAATACGCTAGTTATATATATATATTAATTTAATTTGATTAAATTGATTTGAATTTTATTTTAATTAAAGGGAGGGAGTTACAACTCTCTCCCCTGATTTTCTATGAACAAAAACATGCAATGGGTGGTTGGGAGAATTTCAGTCATCTTTTTCCACCAATTGTGGATCTGAAAATTCTCTCGGTAATTCTCTTTAAAGAAAATTTTATAGAGAAAAAAATCTTCTTTCTTCCCTCTCATCCTTTTCTTCCCTCTTTCAAATTTTGGGCAGAGCACACAACTCCTACCAAACACTCAACCGTTGAGAATACAGAATGTTCCAGTTGTGGTGGTGTTCTGATTAGTGAAGAGGTCAGGGTCTGTTCGAGGGAAACGTGATGAAATTGGCTTCAAGGGAATGTAAAGTTTCTTCCCCTTTTCCCTATAAAATGCATGCTGAAAAATTTAGGATTTATTTATGCATAAGCTCCTCTCTCTGTATCATTATGTAATTCTGGAATTCTGTAAGAAATAAAAATTGAGATCGATCCCTGCTTTTGCTCAGAAACCATCACTAGTTTCCCTTCAAATACCTTATCATCCTTCAACAAATGGCCAAGTTGAAATCTCGAATCGTGAAGTCAAGAGCATCTTGGAGATGAAAGTGGGACTAGAGCAAAAGGATTGAAATTTACGATTGGATGATGCCTTGTGGGTATATAGGACGGCTTACAAGATGCCTATTGAGACTGTTGGGGTTGATGCCATAAATCTCGTGGGTCTTGTAGTTTGTAATTATAATGTAAAGATGATTTATATATTTAATAAATTATTAGGCATTTTATTCGACATTTAGTAGCATTAACTCATAACCAATAAACTAACATCCAAGGTTATCTTCTATAGCTTAAACATGTATGTAGAGACATATAGGTGGATCATGTTTAAGTGATTTCCTAAATTGTCTGTAGTAGATGGATAAGGCTGGATACCTTATCCTAGTAACACTATGAATATGATTCGCTTTGTAGATGTTACAACTATTGTAAAGTTCTACGACTGATTTAGTCTTGATCATTCCTATGGAGACATGTGAGCAGGGTGTTCTATACAAAAGAGTTTGTATAAGATCGAGCCACAAAATGAATAGTCTCATTACATAACACCATTAATAACAAAGACTTACATTTTGCCAAGATGATCATAGGTGACATGATCTGAATCCTGAGTGAGGTGTAAACTCTAACTTATGAAAGTGGTTCTTTGATTTGTATGGGTGAGAGTGGCCATATCATTGATGCTTGATTTTATGAAGTGAAATTATGGATGATACGTGATGATGAAATTGCATTGTTCACTCAAGTTTCCTCAGCGGAATCCAAGTGTAAATTATATTGAGTTTTTTGGTAAGTCCAGGTTCGAACTCAGGGACTTGTGAAAATAGATTGCGATGGTAATTTTTATGAAAACTTTGCGGTAACTGGTAACTCAATTAATTGTGGATTTGTATTTGATTGTGTTAATGAAAAATAAAAAAATGCGGCGGATTTGAGAAAACTCAGTAGTGTGATAGATGCACTGAATATGCGGATGAACGAGTTGAGAAGATCTTTAGCTAGCGTTACTTGGGAATGCGTCAAACTATGTGATCATGCTACAACCATGCACAACAAGTCATTTTCCAATGCAAATGCGATGCTCCTAAATCTAGGACGCATGTGTTGAATGCAAAAGTGTCCATAGAGTTGATCCCTAAGTCTCTATTCTTTTCCTATGCGATGATGCAAAATGCATAAAGGCAAGGTGACCACATACAATCATATCCTATTCTAGGATGCATGCGATGCGTTGATAACAAATAGTGCTTATTCCTAAGCTACTATCTCTTGATTATGCATTCTAATCTGACTCTCCCGAGCCTAGATTCTAACCTGACCTTCCCATGCCTAGATCCTGTCCTTAGACTACCTTCCCGAGTATCTCTAACGGACGAATGAAGCATACATAATACAAGATAATCGCATAGAACGAAGATCCCCTACTTGTGCTAGCTAAATGCTTCTCAACCCATTCAACTGATTTAGCTACTCATGCGTAAATAACAGAGAATGAACAGATATAGAGAAGGAAATTCCATTTTTATAAATGAGTTTGAGTACAAAATAACAATGGAAGATAAAGGTAGAGAGCCTAGTAGCAATTCCTTGCTGCCCAAGGCTTTTACACTGTCAATCTCTATTCGGTTCCAAAGATGTTCCTACTTCCATAGGTGTTGGCCCTCCCTCTGTCCTTGAAGCTTTCAATGCTCTCCTAAGCTTACCGGAACGATCTGCCAGCACCAACTTCCTTTCTCGTGTCCGCCTTAAAACGAAAGGAAACTTATGAACAAAGACATGCGAACTGAAGTATGAAATTTCAAACTGATGAACCCCTTTTCTGATGGTTGCTCTTGGTTTTTATAGAACATCTAGGGTGAAAGTTGGCTTCTCTCTCATGATTGTACAAATGGGACTGCTTTAATTCCTGATTGATGCGCCGATTATTTGTCACCAAAAGGTTGAATGTACTTGTGAATGTTATCGGCTGTCAATTTAATTCGGATTCGACTGTCATCAGCTTTTTGTCCCATCGCGATTAATTAGCCTTTCACCCAGATGCACCCACCATGTTGCGTTGACCAAGTTGCAGCAATCCTTCTTGGGCGAATATTTGCGGACACGATCACCGCAAAGCCTTGCGGTAATGCTGTGCTCGACCAATGATTTCCTATGATCGCAATTTCTGCCTTGCGTCATCGCATATTCTGTACAAAAATACAAAAATCAATTGTTCTAATGCGATGAACGCATGCGACCGCAATGTTATGAAATTGATGCTTAATGAACGCAATTTAACATGTTCTATCAACGCAAGCCAACATTGTTTAAGAACTTAGCACTATGATAACGTGCATTTCTGCTTGTTATCAATCGTTGACTCAGTAAGCCTACCATTTTGGGGATTCATCTAATTGGGGAGCTAGGAACACAGCTACACAAGACGAAATTCACTCCCTCCCTAATGTCGGGGTAAATAGATAAATTTCTCCCTTAAGGGTTGACTCCAAGGCTTGAACAATGTGGCGCCATACCCTCTCTTGGCCAGAGAAGAACTTGATCATTGTTGGACTATGATTTATGGTTCATTAGAGAGACAATGGTAGTTTAGGAGTTAGACGTAACTATAAGGGAAAAACGATATTTTTGGCCAGTTGTACTTATGAGAAATTTGTGAAAGGTTATCTTACTGTTGACTGATTATATCCAATGGACACTATATCTGTAGTATGAAGAGTGCAGCTGTTGGTCTTTACTGGAGTGACCGAAAGTTAATGGATGTTGGGTAATTTAATTAAAGAGTTTAATTAATTATTCAAGTACCATTGAAGCTTCAATCTACATGTCCATGAGGTCCCCTCCGTAGCTTAATAGGGATTTATTGAGAATTAATTCTTGGATTAATTTGAAATGTTCAAATTAATTAAGAGAATTGATTATATAATTAATTAAATTAATTATATGTGATATAATTAATAAATGTATTAGATACATTAGTAAAGTATTTTGAGAAGAATTAAATATATGAATGTGATTTAAATATTAGTTATATGAATGTGATTCATATAATTGAATTTAGTATAAATATGATTTATCTTAAATGTCATGTAATATTGAGAGAAAATATAAACTATATTATATTATATTTGATACAATATAAAAACTATAGGTTATATGTTATATTTGATATAACATATAGTTATATATATATAATAAGTTGGTTATTATATTTATATATATTTATAAATTATTTAATTAGATTTTAATGAGAGAGTTATTAGAATAACTCCCTCCTATTTTTCCTCTCTATCACAAGTGGGGTCGAGCGGTTACATGAGAGATAGTCTCACGTTGGCTTCTCCCAATATGCAATTGAAAGAGAAAATAACTTTCTTCTTCTTCTTCTTCCTCTCATCCTCTTTCCCTCTTCCAAGATAGTGCAGAACCCACTACTCCTGCATATTCTCATTCTCAAGAGAATACAGAAGATTCTCAAGTGGTAGAGTTCGTTCTCGACCAAATCGAGAGACTACGCGAAGAATTTTAACATCAAGGGTAAGCGCATTTTTCTTCCCTTTTTCTAGTTTATAATGCATAATCTTTTGTCTCCATTCTGTATTTACAATTCTGTAAAAACTAAAATTGGGAACGATCCCCGCTTTCGCTATAGAACCTTCACTGATTCCCCTTCAATTGGTACTAGAGCCAAGTTTTGATCTCATTTTTTTTATTTCCAGACTTTAGTTACAGTGGTGGGTTGCATTCTTTAAATTTTTCATGTTGATGAATGTTTATTGTGTAGGAGTATATCAGTATGCAGTGAAAGCAACAAGGATTAATAAGCATCCTAATTCATTAATTTTAGCTATAAATAAAGCATACTCATATAATAATAAGAGGGTTTCAAATCATACCTTTGTAGAACCTCTTGAAACTCGAATTCAGTTGTAAATCTCCTCAAAATCTTCTTGTGAACCATCTCAAGGCCTTCTCTACTATTCTTTTGGAGCCTTAGATTGAGTTGTGGAACTCAAAATGAGGTTGAATGAAGGGAATTTGGAGAAGAAGCTCACTGATGAAACTTGAAGAACACCTTCTTCAACCTCAAAAGTTTTCAAGAATACTTCACAAGTTCATCAGTTTTGCATGCTTGATTCTTAGTTCAATCTTTCCTATTTATTACAAGACTATCATGCAAAGAAGAAGACTGGATGAAGAGCACCTCATGCTTTGAAGATTGAATCAAGAATCAAGTGGGAATTGAGTGAGCTACTTAGTTGATGTAAGTGAAGAAATCCAATTTTTCCATTTTGTATTTTCTAATATTTTCCAATTTACAAATTAATTTCAAAAATCAATTTTGATTTCAATTGAAAATTTTATTAATTTGACAAAATTAATTAATTAATTAATTTTTTAGTAAAATTAATAATAAATAATTAATTAAATAATTTAATTAATTCTAACTAATTTAATATAAAATATTAAATTAATTTTACACAAAATCCACCATTATGAATCCCTATTCATGAATTTAATATTTAAATCATATTTAAATATTAATTGATTCTCCAATTCCGTTTAATTCCAAAATTAAACGCTTAATTATAACACATATAATTACTAATTCCCTTCATTCTAATTTGAATGTTTCAAATTAACTTATTACTTTACTCTAAGGCTAATCCATTTACGAGTTAGTAAGGGAACCTCGTGGACCTACAGATCATGGGCTCCAACGATCCGAGATTAATTGGCTAAACTCTTTACACCGAATTAACCCCCATTTGTTAACTAATGGGTCACTCCACTAAAGTCCATAGTTGCACTCCCCTCATTGTAGATATATTATGTCCACTTGATATAACCATGATTAGTAAGTTAACTTTTCACAGGTTGTTCATAATAACGGCTGAGTCAAATATCTGTTTTATCCCCAAGATTACCTCCTGTTTCTTAAGATCCACTGATCCTTTAATGAACAATTGGTTTGTGATCCGATCAACAAACTGAGTCTTTCTCGGGCCAATGAGAGGGTGAGGTCCTTGTTCAAGATCCGGAGTCAGGACTTAAGGGAACAACCTCTCTAGTATCCCTAAAAGTGGGTAGGAGTGAATTCCATCTTCCACCCTATGTCCCCAGCTATCTACCCATTCTTACCCTTGAAATCGAGGTTTATTGAGTAGATCTTGTTAAGTCAACCCTCACCTATAAAAATCTAAGTATAATTGGTATGTAGAATTTGATGTTCTTGAAAATAAGCATGTGGACAAATATGGATAATGATGAATGTGAATCATGCAAGCTCATGTTGCCATAAACTTGTTAACTTGGGATGGAAATGGAATGTGGATGCTGTGATATGCTTATTCATACTTTATGTGATACTACTTCTAGATGTATGTGTTATTACCAAATGCTTGTAGTATGCTATGCATTGTCACAAGTTTCCTTGTGCTGAAATCAAGTATAATTCCAACGCAAGTTTCTCGAAGTGATCCGAGGTCGAACACAGGGATTGCTTAGTTAATGCGTTACGTTCGTGATATATGCGACCGAGGGTTTTTCAATTAATAAAAGTTGTGTTTATACAGGTATTTAAAGTTGCAGTAAAGTAAAACTGTGCGGTAAAGTAAAGTTGCGGTAATAAAATAAAGTGTGATAAAGGTAAACCTAAGCTATTATGATACAAGATACAGGATACATGATACATGATACTGAGTTTGAGACTGACTGTGAAGATTATACAAAGGCTCATGTTATGCAGTGGCAAGTCTTTATGTATGAAACAGAAATAGAAAAGTTAACTAGTACAAACATCGCAAGTTATTAATTGCGTTAAAGACATAACTGTGGTTCTGCTTTCCCTTGGCGTACACCTCTCGGTGTCGATCGTGTTTCCACATCTTTGTGGTGAAACATGGATGAAAGTAATGAACGCAAGGTTGCTTCCATCTCTAGAAGTACTTCTCGCTTTAGTTAACGCATTCTTCCAACCTTCTCTCGACAGGAGGAATGGCATCTTCATTTCTGCTCTCACAGGTGAAGATGCCATCTAGCATGCTTTAGCTAAACATATTTATTTCCTTAACACAAATTAATTTACTTGTTAGATTCATGCTAATTACAAAGGGATTAAGAAAACATCATGGAAAAAGCGAATTACGGATGAACGGAAATAGACAGAAAGATGGATATGGAAATGATCATGACATTCAATACTAATATTTAACGTCTGATACATGGTGTGAATGATAGACTAAGAAGATGAATAGAATTGATGATAAAGAGATAGAAACAAATACAAAAGAGTGCCAACGTCTTCACACAGATCTGGATGGTGAATTTGCTTGCCGGTGTATGGAATGGATGAAGGGAAGAGCTTCCCTCTCAGGCTTGTTCGTCCGGTATAAGTAACCTTGGTACAGAGCTTCAACGGCAGGGATTGAAAGGATTTTCCTTGAGACTCACCTCTCAGCCTTGTCTCTTAAATCTTCCCGGATCTTCTCCGATTAGGCTCTTCAAACCAGTCTCTCTCTTAATATACAAATATCAAAATATGCCCGTATCAAGTATATCTTCTCAGTGGAATGGCCGGAGCTATTTATAGGCTCAATTTTGACTCTCTGACTTGTGGTCCCCACTTTATTGTTATGGCAGCTCTGGAAATGGTGGAGTGAATATTCCTTCTGTTATGCAATCAATCCCTTCAAAAATGCACAACGGTCAGCTGTACACGCATCAGAACCCTCCGCAATTGCGTTGCTCTTTACATCTTCGATCGTTTCCCGCATGCGGTGTTGTTTTTTTTATTACCGCATGCGGTGAGATTATGTTAATCGCTTAGCTCTTGATCCATTGTTGCATGCGCCATCATTGCATTGATCGTCTATTCATTCCTGAATGATTGGCGCAATGCGACGTAGATAAGTTATTCTTTTTATCTTTAGCCATGAGCGCATGCGGTGACTTGATTTCATGCAAAATAGACTTGAAATATTCTTTTCTACCATTGAAATGTTGTCAGTGGGTGTATTGACGAAAATTTATAATTCTTGCATTTCTTAACTAATTTCTATGCAATTGACGCAACTTTCCTTTCTTTTGGCCGCAATATCTAAATAAAGCAGCATAAATAACTTATATTTCTACAAGTTATCACACCCCCAAATTTAGATATATGCTTGTCCTCAAGCATATCCTCTACTAAGGCAATATTGCTCAATTCCCATCCTAAATTTTCCGTTGATTGGTTGCTCCGAATGCTTCACCTAGGCACATTAATTAACATCGCAATTTCTTTCTATCCTTGAAAATTCCTAACAAAGCTCTACTTTATTATTCTATACTACAAATTTCTGCTCAAAAATGCTTTTCTAGTTTTAAAAAAAATGTTTACCTCTTCTTGTCAAAACAATTTGATGTGTCTGAATGCGGTGGTCAAACTTTGCGTCATTTATTAGAGACTGTTGATCATGGTTACACCCTTCGTTTTGGCTTGTTCCCACAGGTGTCATGCGAACATCCAACTAGTTGTGTGCCAATCTCAACTTTAACTCTTGAATTTCAGAGGAGTTGTCTCTTGTTTCTTTTATTTTTTTCTTTCATTCATTTTTTTCTCTTTTCATATTGCGTTGTTCTTGGAAACCCACCTTTGTTTTGGCTTGCTCCCACGGGTGTCATGCGAACATCCAACTACGAGCAGACTTCTTTCACAACTTAACTCATATTAGGTTGGGATTGTTTTTTAGGTTTCCTTTGCGCTGACATTGGAGTTTATATGATTTTTTTTTTGAAATGATGAATGCATTTTTCTTAATAACCGCATCACTTGATTTCATCTGCGCAGACCTTCCCCACCCCCAAATTTAGAGGTGCACAAGGTCCTCATTGTATTGTTTGGACAAAATAGACAAACACTTAGACAAAATTTCAAAAAGAAGGTTTGAGCATAATTTTGAAGGATAAAAGGTAAAGTATTGCTATAGCTACGAATTAACTAAGTGATAGTCAGAAAATACAAAGTGTGTGAAATGTTACTAAGTGTATGCATATTATACATCGTGGCAGCACAATGACTAACACAAAAGGAAAGATCAAGAATATCGCAAAGTTGACAAAGGATGATAAAGAAGAGGCATAGGCATATAGAGAGAATTGCTACTCAATTGTATTGAAATTTTTGCCTGTACAAAGAATCAAAGATTTAGATAAGCATAGAAAAAAATAATAAGTGAAGTAAAAATACAGAATGGTTGCAAAAAAAAAAAATGTAAAGATTATTGAGGAGGAGGATGAGGAGGTTCCGGAGGAGGGTTTTGATGTGGTACAGGAGAAGTTTCTTCAAAAATCAGATGCTGCCGGAGATGTGGGGGTACTGTGGGTCCATGAAGATATGTTGTCAGAAAATTGAAGTACTCATGGTTGCGCTCCGCTAGTTGTCTTTGGTGCAGGTGGATCGTATAAGTGTTATGCTGAATATTGATCAACAACTGTCGTGTCATGGGAGCACTGCATTGTAAATCGTCGACTTACTCGATTACCGCATCAATTCTCTGCCCGAAGAAGGCTTGTTGTTGGGAGAAGAGTTCTTTTTGTTGGGAGAAGATTTGTTGTTGGTGGGCAAGAAGGGACCGCATATCTGCTAGTTCAGCAGCTAAGGAAGCAATGATGGGTTGTGTCTGCGATACCTAACCATCGACGTTTTCAGGTTGGGCAGAAGTGCGTTCACCCATATCGTGTGGGTCATCAACATGCCACAGTGGGAGGGGAAGTTATAGTGATGATGCTGATGGTGAGGATGGAGCTACTGGATATGCGGTTGGAGAATCAGGGGCAAGGAGAACGTTAGTGAAATGCTCGGGAAGGGAAGAAGAAGGTTATGTGGGAGGGCTTGGAGGGCGAATTATCAAAGGCAAAGGGTCCAAGGGTACTGATTCTTGCGTTGATGAGTCTTGGAATTTCCCTTTTCCTTTGTCTTCTTTGCGCTGTTTCTTTGGCTTGGGTTGCTGCGGCGCATTTAAATCAATGACGGGCCTCTTCAATGGGAGCTCAGGGCAGTATGGGGAATCTTTGAGGAGCAACCTCCAAATCTTAACGTTTATGAGGCCATGAACTTCAGGCATGGGTTCTTCCTCAATGCCTACACCCATTGATAAGCATAAACTTGAGACAGTCCATGGGAAAAGCTATTGACCTCTTATGTGCCCCACAAAACCTCAAATTTGTCTTGCGATCAACTGGCCCACATCGATTGGAATGCCGCGAGCAATGCAATATGCAACCATGACTCGATCCCTCGAAATTGTTTTGTCATGGGAAGTCGGGATGAGTTAATAACTTGTATAAATACAAGTTATTTATATTGCCTTATCTAGATATTGCGGCCCAAAGAGAATAAATATGCACCAATTGTACGAAAATTAGCTTAGAAATACAATAATTCTGAATTATCACAATTACACCAACTAACATCATTAAGATGGAAGAAAATGAGATTTCTACTCTGTTTTGCAGGAAACTAAGTCATTGCTTGCGATTAAGGCTCAAGACAATCTGACCAACGCCACTCTGTCACATTGTGCCCATGAATCAACAATGAAAAGACGATTAACACAATGACGACGCAATATGACAATCGATCCAGAGCTGGCTTTCAACCGCATGCGAACACTCGATCGAAAGATGTAGCTGAGCAATGCAAATGCGGAGGATTGTGCCACATGTACGCCTAATGGTTGTTCATATTTGATGGTCTGATCGCATAACAGAAGGAATAATATCCCTCCATCTTCAGAATTTCCATAACAACAAGTGGGGACCACAAGGCCGGAGTCAAAGATCTTCACTTATAAATACCCCATAGAATTCATAAAAAAATAGGCTACTTGATACGTGGCTAATTGCTGCTATTATATTGAGAAAAAGTCTGAGCTGAGTGTTAAACTGAAGAAATTCGGGAAGAAGAAAAGACAAAGCCGAGAGGTGAGTCTTAGTTTTACTCTGCCAGATCCCCGCCGCGAAGCTCTATACTCAGATCCCTGTTACCGGTTGAGCAAGCTTGAGAGGGAAGCTCATCCTTCCACACGATCTATCTATTCCGGCAAGCAAATCTCCATCCAAATTGGTGCTGAGACGTTGGCACTTGTTTGTATTTGTTTCTATCTCTTTTCATCATTGTATCTCATCTTCTTTATCTTTTCATTCACACACCATGTATCAGACGCTAAATAGATATATTGAATGTCTCGATCATTTTCATTACCACTTCTCTGTCTATTTCCGTTCCTTCATTTATCGTTTTCTTGATGAAGTGTTCTTAATCCCCTGGTAGTCAATATGAATTAAACGAGTACTAGATCTGTGTTAAAGAGATAATTGCATTTAGCTAGGGCATGCTAGACGACATCTTGACCTGTGAGAGCAGAAGTGAAGATTTCATTTTGATCTATTGAGAGAAGGTCAGAAGAATGCATTAACTAGAGTGAGTAGTACTTCCAAAGATGGAAGCAACCTTGCGTTCATTACGTTCGTCTCTATTTCACCACAGACATGTGGGAACACGGCTGATCACTGAAAGGTGTACGCTAAGGGAAAAACGGAACCGTACTTATAACTTTAATGCAATTAAGGAACTTGCAATGTTCATATTAGTTATCTTTCTCTTTCTACTTCGTACATAAGACTTGCCATCGCATCACTTGATCTGTGTATAATCTTCACAACCAGCCTTGCCCTCAGTATTTTGTGTCATGCTGCCTATATCTTATACCATCTTAGCTTAGGTTCACTGCATTTTATTTTATTATCGCATTTTTACTGCTTTCCTTTACTTTATCATAACTTTATATACTTGTACACAAATACTTTTATTAAATTGAAAAACCTGGTCACATGTATCATAAACATAACCCAATAACCTCAAACAGTCCCTGTGTTCGACCTCGGATCACACCGAGAAACTTGCGGTGGAATTATACTTGGTTTCGACGTAAGGAAACTTGTGACAATGCATAGCATACTACAAGAGCATCCATTAATAACGCACATCTAGAAGTAGTATTGCATGAATTGAGTCAAGTCAGGTCATTAGTGCATATCAATGGACTTGTGTCTCGTTCGTGCATCACTGTATAGGTCAATTCTTTGTCCAACATGAGTCGCCGTTTTACCAAATAAACCCAAAGTCGCGCCTCAGGAAGCGGTGTCTTGGACACCAAAGTCCTGATGCCATTTAATGAAACCGTCCACTTAGTGCCCGGTAGCGTCAATGTTTGTAGCGCATCTTCCATTTGCTCTTCAATAGGATCATCAATGATTTTATTACCCAGTGCATCTGGTTTTCTCTTCATCAGGAATAATTCATTGATGTCCTTTGCGCTAAAAGACACCATTTGCCCTTTTATGGTCACCACATCCTTGGTGCCTTGTAGCCGTCCATTGTAGAAGTTGTGCAGTACCTTTGGAATGACAATTGCTGGGCACTGACAAAATGTTTACCATCTGTGCTCTAGTATAACGCTTGTAATTGGGTCTGGTAGTGGCATTGGCACAGGGAAAAATCCTATCTCCATCAGCATATCATCGTTTTCTCTCTTCCTCGATGGACGCTCCTTTGCCAACGCGGGCTTGCTACTTTTTACAACTGCTTTGCCCTTTGCTTTAGTTAACGCAAGGCGGGATTCTTGCCTTTGTTTCCTTTCTCTCTTGCATTATTCCTCCTTCTCCCGTTCAGCAAGTTCATTGCCCTTCTTTTCTCTGATGCGCTGAACGTTTGCTCGGCGCTACCTCTCTTTCTCCTCTTTCTTCTTCCTTTCTTCTTCTTTTTCTTCTCTCTTCTTCTTCAATTTATTTTTCAAACTGCTCGGAGGCCAGCAAAATGCACTGTTCCTCTTCGAGCCCTTTCCTTTCTTCTTCTGCCACAATCTCATTGTTGCGGCGCACCTTCTTATCTTGTAATTTTCTTCTTCGATTACCTTCTATGATGATGAGTTTTGCTTGCAACATTTTCTCCTACTTCTCTTCCTCCTCCTTTCTTCTCCTCTCCTGCTCTTCTAATGCATCTATTAAAATTGGAGGGTCGATGGTTGACCCTTGCAGCGTATTCTCCTTGCGATGTCGTGTCAAGGGGGTGATTTCTACATCTTCTCCTTCATCAATCGCAATCGTTTGTGGTATTTCATGTTGCGCTGATTCTCTTAGTTGCGCTGATTCCCCCTTGTCCTCCCTCACGGAGGTGGATTCTCCGTCTAGCTCTGGACTCTCAGCCCTCTTTCTCCTCTCTTCCTCCTTCTTCAGGCGCCTTTCCTCCCGTTTGCTTTCTTTTCTTCCACTCCTTTCTTTCTCCTTCTTCAGCTTGGCCTCCTCCTCTTCTTCATCCCCCTTCTCTCTGATATTCTTCTCTGCTTTGCTTTGATGTGCTTGCTCATCTTCTTCATCCCTCTTTTCTTTGCTCTTCTTCTTCTTCTCTTTGGCCCTTTCAAGTCGTTTCTCTGCTGCCACTTCCTTCAAAGTGACCCTGATGGGTCCCTCATAGGATTTTGCATTAGCAGTTTCCTTAGGATCCAAGATGGCCAGAGTTCTTCTCCCTAACTCTTCCTCCATCGCCTCCTCCGAAGAAAGTGGTTGGTTCACAACCCCAGCTTCGGGCAGCCCTTCTTCTTTCTCCATGTTGCTGAGAATGCTCTCAAATACCTCCTTATCGTCCTGTCTTTTCTTTTAACTCTCAGAGAAGAATGTTGGGAGTGGGGTGCTTTCAGAACTTTGCCCCCTTTTGAACTGGAGTGGCCTGACTGTTAAGGGATTTCACTGGGGTCTTTCAGCGACTTGAGGGATGGTGTGTGGCTGGGCGGCGAGACGACGGCTGCCTGCAAGGAATTCTGCCTCTCACATAGAGAGTTAGGTTTTCGAGGGTGATGAGGATGAAGAAAATGCCTGGGATGATTGGTCTGCCATGGATGCCGGAGTAAAAGAAAACTGGAAATTCTTTAGGGTTTTAGGAAGAGGGAAACAATCTGGTATGCAGAGTGCTCTAGGGTTTCTATTTTCAAATGAGATCAAATGGACTCATAGATGGAGGAGATGGAATTTATAGGTTGGGCGTTGATGAGCCCAACGTAAATTCTGCGGTGCCTGGCCTCGAGCTACTCAAAAGCCTGCAATTTGCACTCCTTACATTTATGAAGCTGTAGAGTCGTACGTCCTTTCGTCTGCTAAATCATCATTTCTTTGGAAGACGAGATGATTGGACTTCTTAGTTTGCAAAAAGAATTATCTTTAGTGTTTTATTCGAATGAGCGCAAGGTGAAGAACTAATGCAATGAGTTCATCAACGCAAATGCATCTTTGCAGAGGACGGGCAACAATGCATGTATCCCTGCAATACACCCCTTAACGCAATGCATTTCTGGAGGACGGGTGCACGATATTTCTACTAGTGCAACACTACCTCAACATAGTGCATTTTTGCTAAGGACGGGCAAAGAACACATACGAGCGCAACATACCCCTCAACGCAATGCATTTGAATTGGATGAACACATAGTGTATCTTGTGGGTACAAGATGCACCCATCATCGCAATGCATACTGAGTGTTGATTGTTTTATTATTCTTCTTTTCCTTTTTATCAACGCAAGTCACATGAACATTGCGGTAGTAATTTTCTTCTTATTAATCAATCATTCTCCAATATTTAAGAATAACACATTTATGACGGAAAAGTAAGGAATAAAGAGAACACGGAAATAAAAGCAAGAGAATTAAATGAAGAATAAATTCATAAAGTCATAAAAACAAATTAAATGAAGCGATAAATGACCAAGTTCATAAAGTAATAAATTCAAAAAGAAAGTAAACATAGGATTGAGATATGGACCGAAAGACAATTTTCTTCTGATGAACGCAATCCACACCACCATAGGTGGTCCAACTTGCTTGCCTAATGTCTTCAGGGACATTGTTCCTTCTCGTGAGATCCAGGGGCTTCAGAATTTCTTGGCAATGTTCTAGGTGTTCTATTACGTAGCTCGGATGGTAGTTGCCCCACATGAATCTCCAAATTTCTAATTGAAGACGCTTGCGCTTGCATCACCACATCATTTTTATCCATGTATTGCTTGAGTAGGGACTCCAATGAATTACTAGAGGTGTTTGAAGAGGATGGTTGGTTGTGTGATTCTCTCTATTGACCCTGATTCTGATTGTGGTGAAAAGGTGGAGGGTTTCCTCGATTCCCTGAGTTGCTATTCTTATGGTTACTTGGCCCACCTTGGTTCTAATTCCCTCCCCAACTAAAGTTAGGTGATTCCTCCAACCAGGATTATACGTGTTGCTATATGGGTTGTTCTGGATAGCGCATACTTGCTGCATGTTCGATTGGCACATTTTCATTGCATAGCTTCCTCCACAATTGACGTAACTGATTGCGGCCATTTGTGCCGGCGCATTGGGTTGCGCTGATCCTTGGGAGAGGGCACCTTGATTAAGCGCCATCGACTGGAGGATAGTGGTTACTGTAGTCATTTGGGCGGCCAAAGTTGTCATTGTCTCCGTAGGGACAATGGCAGTATCATTTCTTCTTCTTTCGGAGCCTCTTCCTCTGTATCCATCATCCACCCAGTCATCCATATTTCGCAAGATGCGGTTAAGGATGACCTTGGCCTCAGTATATGTCTTATCCATAAATCCTCCTGCCGTGGAGGTGCCAACAACAGCTTACGTTGATTTGTTCAGGCCATTATAAAATGTTTCCATCAGGACGCAATCGGGTATCCCAATATGCAGACAATTCTTAACCAGTCTTCTGAAACGCACCGAGGCGGTGCTAAGGGTCTCGTTATCCATCTGTTCAAAGTTCAACACGTTCTTTCATTGCCTTGCGTTGACAGCCGGAGGGAAGAACTTCTTCAAATCGCTCAACCAGCTGATCCCATGAAGTAATCTCATTTGGCTACAGTGAATGAACCCACCTCTTGGCCTCATCCCTCAAGGTGTAAGGGAAGAGATATAGTCTGATACCTTCTGGGGTAATGCCAGGTATAGAGATGTTGCCGCACATCTCGACAAAACTGGTCAGAGAGGCATGTGGATCCTCACGTTGCAGACCACCAAACAGCCCCGCATTCTGAATCATTTGGAGCCTGGCTGGTTTAATCTAAAATCTTGCGTTCTCCTCAACTATCGACCTTGAAATTCCGGGCGAAAAATCATATAGATTGGGTGCCGCATAGTTCCTCATCAGAATGTTGCAGTTAGCCACAAGAAAAACAGAATCTTGCGCTGGTTGTCCCACCCTCTAATTTACTTCAGGTGCCACATTATCATTGTTATTATCTACCATGTTGGCATTCTTTCGCCTCGCTCAGTTCTAGCGTGCCTTTGCACGAAATGTATGCCCGATCTCTGGGTCAGCCTTGAATTCTAGGTTAGTCCCAGTACTCATAAACTGTCAGGCTGTTCTCCATGATAGACAGCCAGTACAAAGAGATCTGTCCTACAAAATATCGCAAACATACTCAACAGTAACCATTACCAATCCCTGGCAATGACGTCATAAACTTGGTACGCAGAATTTGATGTTATTGAAAATAAGCATGTGGAAAATATGGATAATGATGAATGTGAATCATGCAAGCTCATGTTGCCATAAACTTGTTGACTTGGGATGGAAATGGAATGTGGTGTTGTGATATGCTTATTCATACTTTATACGATATTACTTCTAGATGTATGCATTATTAACTAAATGCTTGTAGTATGCTATGCGTTTTCACAAGTTTCCTTGCGCTGAACCCAAGTATAATTCCAACGCAAGTTTCTCGAAGTGATTCGAGGTCGAACACAGGGATTGCTTAGTTAATGCATTACGTTCGTGATATATACGACCGGGGGTTTTTCAATTAATAAAGTTGTGTTTATACAATTATTTAATGTTGTGGTAAAGTAAAGTTGCAGTAATAAAATAAAGTGCGATAAAGGTAAACGTAAGCTAATATGAATCAAGATACAGGATACATGATACATGATACTTAGTTTGGGACTGACTGTGAAGATTATACAAAGGGTCATGTTATGCGGTGGCAAGTCTTTATGTATGAAACAGAAATAGAAAAGTTAACTAGTATAAACATCGCAAGTTATTAATTGCGTTAAAGACATAACTGCGATTCTGCTTTCCCTTGGCGTACACCTATCGGTGATCGGCCATGTTCCCACATCTCTATGGTGAAACATGGATGAACGTAATGAACGCAAGGTTGCTTCCATCTCTAGAAGTACTTCTCGCAAGTTAACGCATTCTTCCAACCTTCTCTCGACAGGAGGAATGGCATCTTCATTTCTGCTCTCACAGGTGAAGATGCCGTCTAGCATGCTTTAGCTAAACATATTTATTTCCTTAACACAGATTAATTTACTTGTTAGATTCATGCTAATTACCAAGGGATTAAGAAAACATCATGGAAAAAGCGAATTACAGATGAACGAAAATAGACAGAAAGATGGATATGGAAATGATCATGACATTCAATACTAATATTTAACGTCTGATACATGGTGTGAATGATAGACTAAGAAGATGAATACAATTGATGATAAAGATATAGAAACAAATACAAAAGAGTGCCAACGTCTTGACACAGATCTGGATGGTGAATTTGCTTGCCGGTGTATGGAATGGATGAAGGGAAGAGCTTCCCTCTCAGGCTTGCTCGTCCGGTAGAAGTAACCTTGGTACAGAGCTTCAACGGTAGGGATTGAAAGGATTTTCCTTGAGACTCACCTCTCAGCCTTGTCTCTTAAATCTTCCCGGATCTTCTCCGATTAGGCTCTTCAAACCAGTCTCTCTCTTAATATACAAATATCAAAATATGCCCGTATCAAGTATATCTTCTCAGTGGAATGGCCGGAGCTATTTATAGGCTCAATTTTGACTCTCTGACTTGTGGTCCCCACTTTATTGTTATGGCAGCTCCGGAAATGGTGAAGTGAATATTCCTTATGTTATGCAATCAATCCCTTCAAAAATGCACAACGGTCAGTTGTACACGCATCAGAATCCTCCGCAATTGCGTTGCTCTTTACATCTTCGATCATTTCCCCGCATGCGGTGTTGTTTTTTTATTACCGCATGCGGTTGAGATTATGTTAATCGCTTAGCTATTGATCCATTGTTGCATGCGCCATCATTGCGTTGATCGTCTATTCATTCCTGAATGATGGGCGCAATGCGACGTAGATAAGTTGTTCTTTTTATCTTGAGACATGAGCACATGCGGTGACTTGATTTCTTGCAAAATAGACTTGAAATATTCTTTTCTACCATCGCAATAGTGTCAGTGGGTGTATTGACGAAAATTTATAATTCTTGCATTTCTTAACTAATTTCTATGCAATTAACACAACTTTCCTTTCTTTTGGCCGCAATATCTAAATAAAGCAGCATAAATAACTTATATTTCTACAAGTTATCAATAATCCCGAATAAACAGGAGTTCATAGTTAGCTCAGGATTAAGGTCTAGGTACCTAGGTCATCACTTTGAAATAATCAATCTTAAAAAGTAAAAGCGTTATAAAGTAAGAGTGACTGAATTCGTGGTCCGATCTTGTACAAACCTATTGCACAGGACACCCCCACTCCTCATGTCATAACATGTATGAATTAGGATCACATCGTCTGTAGCACTTTACAGCTCCTTGTAACAACTACAGAGTGAGCCGCATCCAATAGTGTTACCAAAATAAGGCACCCAACCTCATTCATATACTATAGATGATTTTGACTATTTACTCGAATCTAATCCACTTTTTTGTCTCCACATAAAGTTTAAGTACTCAAGTAATAGTCATGGATCTTTTAGTTATTGGATTTATTTCTAAAAAGAAATAAGCAATTCATAATAACAACTTATTGAATTTTTAAAATAATATATATTGTTTATAAACCACAAGTTTTAGTACATAAAACCCAACATATTGAATTTGCTATTATGGATGTTTGGGGGTTGGATCCTAGTTTTACAACTTTTATTTTACAAATTTGGTTTATAAAGGCCTATGTTTTGGGGAATTTAATCACATATCGAGTCTATAATTTGTTGTTTGGAGTCGCTCGTTGTGTTCCCGGTGACGATCTGGAGAAAACGAGGCCAAAATTGGAGATTTTTCAAAGCTATTCGAAACTGTACAGTAGTGTCGTGACGCTGTGGTGTGACGGACGAAGTCTTTTCTCCATAGTGTCACAACGCTAGGGCACAGCGTCGCGACCCTCCAAGACGGAGAAGACACGCGACCCAACTCCGGTTCACGTGTTGTTTGTGGTTTGTTGGTTCAGTTTGGTTTGTGTCTTCTGTTCAGGTGGTTTGGGTTCTTCTAGACCAGTTCGTGGCTTGTTCGAGCAGTTCGTGGTCCGATTCAAGCGGTTCAAGGCCCGGTTCACCTGTTTCGAATCAGATGACTATTTATTATTGTTTAGTTAGTTTTTGATTAATTAAATTAATATAAATGCTATATTAATTTAATTAATGGCTTTAGGAGTCCAATCTTGATGCATAATTGCTGCTTAATTATGCATATATATGATGTATGGTTTAAATATTTTATATATGTCATAATGTATGTCTTATATTAAAATCCCATTACAGATTATGCATTATTAATGCATCATCTATATTATAAATGTTATATATATAGTTGCATGATTTAATTTTATAGCATGCTCATGCATCATATATTATAAGTATTATACTATATGCTTGCATGCATTAATAAAAATACCATGCATCATTTATATTATAAGTGTTATAATATATAGTTGTATGTATGCATGGATGGATGTTATTAATTATTTCATTATATTATTATTTAAGTTTTATATATGGTTTATAATGAAATGGGAATTGCATGATGCATGACATTACTTTAGATAATTGTATCAATATTATAATTTTATAAACTATGTCATTCAGTGCAATATAAGATTTTAATTTGATTCCTTTTTTTATATGAGTTATAATTAAATGTAATTAGAAATTAAAATCAATAATTCAGAATTGCATTCTAACTTAGGTAAAATCATTTTTTTAAAATAGTTTTAAAAATATGATTCACATCGACCTAAGATCACAAATTTCTAATGAGATTAGAAATTAGTTTAATCTTTTTAATAAGTTGAATACGATTAAATTGGTTTTAATAAAAGATTAAATTTATAGTAGATGTATCTATAAGGGACCTTTTAGTTGGATTCAAGAAGTAAGTAGTGGAAGTAAAACAAGATCATTAAGCATTCTAATTCATTAATTTTGGCTTCAAACTAAGCATACTCATAAACCAAAAAACAGAGTTTCAACACTAACCTTTGAAATACCTTTGATTCACGATCTTCAACTACAATCTCCTTCTTCTTTAGATGTGAACCACCACAAAGTCTTCCTTACTATTCTCTTGGTGCTTTAGATTGAGTTGTGAGACTCAAAATAAGCTTGAATCGAAGGGAATTGGAGAGGAGATTATTGGTTTTACATAGTGTGATGAACACTTCTTCAAACACAAATTCTCAGCTTCAGCAACAATTGTCATCTCTTCTTCTTCCACTCAAAATTCCAACTTTATATTGCATGACTTTCATGCAACTAACAGCCTTGCATGAATCACAGCTCATGCTTGATTAATTGAGTTGAACAAATGGTGGTTTAGTGACTAAGGTGCTTGCACCTAAAGTGGGGAAGTCCCACTTTTTCCATTTCCAATTTTCTTCTTTTATTTTGATTTCATAAACCAAAAAATCATATTAGTTGAATTAATTGTACAAAATTAATTAATTCAATAATTAACTTTCTAATAAAATTAATAAAGTAATTAAATAATTTTATTAATTTAATATCAAATATTAAATTAATTCGTCACCAATTTCATTACCATGAATCTTTATTAATGAATTTAATATTTAAATCATATTTAAATATTAGTTGATTCTCCAATTTCGTTAAATTATAAAATTAAACGTGTAATTGTATCATATATAATTACTAATTCTCTTAATTCAAATTTGAACGTTTCAAATAAACTTATCACACTACTCTAAGGCTAATTCGTTTGAGACCTAATAGAGGGACCTAGCGAACCTACAAATCATAGGCTCCAACGATCCGAGATTAATTGACTAAATTCTTTACACCGAATTAACCCCCATTCGTAAACTATTGGGTCACTCCACTAAAGCCCGTAGTTGCACTACCCTCGTGTATGTTAGGGTTGATGTCCTCAAGTTTCGTGTCCTGTAGTTTGTAAATTATATTACAAATGCTTGTGTTGTTAATATATGATATTTACTTCACATCTTGTATTTTTGCTCAGTTACTTGTTTTATTTGCTTTACCATAAACCAATAAACATAAAATCCCTGATTATCTGTATGTGACTCAAGCATGTATGTGGTGACATACAAATGGATGATGTCTTGAGTGATAATCAAAATGGTTTATAGTATATGGATATAGAAGGGAAACCTTTATCCTGGTAATGCTACGGATGTGGCCTGCTTTGTGGAATGGTCACAAGTGTTGTGACTTGTCACAGATGATTTGATCCTGATCATTCGTGTTAGGGACATGCGAGCAAGGGTGTCCTATACAAAGAGTTTGTATAAGACCTTACCACGAAGTGTTTGTCTCGTTATATAACAATGTTCATGATAGAGACTTCACTTCACTAGGATGACCATAGGTAACATGACCTCAATCCTGAGTGAGTTGGGAACTCTTGCCATTGAGGGCGGTCCTTTGATTTGTATAGGTGCGAGTGGCCAGGTCGCCGATTCAAACCTACCATTTTGGGGATTTGTCAGATTTGGGAGCTGGGAACTCAGCTACACAAGATGGAATTCACTTCTTCCTTGAGGCAGGGGTAAGTAGATAGATAGCTCCCTTAAAGGCTGATTCCGGGGCTTGAACTATGTGACGCCACACACCTTCTCTTTGGCCCAGATGTACTTACAAGCATCTGTGAAGGGTCATCATACTCATGGTTGGTTATATCCGATAGACACAGAAATATATATCTATGGTAAAAAGAGTTCAGTTGTTGGTCTTTAGTGGAATGCCTGACAGTTATCGGATGGTGGATCTCGTGGCTAAAGAGTTTAGTTAGCTATTCACGAACCATTGGAGCTTTGAGCCATAAATCCATTAGGTCCCCTGGGTAGCTTGGATAAAGTTTAGAACCAGTGTTTGGGTTAATTTGATATGTTAAAATTGACAAGAAGAAGTTCGATTATATATGATATAGTTGGCTAAATGTATGAGATACATTATTTTGGAGGAAATTAGATATAAATATGATTAATATCAAGAAGAGGAGAAAATACTATAGTAGATATGTGATATCAAACTATAGGATAAAAATTTAATATGATTATATTAATTAATTAATTAATTGATTAATTATATGATAATTAATCCAAATTTCACGTTCGGACGTGGGTTTGTGGGATCCACTAGTTATTGTAACCGATGAATTAAAATGAAAAATATTTTCATTTTGAATGCCCATTCGTCAATCGTCCAAAGAATTCATGAGAAAGCGCACTAGTGTTTCTAAACGATCGCTTACATAAAACGAGAGCCTATGCGATAATCTTCTTCATCTAGACAATCGTCCTCTACGTGCCTAAACGATCACACGCTATTTCCTACACGATCAGTTAATGTTACGCAAAATTTGATGATGCGATGATATGTGATACTACTTCTAGATGTATGCATTATTAATGAAATGTTTGTAGTATGCTATGCGTTTTCACAAGTTTCCTTGCGTTGAAACCAAGTATAATTTCACCGCAAGTTTCTCAGAGTGAACCGAGGTCGAACACAGGGATTGCGTAGTTAATACGTTACGCTCGTGATATATGCGACCTGGGGTTTTTCAATTAATAAAAGATTGGTGTATACAGGTATTTAAAATTGCGGTAAAGTAAAATATGCAGTAAAGTAAAGTTGCGTAATAAAATAAAGTGCAATAAAAGTCAGCCTAAGCTATTATGATACAAGATACAGGATACTGATACATGATACTGAGATTGAGACTGACTGTGAAGATTCTATTTATAGACAAGACCTTGGCTCTTTGAATTTGTGGTCCCCACTATATAATTACAGTAATTCTTACAATGGCGTAATGGAAAATTCCTTTCTATTCCATGATCAATCCATCAGAATTGCACAACAAAATGCTGTACACATGTCAGAATCGTCCTCAAATGCATTGCTCTTCACATCTTCGATATATCTCCACATGCGGTGTTGTTTTTTTATTAACGCATGTGGTTGAAATGCATTGATCGTTAAAGCTCTTGATCGATTGTCGCATGCACCATCATTGCGTTGATCATCTCTTCGTTCTTGATCGGTTAGCGCATACGATGTAGATGCATTGTACATTTTGTCTTTGAGCTATTAACGCATGCGGTGACCTATTTCCTGCAAAACAGAGACTGAAACATTCTATTTCGCCATCGCAATGGTGTTAATGGATGCGTTTACGACATTTCATAATTTTCGTATTTTTCAACCAATTCTTATACTATCGATGAAACTTTCCTCTCTTTTTGCCGCAATATCTAAATAAAACAACATAAATAACTTGTATTTCTACAAGTTATCACACCCCCAAATTTAGATATATGCTTGTCCTCAAACATATCTTCAACTAAGGCAATTTCTCTCAATTTCTATCCTAATTTTGCGTCGATTGGCTACTCAGAATGCTCCACCTCTACATCATTACTTAACAATGCAATTTCCTTCTATCCTTTAACAATTCATTAACATGCTCTAGTTTATTCTTTTATACAACAAACCTTTACCCAAAAATTCTCTTCTTTTTTTGAGAAGAATGTTTACCTCTTCTTGCAAAAACAACTAGGTGCATCTTTATACGGTGGTCTGGTTTGCGTCATTTTATTAGAGACTGTTGATAATGGTTTTGGCTTGCTCCCACGGGTGTCATGCGAGCATCCAACTACAGTAATCTCAACTTCAACTCTTGATTTTCATATAAGTTTTACTTTTGTTGGTCAGAGGACTTGTCTCTTATATTCTTATTTTCTCTCTTTTTTTCTTTTCGTATTGCGTCGATCTTGGAAATCTACCTTCATTTTGGCTTGCTCCCATGGGTGACATGCGAACATTCAACTACGAGCAGGTTCCTTTCACGAATTAACTCTTATCAGGTTTGGATTTTCCCTTGTGTTGACATTGGAATTTTTATGATTTTTTTTAGATGATAATGAATGCATTTTCCTGATAATGACCGCATTTGCTTGATCGCATATGCTCAGACCTTCCCCACCCCCAAATTTAGAGATACGCAAGGTTCTCATTGCGTTGTTTTGGACAGAAAAGACAAAACACTTAGTCAAATTTTTGAAAAGAAGGTTTGAGCAGTCTTGAAATAGAAAAGGTAAAGTAGTGCTATTGCTATGAATTGTCTAAGTGTTAGTCAGAAAGTGCAAAGTGTAAGAAATGTTGCTAAGTGTATGCATGCTACTCATCATGGCAGTGCAATTAATAACGCAAAATAAAAGACAAGGAATATTGCAATACTTGACAAAGGATGATAAGTAAAGAGGCTAACACATAGTGAAAGAATAGTTACTCAGTTGTATTAAAATTAACTAAGTTTACAAAGAATTACAATCATCGCAACACAACAATTTAAGCATGTACAAAAAATCAAGGTATAGCTTCTATACATAAGAATAATGAAATGAATAAAATAAAAGAATGACCACAACGAAAAATTACAGATTTATTGAAAAGGTGGCACACCCCCAAATTTAGAGTTGCGACGGGGGCTCTGGTGGAGGATTTTGCGGAGGAACTTGAGGAGCTTCTTCAAAATGTAGAGGTTGCTGTAAAATGCGGAGGCACCATGGGACCATGTAAATAGGCTGTCAAAAAGTTAAAATATTCATGGTTGCGCTCCGCCATTTGTCTCTGGTTCAGGTGGATCGTGAAAATATTGCGTTGAATATTGATCAGCACCTACCGCATCATTGCAATACTGCGTTGCACCTCTATGTGGCTCTCTTGTAACTCCATTATTCTTTGGAAGAAGAATTCTTGTTGATGAGAGAGAAGAGAATGCATCTCTGCTAAGTCAGTAGTAAGGGTTGCGGTGGAGGCATGCGCCTGCGATGTTTCACCATCAACAGTTTGAGGTTGAGTGGAAGTGCCTTCACCTAAACCGTGTGGGTCATCAACATGTGGCGATGGAGGAGAAAAATGCGGTGGAGATGGATGGGAGGAAGATGCTGCTGGGAGTGCGTTGGGTGAATCGAGAGCAAGGAGGAGATTTGTAAAGTATTCTGGGAGTGGGGAAGGGGTTCCGCTAGTGGGCTTGGAGGATGAATAACTAAAGGTAAGGGATCCAAGGGTATTTGATCTTGCGTTGATTGCTCTTGGATTTTTCCCTTGCCTTTGTCATATTTGCGCTACTTCTTTGGCTTGGGTTGCTGCGAGGCATTCAAATCGATAAGGGGATGTTTAAGTGGAAGCTCAGAGCAGTGAGAAGAGTCCTTGAGAAGCATTCTCAAGATCTTTGTGTTGATGAGACCATGGACTTCTTGCATTGGCTCCTCTTCAATACCTATACCAACTGAGAGGCATAAGCTCGAGAGCATCCAAGGAAAGAAATACTTGCCTCTCACATGCCCCACAAAACCTCGAATTTTCTTTGCAATCAGTTGGCCCACATCAATCGGAATACTGCGCACTATGCAATATGCAGCCATTACTCGATCCCTTGAAACTGTTTTGTCATGCGATGTAGGGATGAGTCGCCTTTTCACCAAGTAACCCAAAGACGCCCTTCCGGAAGCAGTTTGTTGGATGCAAGGGTCTTAATGCCTTTCAAAGATACCGACCACTGAATGCTTGGTTGCGTTAATATTCTCAGCGCATCCTCCATATGTCTTCTTGGGGATCATCAATAATTTTGTTACCCGGCGCATCTGGGATGTCCTTCATCTTATATAATTCGTTGATGTCCCTTGCGCTGAATGGCACTGTACCCCATTTCATGATCACCGCATCTTTGATGCCATGAAGCCGTCCATTGTAAAAAGCTCTCACTACCATTGGAATTATGATGGATGGGCATTCGCAGAATGTTTCCCACCCATGCTCCAGCACAACACTTGTAATTAAATCCAGTAGTGGCGTTGACTCAGGAAAGAACCCCATTTCCATCATCATGTCATCATTTTCCTTCTTCTTTGATGGGCGCCCTTTCGTCAACTGATTCTTGAATTTTATGAAGTGGAAAATGGATGATATGCGTTGACGGATTGCATTGTGCACTCAATTTCCCCAACGAAATTCAAGTATAAATTCCTCTCAGTTTCCTGGTAAGTCCAGGGTCGAACATCGGGACTTGTGAAAATAGTTGCGTTTATAATGTTTATGAAAACTTTGTGGTAACCAAGTAAATAAATAAAGTGTGGGTGTGTTGTTGCGCTAATAAAAAAAAGAGTAAATAAAAGGCGGCGAATTTGAGAAAGAGAGTTGTGTTGATAGAGGCAATGAGTATGCGATGAACGAGTTGAGAAGATCTTTAGCTAGCGTTACTCAGGAATGCATCAAACTTTGTGATCATGTTACAACCATGCATAGCAAGTCATTTCCCAATGTAAATGCGATGCTCCTAAGTCTAGGACGCATGTGTTTTATGCAAAATGTCTATAGAGCTTATCCCTAAGTCTCTACTCTTGTCCTATGGGTTGATGCGAAATGCATGAAAGCAAGGTGACCGCATACAATCATATCTTATTGCTAAGATGCATGCGATGCATTGATAGCAAATAGTGCTCATTCCTAAGCGCCTATCTCTCGTTTATGTGTTCTAATTTGGTTCTTCCAAACCTAGATTCTGACCTGACCTTCCCAAATCTAGATCCTGTCCTTAGACTACCCTCCCGAGTATCTCTAATAGACGAATGAAGCATACATAAACAAGATAATCACAAAGAATGAAGATTCCTTAGTTGTGCTAGTTAAATGCTTCTTAACCCATTCAACTGTTTTAGTTACTCATGTGTGAATTACAGAGAGTGAACAGATATAGAGGAAGACATTCCATTCTTATAACTGAATTGAGTACAAAATGATAATAGAAATTAAAGGTAGAGAGGCAGGTAGCAATTCCTTGCTGACCGAGGCTTTTTACACTGAATCTCTATTCTGATCTACAAATATTCTCGCTTCCATGGGTGTCGGCCCTCTCTCTGTCTTGGAGCTTCCGGTGCTTTCCTCAACTTGCCGGAACGATCTATCGACAAAGACGGCCTTCTTTCAGCTTACCGACCTTTTTCCTCACGTCGGCCTTAAAATAAAAGAAGACTATGGACAAAGACGAGAACTTGTAAAAATGATGAAATAATCGACTACTTAACCCCTTCTCTGAAGAATGCACTTGGTATTTATAGGGCATCAAAGGTGAAAGGCAGCTTCTCTCTCCTAGTTGTATAGATGGGACAACTTTAATTCCTGACTGATGCATCGGATAATTGTCACCGATAAAGCTAGATGTACTTTGTGACCGTTATCTGCTGTCAACTTAATTTGGATCCGACTGCCTTCAGTTTTTTGTCCCATCGATCTTAATTGTCCTTTCGTCCGGCTACGCCCACCATGGTGCGGTGATTCTTCTTGGGTGAATGTTTGCGAGCACGATCAATGCAAAGTCTTGCGATGAAGTTGTGCTCGACCAATGTATTTCTATGATCGCATTCTTTGCATTGCGTTAACGCATTATTTGACATAAAAAATATAAAGATCATCTGCTCTAATGCATTGGATGCATGCGACCACAATATTATAGAATTTATGCTTAATGGATGCAATTTAACATATTTTATCAACGCAATCTGACATTGTTTAAGGATTCAGCATTATGATAACTTGTATTTCTACCCGTTATCACATCCCCAAATTTAAACAATGCTTGTCCTCAAGCATAAGCTAAGGATTCCTTTAGCAAGTTGGCCGCAAAGTTCTTTCCCTAGATTTCTCAAGGATACTTCGTTCAAATCCTATATGCCAAAATTTCCTTAAGTCTTATTCAAATCTTTTCCTAAAATACTTATAAGACTTAGGGATTGCAAGCTTAACTTTCAAAAGGACTTTACTGAATTCTGGGACATCGCATGATTTATTTCAAAAAGAAAATATTCCACTGGGGTGTCAAATGATTTCTCCTTGCACAAAAATTTTCTTCATTGCTATTTTTTGTGACCTTGCACCGATCCGAGTGCCTTGCCTTCGTTTTGGTTTGCCCCCACAAGTGTCATGCAGACATCCAACTACGAGCAATGCACTCTTTCTCAGACTAAACTCATACCAACTTGGCAGTGGAGTTGCAGTCATTTATTTATGTGTTGATCCTGGTGACTTACTTTCGTTTTGGCTTGCCCCCACATGTGTCATGCGGACATCCAACTATGGGTAAGTACCTTTCACAACTTAACTCTTATCAACATGGGTTCACCATTGCATTGACAGTGGAGTTTTTATTTTCAAAAGTTTTTTTTATAGCAAGGTCGAAAATAAATACCATAAATACCTCACCCCCAAAATTAAAATACGGCAATGTCCTCATTGCCAAAAGAAATTAAAATAAGTCATGTGATGGTCATAGAATGTGTTGTAAAGAGAGTTTGAAAGAAAGCTAGCAAACCTCTAACTTTTAGAAATATTTCATGAGGTGACTATCTTAAGATTTAAGTTGACTCTAGTATAGACGAAAGAGATAGAAGCATATTTTTCATCATTGAAATCATACTTGGTGAAGAACATCATGCGGTAAACTACTAAATTTATCTACTCGGCAAATGATTGCAATAATCAAGGAGGATGCGGTGATAAAACTTTGAAAAATAACAGGCAATGTGATAGCGCAAAATTTGAAATAAAGATAAGGAAGAGTACACCCCCAAATTTTGTGCTGTCGCCCGCATTGAGTATTGATACATCCATCCTTGCGGCGATCTTTGCTTCTGTGGATTGAGGTGATGGAATCAAAATATTTGCTTCATCTTGCAGTATCTCCAGAATCCTGTGCCTTAATCCTTGTAAACAGATAAAGAGAGGGTCAAATGATTTAAAAAAAAAACAACAAGTTTTTCTCTCTTTTTTTTCTTTTTTTTTTAAAGAGAAAAATAAGTAAAATAAAGCTAGTAATAGCGTGATGAAAAGTTAAATGTTCAAGAGTTGAGTAAGGGATAGTCTCGGTGATTAATTCCATCGCACCATGTGGAAATACTTCTTTGATGATGAAGGGACCGAACCAGTGTGATTTTAATTTTCCTGGGAAGAGTTGGAATCTTGAATTGAAGAGTAAAACCTTCTGCCCGATTTGGAGGTTTCTAGCGCATATGTGTTTATCATGCCAACGCTTGGTGCGCTCTTTATAAATCTTCGCATTCTCATATGCGTTTATCCTCCATTCTTCTAGCTCGACCAGCTGCAGTTTCCAGGCTTCTCATGCTTCCTTTAATTTGAAATTCAGTTTCTTGACCGCCCATAATGCTTTATATCCAACTCTAAAGGCAGATGACATGCCTTGCCAAATACCAATGCATAGGGAGACATATCTATTGGTGTTTTAAATGCAATCCAGTATGCCCACAACGCATCAATAACTTCATTGCCCAATCCTTTCGCGAAGGTTTTACTACCTTCTCAAGTATTAATTTAATTTCATGATTGAACACTTTAGCCTGGCCATTTGTTTGTGGGTGGTATGCGGTGGCCACCTTGTGGAGGATATTGTATTTGTGCAACAGCTCCTTTATATTGTGGTTGACAAAGTGTGATCCTTCATCATTTATGATGGCACAGGGAGTGCCAAAATGCGTGAAAATATTTTTCTTCAGGAACTGGGAGACTACTGCCGCATCACTTGTGGCGCACGCAATTGCCTCTACCCTCTTGAAGACATAGTTAACGGCTAATAGAATATAGTGCTTACCATTTGAAGGAGGGAATGGCCCCATGAAATCATCCCCCATATGTCAAATAGTTCCAGCTCCAAGATAGTATTCATTGGCATTATGTTCTTCCATGAAATGTTCCCGGTGCGTTGACACCGATCACATTTCATTGTGTAGTCAGCAACATCCTTAAATAATGAAGGCCAGAAGAATCCACTTTGTAAAGCTTTGGCTACAGTATGTTATCCTCCAAAGTGCCCTCCATATGGCGAATCGTGACACTTCAATAATATGTGTTGTTGAGCAGCATCTGAGACACATAATTGAATGATTTGGTCTGCACCTCTTTTATACAGATTCGACTCATCCCAATAATAGTGTCTGCATTCATTCTTGAGCCGCTTTAGTTGATGGTAGGTGTAATCTTCAGGAAATTGTTCACAAACCAAACAATTTACGATGTCTGCATCCCAGGGCAGTTCTTCTATGCGAAACATCTGCTCATCCGGAACATGACACTCACTTCAGATTCATTGGGGTTAACCTCAGGATTTTCTAATCTGGACAAGTGATCCGCAACTTGATTCTCTGTCCCCTTCCGATCAATTATCTCGATATCAAATTCTTGAAGGAGGAGAACCCATCTGATCAACCTCAGCTTTGCATCCTTCTTTGTCATTAAATACTTGATTGCTGAGTGATTAATGTGAATGAGTACCTTGGTTCCCAATAGATATGCCCAGAATTTTTCCAACGCAAATATCACAGCCAGGAGCTCTTTTTCAGTGGTGGTATAATGAAGTTGAGCAGGGTTCAGAGTTTTACTCGCATATGCGATGGGGTGAAAAATAGTTTTCTTCTTTTGCGCTAATGTGGCTTCCATCGCATACCCACTTGTGTCGCACATGATCTCGAATGGCAGTGTCCAAGCCGGTGCAATCAAGACGGGCACGGTAATCAGCGCATCTTTCAAAACTTGGAATACGTTGAGGCAATTGTTGTCAAATTCAAACTTCCTGTCTGCCTCTAACAACGCACTCAGTGGTCGTAGAAGAGTTTAAAGAGAAGAAAGAGAAGGAGAAGAGGAAGAGAAAAAGAAGAAGGAAGAAGAGAAAAAGAGATTGGAAAAGGAGAAGGAGAAGAAGCGTAAAGCTAATAGAAGGCGCTTATAATAGAAGAAGGGCAAAGAACTTGATGAGTGAGAGAAGAAGGAACAACACAAGGAACGGGAAAGAAAACAAAGCAACAATCCTTCCTTGCGTTGGCCAAAGAAAAGGGCAAAGCGGTCGCAGAAAGCAGCAAGCCCGCGTTGGCCAAGGCACGTCCATCCAGAAAGAAAGAAAATGACGACTTGTTAATGGAGATGAGCTTTTACCCTGTGCCAACGCCACTACCTGACCTTATCATGATCATGATCGTGGAGCATGGCTGGGACACATTTTGCCAGTGTCTAGCCATTGTTGTTCCAAATGTAGTGCGTGACTTTTACCATGGACAGCTACATGGCACTAAGAATGTGGTGCCATAAAAGGGCAAGTAGTGCCTTTTAGCGCAAAGGACATCAATGAACTATACCAAATGAAGGATAACCCGGATGCACCGGGTAACAAAATCATTGATGATCCCATAGAGAAACAGTTGGAAGATGCGCTGTGAGTATTAACGCAACCGGGCATGAAGTGGTTGGTTTCTTTAAAAGGCATCAAGACCCTGGCATCCAAGACTTTGCTTATGGAGGCAAGGCTCTGGGTTTATCTGGTGAAAAAGTGGTTGATTCCAACTTCTCATGACAAGAACATTTCAAGGGATCGAGTCATGGCCGCATATTGCATTGCACGCGACATTTCAATTGATGTGAGTCAGTTGATCGTAAGTCAAATTCGAGGCTTTGTGGGGCACATTAGAGGACAATACTTCTTTCCATGGACTGTTTCAAGTCTGTGCCTGATAGTGGGCATAGGCATTGAGGAGGAACCCATGGAAGAAGTCCATGGCCTCATCAATATCAAAATTTTAAGGTTGCTCCTCAAAGACTTCCCGCATTTCCTAGAGTTACCTTTAAAGAGGTCCACAATTGATCTCAATGCGCTGCAAGACAACGCAGAGATGATAAGCGAAAAGGAAAAGTCCAAGAAGAAACAACGCAAGATCCAAAATCTTTGGACCCTTTACCCTTAGTAATCCGCCATTCAAGCCCTTTGAGCCCACCCGCACAACCTTCTTCTCCACTCTATGAGCATTTTACCAACCTTCTCCTCACTCCAAATTCTCCAACCGCATACCTGCCAATTTACTCACTTGCAGCTTCATCACCGCAACCTTCCATTCCACCGTCACATATTGATGACCTACACGATTTGGGTGAAGGCACCTCTGCCCAACCCTAAAACGATGCTAGCGAGACATCGCAGGCACAACCTTCCATCCCTTCCTTGGCTGCAGAGTTAGTTGAAATACGGTCCCTCTTCTCCCAACAACAACAACTCTTCACACAACAACAAGCCTTCTTCAACCAAAGTTTTGATATGGTAATGGAGCAAATTGATGATATACAACACAGTGTTGCTACGTCAAGGGAGGCGTTGATCAATACTCAATGCAATATTTATAAAGTCCATCGCCACCAAGATAGATTGCAGAGCACAACCATGAATACATTAATTTTCTCACAGCTTATCTTCATGGTCCCATGATGCCTCCGCATCTGAGGTAGCAACTGAATTTTGAAGAAGCTCCTGCTGTACCACCTCAAAATCCTCCTTCAGATCCTCCTGCTCCTCAACAATAATCTTTACAATTTTTGCAGCCATTCTATATTTTTATTCAACTCATTATTTTTTTCTAAGTTAACGAAATTATTTGATTCTTGTATAGGCAACAATTTTTGTATTGCATTAATTTTTAATTATTTGTATACTTTGTTAATATTCAATACAAATGAGTACATATTCACTCCTTTTTTTGCCCGTGCCTTTTTCTTTATCATCCTTTGTCAATATCTGCCTATTATCATCAACGCAGGCTCACTGCTTTCAACTTTCGTTTTGCCCTTATCTTGTCCCAATGCAAGGTGGGACCTTTGTCTTTGTTTACGTTCCCGTTCCTTTCACTGATCTTTTTCTCCCTTCTCCACTCCGCAACTTCCTTTCTTTTAGTCTATCTAATGTGCTGCACATTTTCTTTGCATCGTTTCTCCTTCTTTTCTTCCTCTTCTTCTTCTTTCATTTCTTTTTTTCAAATTTCTCTGAGGCCAGCAATATGCGCTGTTCATCCTCGATCCTTTTTCTCTCTTCTTTTGCCAAAATTGCGTTGTTACGGCACACTTCATCATCTTGGAGTTTTCTTTTCAAATTGCCTGCTGCGATGATTTTTTGCGCTCGTAACATCTTTTCTTGTTTTTCCTCCTCTTCTCTTTTTCTCCTTTCCTTCTCTTATGCTAGACTTTGACAAAATTGTGGGTCACTTGTTGACCCTTGCGGCGCATTCTCCTTACGACACCACATTAGATGGGTAATGTCTGGATCCTCTCAATCTTCAGTCGCAACCGTCCTGATATGCGTTGATGCCTCTTGAGGTTGCACTGATTATTTTTCTTCCGTTGACACCCCCTCATCCACACTTGCGGTGGTGGATTCTTTGTTGACACCCGGGCTTTCCGCCCTCTTCCTCTTTTCTTCCTTCTTCAGGTGCTTCTCTTCTCGCCTGTGCTCCCTCTTCTCACTTGACCTTTTCTTCTTCTTCTCCTTGTTTTCCTTCTTTGGCCGGGCCTCTTCATCTTCTCCTTCCCACTTCTCCTTTTTCTTTCTTTTCTTCTTCCTTTCAGCCGTTTCTGGAAGCTTTTTCGCTTCCACCTCCTCCAAAGCAACCCTGATGGGTCCCTCATAGGATTTTGTTTGAACAATTTCCTTAGGATCCGTAACGGCCAGGCCGCTTCTCCGCGAAACTCCATCTCTTCCTCCGAAGGCAAGGGCTAATTAATAACACCGGCTTCAGGTAGCCCTCCCTCCTTCTTCATGTTGCTCAGGATGCTCCCAAAGACTTCTTTGTCATCTATTTTTTTCTTCTCACTTTCCGATGATAGTGATGGGAGTGGGGCACTCTCCGTGCTCAACCCCTCTTGGATTTGGAGTGGTTTGGCTACAAAAGGTTTTTGCTGAGGTTTCCTGGTGATTTTTTGGATGGGCTTCGACTGGGCGGCGAGGCAGCGGCTTGCTGCGAGGAATGCCGCCTCCCTTGCGGTGACTTGGACTGAGGAAGGTGATGAAGGTAGGGAAGATGAATGTGAGGTTTGCTCGGCCATGGTTCCAGTGAGTGATAGAGTTGGAAATTTTTAGGACTTAGGAAGAAAGTTCAAAGCTTAGGAATGCAGAGGATTTGCTTAGGGTTTTCTTTTTTGCAAAAGATTCAAATAGACTTCCTCAAACGAAGGAGGAGGGAATTATAGGTTGGACCTTGATGGGCCCAATGCAAATTTTGCGTGGCAGGCTTCGAGGTACTAAAAAAGCCAGCCTGCCATGCTCCTCGCATTTATGAATTAGTAGAAAAGGACGTCCTTTCATCTGCTAAGTCATCATTTCCTTGGAAGCCTAAATGATTGGACTACTCTCTCGCAAAAAGAATTTATCTTTTTTGTTTTATTCGGATGGGTGCAAGGTTAATGATCAATGCAATGCATATGTTTACGCAAATGCATATTTGCAGAGGACGGGAAACAACGCATGCATTAGTGCAACACAACCCTCAACTCAATGCATTTCTAGAGGACGGGCACATGGTATTTCTACTAGCGCAACACTACCTCGACATAGTGCGTTTTCGCTAAGGAGGGGCGCAAAATACCTACGCGCACAACACACCCCTCAGTGCACTGCATTTGTGGAAGATGGACGCAAAGTGTATCTTATCAGCAAAGATGCACCTGTCATCGCAATGCATATCGGATGTTTATTAAAGTTTAAAGTTTATTTCTATTATTATTTTTTTTTTCATCAACAACACAAGTCGCTAAGACTTTACAGTGTTCATTTTCTTTTAGTCAGTCATTCATAGAGATTTACGAACAACGTAAACTGCAGAAAAGTAAGTAAATTGAACAAGGCATGGAAATAACGCAATTGAATTAAATTGAAAGTAAATTCATAAAGCAGTAAAGGCTAATTTTAGTAAGCAGTAAATAACGCAATGCAAAAAATAGTAAAGGAAAGCTATAAAGAAAGCAATTAAACATAGATTCTAGAGATGCGGATTGAAAGAAGTTTCACAGGCAGCCAAACTTGCCTGCGCAATGTCATCAAGGACATTGTTCCTTCCCATGAGATCTCGGGGCTTTAGAGTTACTTGGTAGCGTTCCTAGTGTTCTGTTGCGAAGCTCAGCTGCCAATTGCCCGACTTGGACATCCAAGTTCCTTATTGAAGACACCTGCGACTGCATGACTACGTCATTTTTCTTAATATATTGTTTTAGCAGGGACTCCAATGATGACGAATTTACAGAGGTGTTCGATGAGGACGGTTGGTTATGTGGTTTCCTTTCATGACTATTGGTTCGTAGGTATGTATGATATTAAATGCTCAAAATGATGCGATATTACTTCTATTTATGCATCAATTAGAAATATTCATATAGCATGCTTTGCGTTGTCACAAGTTTTCTTACGATGGAGCCAAGTGTAATTCCACCGTAAGTTTCTCGGTATGATCCGAGGTCGAACATGGGGAAATGGTTTTCGGTTACTGTGGTATGTTCATGGTATATGTGACTAGGTTTCCAATTCTTTATAAAGGAGTTTGTACAGGTATGTAAATTGCGGTAAAATAAAGGAAAGCAGTAAAGATACGATAAAACATAAAAATACAATAAACCTAAGCTAGATGTTACAAGATACAGACTTTATGTACAAAATGCTAGGATTAAGGTTGGTTGTGAAGGTTGTGCAAAGATGTGGGATGTGGTGACAAGCCTTATGAACAGAATAGAAAGAGAAAGATAAGTATTACAAACAACACAAGTTCTTAATTAGATTGAAGGTAAAAATACTGTTCCACTATTCTCTTGGCGTACACCTCTCAGTGATCGGCCGTGTTCCCTACATGTCTGTGGTGAAGCAGAGTCTAATGTAATGAATGCAATGTTGCTTCCATGTCTGGAAGTACTATTCGCTTTTGTTAACGCACTCTTCTGACCCTCTCTCGATAGATCAGAATGACATCTTCACTTCTGCTCTCACAGGTGCAGATGCCGTCTAGCAAGCTTTAGCTAAATGTATTTTATAACTTTAATACAGATTAAGTTCTTGGTGATTCGTATTGCTCATCAGGAGATTAAGAAAACATCATGAAGAAAGTGACTAACGGGTGAATGGAAATAGATAGAAAATGGTAGATGGAATCTATCGAAACATATAATATGTCTACTAAGCGTTTGATACATGATTTGTGAATGAAGAGGTAAAGAAAATATGGAATACAATGAAAGAGAGATAGAACAGTTACAAACAAGTGCCAATGTCTTGGCACAAATTCGATGGAGATCTGTTTGCCGGATCGGATGGTTTCGATGGTAGGAAGAGCTTCCCTCTCAGGCTTGCTCCACCAGTAGCAAGGATCTCTGCACAGAGCTTCGATCGGGTATATGGAAAGTCGGATTTGAGATTCACCTTTCGGCCTTATCTCGTTCTCTTCTCGGATTTCTTCTCTATAGCACTCAACTCAGCTTTTTCTCTCTAAAATCTTATAGCACTTAGCCCTGTATCCAGTAGCATACTTTTCTCTGAAATCAAAAAGGTATTTATAGGAGTAGATTCTTGACTCCAACCTTGTGGTCCCAACTTGATGGTTATGGTAATTCCGTAGATGGGGGGATATTATTCCTTCTATTATGCAATCAGTCCATCAATTCTGCGCAACCATTAGTTGTAGACGTGTTGCAATCCTCCGCTATCGCGTTGCTCATTTGCATCTTTCGATCATAGGTTCGCATGCGGTGTTTGTTTTTATTACTGCATGCGGTCGAAGCATAGCTCTGGACCGACTGTCGCCTTGTGCCGTCACTTCAGTAATCGTCTCTTCATGGTTGATCGACTGGCGCAATTGTGACATAGATGCATTGATTAGCTTCTCATGAGCCTTGAACGCAAGCGGTGACTTGGTCTCCTGCAAAACAAAGTAAAGTTTGGCTTGTCTTCCATCTTTTTCGCATAAGTGGGTGTAATCGCAAACATTTATAATTATTGTCATACTAGGCTAATTTTCATACAACTGGCGCATAATTACTAACTTTTGGCCGCAATATCTAGATAAGGTGGCATAAATAACTTGTATTCCTACAAGTGATCACACCCCCAAATTTAGATATATGCTTGTCCTCAAGCATAGGCAATCATGCTCCATTCCTATCCTATATTTCTGCGATGATTGGTTGCTTCAAATGTTACACTTAGGCACATTACCTGATATCGCACTTTCCTCTATCCTTACTAATTCTTAACAAGCCTTACTTTATTCTTCTGTGTAACAAAATTCTGCTCAAAGACACTTTTCTAGTTTTCAAAATAGAATGCTTATCTATTCTTTATCAAAACAACTTGATGTATCTATATGCGGTGAGTAGAATTTTGCGTCATTTATTCACTTAGAGACAGTTGGTCATTGTTACACTCTTCATTTTGGCTTGTCCCCACGGGTGTCATGCGAACATCTAACTACGGTTGTGTGCCAGTTTCAACTTTTAACTCATGATAATCAGAGGATTCGTCTCTTGCATTCCTTTTCTCTTTTTGGTTTACACTACGTTGTCTTGGAAACCCACCTTTGTTTTGGCTTGCTCCCACGGGTGTCATACGAGCATCCAACTACGAGCAGGCTCCTTTCACAACTAAACTCTTATTAGGTTGGGAACAATTTTGAAATTTTCCCTTATGCTGACATTGGAATTTTTCAAAGTTTTTTCCGATATAAAAATGGATACATTTTCTTAAATATTGCATATTCCTGATCTCATCTACTCAAACCTTCCCCACCCCCAAATTTAAAGATGAGCAAGGTCTTCATTGCGTTGTTTGGATAGACTAGACAACCACTTAGGAGAAAAATTCAAAAAGAAGGTTTGAGCAGAACTTTAAAAGATAAAATGTAAAGTACTGCTAAACTAAGAATTAACTAAGTGTTAGTCAGAATTTACTAAGTATGGGAAATGTTTCTAAGTGTAACACATAATACATCATAGCAACGCAATGAAGATCATAAAAATACAAGAGTAAAAATATAGCAAAGATTAACAAAGGAAGATAAAGAAAGAGGTACAGGCAAAGAGTAGAGTGAATTATGTACTTTGATTGTATTGACTATTAACAAAGTATGCGAATATATTACAAATGATCGCATTACAAAAAAAAAATTCTAATGCCAGTACAAGAGTCAAAGAATTTGATTAAGTTACAAAATAATAAAATAATTTAATCTAATTAAAGAATGGCCGCATTAAAACTTAAATGCTACCTTATATGCGGAGGCACCATTGGACCATGCAGATAAGAGGTAAAAAAGTTGAAGTATTCTTGATTGCGCTCCACTATCTGTCGTTGGTGTTGGAAGATCCTGTGCATACTGCACTGGATATTGATGAGTGCTTCCCTTGAGATTGTAGCATTGCGTTGAATCTCATCAATGCACTCCATTGCTACCTCAAATCAACGGTTGAAGAAGTGATGCTGCTGAGAGACAAGTTCTTGCTATTTGGTGAAGAGGGTTCTCATTTCAGCTAGGTCAGCAGCCAAGAAGGTGGAGGATGATTGTGCCTGTGAAGTCTCGCCAGCACCGTTTTAGGGTCGGGCAGATGTGCCTTCACCCAAATCGTGTGGGTCATCAACTTGCGGCGATGGGTTGGTGGGATGTCGTGGTGAAGTTGTTTGTGAAGGTGGGGCTGCTGGTTGAATCGAAGAGTTTGAGACAAGTGGAAGATTGGTAAGAGGTTGATGAAGAGGGGAAGAGGGCTGCATGGGCAGGCTTGGAGGGCCTAGAGATCTAATGACCAAGGGACGAGGGTTTATGAACTCTGGATCATGCATTGGCGACTCATGAACTCTTTCTTTTCTCTTATCTTCTCCTCGACTTCTTTTTGGTCTAGGTTCCTACGGCACATTCAAATCAATCGCAAGTCTTTTTGTTGGAAAATCTGGGCAGTGTGGGGAATCTTTGAGGAGCATCCTCAGAATTTTGATGTTGATGAGGCCGTGGACTTCTGGCATGGGCTCCTCATCAATGCCTACACCCGCACTCAGGCATAAACTAGAGACGATCCATGGGAAGAAATACTGCCCTCGTATATGCCCCACCAATGCTCTGATCTGCCCTACGATCAATCTTTTTACGTCAATAGGAATGCTGCGAGTAATACAATATGCGGCCATCACCCAATCCCTTGATACAGTTCTTTCATACGTTGTTGGGATCAGCCACTTTTTGACCAAATAAACCCAAAGCCTTCCCTTCGGTAGCAAAGATCTAGACTCCAGAGTGTGGATGCCTTTAGGGGAGATTGTCCATCTTGTGCCTGGTTGCGCTAGTACCCTCAGCGCGTCTCTCATCAGTTCCTCTGTAGGATCATCAATGATCTTGTTCTCTGGTGCATCAGGGTTGTCCCTTATCTGATAAAGTTCATTGATGTTCTTTGCACTGAAGTGTACTGTCTCGCCCTTAAAAGTCACTGCATCCTTATTTTCGTGCAGATGCCCTCGATAGAAGTTCCGCACTACCTGAGGCACGATGATGGATGGGTACTGACAGAACGCGTCCCATCCATGCTCCACAATGACGCTCGTGATGAGGTCAGGTAGTGGGGTGGCGCAGGGTAGAAGCCCATCTCGATCAACATGTCATCATTTTTCTTTCTTTTAGATGACCGCTTCTTGGCCGATGTAGGCTCGCTGCTTTTTACTACGTCTTTGCCTTGTGCCTGCGCAAAGCGAGCTGTTTGCCTTTGTCTCTTTTCCCGTTCCTTACGCTGTTCTTATTTCTCGCGTTCAGCGAGTTTTTTGCTCTTACTTTTGTACAAGCGCTTCTTGTTAGCTTCGCGCTTCCTCTTCTTCTCTTCCAACAGCAGTCTTTCCTCTTCTTCTTTCTTCCTCTTTTCTTCTTCTTCTGTTTCTCTCTCTTCTCTCTTGAACTCCTCTTCAAACTACTCAGAGGCCAGCAATAAGTGTTGATCCTCTTTGCGTTTCCTGATCCATTCAAGTCGGGCAAGCTCGTTATTGCTTCACATCTCCTCATATTCTAATCTTCTTCTTCTATTACCCTCTGTGATGATGAGCTTGCCCCGCTCCATCTTTTCTTGCTTCTCTTCTTCTTCTTTTCTTCTTCTCTCCTTCTTTTCCAATGCTAACATTAAACGTTGAAAGTCGATGCTAGACTCTTGCGACGCATTCTCCCTGTGATGTCGCATTAGAAGGGTTCCCTTTGTTTCTTCTCCTTCCTCCGTCATAAACAATTATGTTGCTTTAGGTTGCGGTGGCTCCATCAACTGCACTGTTTCCCCTCTATCCTTCCGGTCGACTGATCCATTTTAAATTTCAAATTGTTGTATATGGTCCTTATTGAGGTCGATTCTCCATCCTTCTCGGGGTTTGCAGCCCTCTACTTTGCTTTTCCTTCTTCTCTTAGGCGCCTCTTCTCCATCCAACGCAATTTTCCCTCTTCTTTCTCCTCTCTCCTCTTCTTCTTGGCCTCTTCATCTTTGTCATCATCCTTTTTCTCTTTGTTCCTTCTTGACTTATGATGATGCAACGACTCCGCCTTCTCCGCCTTTTTGTCCCTTATTATTCTTCTTCTTCTTATCTTCCTTCTCAGCCTCAGCACCCTTCTTCAATCTAACTTCCACTTCCTTCTCTGCCTCAGCTGGCAGACCATCCTCTGCAACCTACTCCATCGCAATGTTAGGGGTTATTAACGCTATCTCTGCTTCTCCAGCCTCTTCAACTACGATCTCATTTTCTTTTCTTTCAATGATCATAATTTCCTCTTCTTTCATTTGTGGAGGCTCATCAAAAATCTTTGCGATAATGGTGGCCTCTGGAGTCTTCGGGACCAGAACATCATTCCTTTTTTCTTCTTCAACCACCACTTCTTCCACTACCACAACTCCATCCTTTATTGCTTCATCAGCCACAACCGTCGCCTCTTCCTTCGTAGGCAGTGGCTGGTTTACAACCCCTGCCTAGGGCAGTCCACCTCCTTGCTCCAGAGTGATTAGGATGTTGCCAAACACCTCCATATCATTTCGCCTCTTCCGTTCACTTTCAGTGGAGACGAACGGTGTTGGCGTGGGCATGCTCTCAATGCTTCCTCCTCTCTTGAATGCAAGAGGCCTAATGGCCAAAGGATTTCTTCGGGATCTTCCGGTGGGTCTGGGGATGGTACGGGCTTGTGCGGCAAGCCTGCGACTGGTAGCCAGGAATGCTGCCTCTCGCATTGTTGCTTGGTCAGGGACAGAAGGTGAAGCAGATTTGTTTGATGTTTGGTCGGCCATGGAAACATAGAATTTTCAGAAAAAAATGTCCTTTCGTCTGTCAAGCCATAATTGCTTGGGGATACGAATCGATTGGACTTCTTGCTGAATTACCAGACAAAATTTTCTTTAATATTTTATTTGAATGGACACATGATAAGTTATAACTCATTGTGTTCAATAGCGCAATTGTATCTTTGCAAAGGACAGGCAACAGCGCATATATCCCTGCAACACACCCCTTAACCAATGCATTTCTGGAGGATACCTCAACATAGTGCATTTGGCTAAGGACAGGCAAAGGACATATAAGAGTGCAACACACCCCTCAACTCAATATAGTTGAGTTAGGTGATCGTAGTGCATTCCTAGTAGGTTTGGGATGCGTCCATTGTCATCTTGCTTTCTTGTTGTTAAATGTTTTATTATTGTAACTTATATTTTACACATAGGTATTTTATTTTATTATTATTTTATATTTATTTTTTTTATCGAGCTTTCTGTATGACTCAATCATTCACAATTTAAAGCTCATACGTTGACTACAGAAAGACTCAAAGAATTAAAGGCAAGAATGAATTAAATGCACAAAAGTAAATGAAGAATTAAATTCGAAGAGTCAAAATTTGAATTAAATGAATCATTAAAACTGGGTTCAGAAATCAAAGAAGGAATTCAATAAAGCAGAGTAAATGTAGTATTGAGATATGGACCAAAAATTTTGCATTGTCTTTGATGATCGCAATCCACATCTCTGCAAGCGGTCAGGCTTGCCTGCTCAATGTCTTCACGGACATTGCTCTTTCCCTGTTGATCATGGGGCTTCAGAATTGCTGGGCAGTGTTCCAGGTGTCCGATTTCTCAACTCAGAGGCCAGCTTGCCCACTTGGATCTTCAGATCCCTTATAGAGGATGCTTGCACTTGCATAACTGCATCATTCTTGTCCATGTACTGTTTCAGTAGCGCTTCTAACGATCCTCCTGAGGCGTTAGATGATGATGATGGCTGCTGGTTCTACGGTCTTGATTGCCCCTGGTTGTGGTGAAACGAAGGATTTCCTCTGCTGCACCCCTGATGGTTCATTGGCCACCCTAGGTTGGGATTGCCACCCCAATCGAAGTTAGGATGACTACTCTAGCCCGGGTTGTAGGTGTTGCTGAAGGGGTTGTTCTGGATAGCACACACTTGCTGAAGATTCAATGGCCATCCTTCAGCTCCGTGAGCCCTTCCATAGTTGACGCAACCAACTGCGACCACTTGAGCCGGCACAGTGAGTTGCGCTGATTGTAGAGCAATGGCTCATTGATTAATGGCCATTGATTGGAGGATTAAGGTTACCGGTGCCATCTGGGCAACCAATGTAGTCATTGTCTCCATAGGGACAATGGCTGTTTCAACTTTTCTTCTCTCGGCACCTCAGCCTCCATATCTGTCATTTATCCAATCATCGATATTCTGCGAGATGCGGTCAAGGATGACTTTGGCTTTCGTGTATGTCTTATCTATAAAACATTCTACCGCGGAGGCATTAGCAACACTTATGTTGCTCTGTTCAGGCCATTGTAGAATGTTTCCATCAAGATGCAATCGGGAATCCTGATATGTGGGCAGTTTTTCACCAACTTTCTAAATCGTACCCAGGCGGTGCTCAGGGTCTCATTCTCTTTTTGTTCAAAGTTTAGCACATCCTTTCATCTTCTTGCGTTGACAGCCGGTGGGAAGAACTTCTTCATAAACCGCTCAACCAATTGCACCCATGAAGTGATTTCATTGGGCTTTAGTGAATAAGACCACTTCTTATCCTCATCCCTCAAGGTGTAAAGGAACAAATATAACCTAATATTCTCCGGGGTCACGTAGGGATAAATTCGACAAAGTTGGTCAGGTGGGCATGCGGGTCTTCACCTTGCAACCCCCAACTTGCCCTATGTTCTGAATCATTTGTAACATGACTGGCTTGATCTTAAAGCGCGCATTCTCCTCGATAGTTGGCCTTGAGATTCCAGGATAAAAATCGTACAGGTTGGGTGCCGCATTCTCAAAGTGCACATTGGGATATTGCAATCGGCTGCCAGGAATACGAAATCCTAAGCCGGTCGAAAAACCCCTTGATTCACATCTGGCACTGGGTTATCGTTATTATCTGCCATGTTGGCTACCTTTCTTCGCCGATTTCTGTTCTAGCATATCCTCGCATGGAAGGTTCGCTCGATCTCAGGGTCAGCTATGAATTCCGGTTCAGCACCAGGATTCATAAACTATCAGGCTGCTCTCCATGTTGAACAGCCAGTACAATGAGATCTGTCCTGCAAAATACCAAAAACCACTCAAACAAGAAACCGTTAACCAGTCACTGGCAATGGTGCCATAAACTTGTTGGTTCGTAGGTATGTATGATATTAAATGCTCAAAATGATGCGATATTACTTCTATTTATGCATCAAGTAGGAATATTCATATAGCATGCTTTGCGTTGTCACAAGTTTTCTTACGATGGAGCCAAGTGTAATTCCACCGCAAGTTTCTTAGTATGATCCGAGGTCGAACACGGTGAAATGGTTTTCAGTTACTACGATATGTTCATGGTATATGCAACCAGGTTTCCAATTCTTTATAAAGGAGTTTGTACAGGTATTTAAATTATGGTAAAATAAAGGAAAGCAGTAAAGATGCAATAAAACATAAAAATACAATAAACCTAAGCTAGATGTTACAAGATACAGACTTCATGTACAAGATGCTCAGATTAAGGCTAGTTGTGAAGGTTGTGCAAAGATGTGGGATGTGCGACAAGTCTTATGGACAGAATAGAAAGAGAAAGATAAGTATTACAAACAACGCAAGTTCTTAATTGGATTGAAGGTAAAAATACTGTTCCACTCTTCTCTTGGCGTACACCTCTCAGTGATCGACCGTGTTCCCCACATGTCTGTGGTGAAACAGAGTCTAACGTAATGAACGCAAGGTTGCTTCCATGTCTGGAAGTACTACTCGCTTTAGTTAACGCACTCTTCTGACCCTCTCTCGATAGATCAGAATGACATCTTCACTTCTGCTCTCACAGGTGCAGATGCCATCTAGCAAGGTTTAGCTAAACGTATTTTATAACTTTAATACAGATTAAGTTCTTGGTGATTTGTATTGCTCATCAAGAGATTAAGAAAAAATCATGAAGAAAGTGACTAACGGGTGAATGGAAATAGACAGAAAATGGTAGATGGAATCTATCGAAACATATAATATTTCTACTAAGGTTTTGATACATGATTTGTGAATGAATAGGTAAAGAAAATATGGAATACAATGAAAGAGAGATAGACAGTTATAAACAAGTGCCAATGTCTTGGCACAGATTCGATGGAGATATGCTTGCCGGATCGAATGGTTTCGATTGCAGGGAGTGCTTCCCTCTCAGGCTTGCTCCATCGGTAGTAGGGATCTCTGCAAAGAGCTTCGATTGAGTATTTACATATAGTTTATTTGAGGTTGTATATAATAATATAAATTTTTAAATTATAAATTAATTTTAAAATATAATTAATAATATTAATAATATTATTTATTGAATTATAAATATGCCCTAGTTATTTTGTTCTATTCAAATAATAATATATTAATTATTATAATTATTGTAGTTATAAGTATATAAAAGTAAAAATAATAAAATAATAAATTTTTTATAAAAATTATATAAATTGTTTTTATATAAATTTGTAATTTTATTTTAAATTTATTTTGTATTTTTTAATTTTTAAATGTTAGTATTGTATTTATTTATTATTTTTATTTTATATATAAATAAAGATTATTAGTGAAAAATTATTTATTAAATATATATTTTTAATATATATAATTTTTAATATGTATGTAATTTATAATTATTATTTAATTATTTAATATTTATATAATATAATAATTAGTAATAAGATTAATATATAATATAAAATATAATTTTATTAAATAAAATTAAAATTTAATTTTTTAAGTTTTAATAATAATAAATATTAAAAAAATAAAAAAGGATATAATTATTTTTATTTTAATAATATTAATTATTATTTAAAATTTTAAATTATTTATTATAGTATATGGAAAGTCGGATCTGAGATTCACCTTTCGACCTTATTTCGTTCTCTGCACGGATTTCTTCTCTACAGCACTCAACTCAGCCTTTTCTCTCTAAAATCTTACAGCACTTAGCCCTATATCAAGTAGCATACTTTTCTCTGAAATCAATGGGGTATTTATAGGAGTAGATCCTTGACTCCAGCCTTGTGGTCCCCACTTGATGGTTATGGTAATTCCGCAGATGGAGGGATATTATTCCTTCTGGTATACAATACGACCATCAATTCTGCGCAACCATTAGTTGTACACGTGTCGCAATCCTCCACTCTCGCATTGCTCAGTTGCATATTTCAATCATAGGTTCACATGCTGTGTTTGTTTTTATTTTCGCATGCGGTCAAACCATAGCTCTGGACCGACTGACGCCTTGCGCCATCACTTCGGTAATTGACTCTTCATGGTGGATCGACTGGCGCAATTGTGACATAGATGCGTTGATTATTTTCTCATGAGCCTTGAGCGCAAGCGGTGACTTGGTCTCCTGCAAAACAGAGTAAAGTTTGACTTGTCTTCCATCTTTCTGGCGTTAGTGTGTGTAATCGCAAACATTTATAATTATTATCATAGTAGGCTAATTTTCATACAACTGGCGCATAATTACTAACTTTTAGCCGCAATATCTAGATAAGGTGGCATAAATAACTTGTATTTCTACAAGTTATCAATATCTCTGATTCTAATTCTGGTGAAAAGATGGAGGATTTCCTCGATTCCCTGAATTGTTGTTCTGATGATTACTTTGGCCCTGCTGGTTGTGATTCCCTCCCCAACCGAAGTTATGGTGATTCCACCAACCTGAATTGTAAGTGTTGTTGTAAGGGTTGTTTTGGATAGCAAACATTAACTGCGGGTTCGACGGGCAAATCTTTGCAGCATGGCCCTCTCCGCATTGGACGCAACTTATTGCGGCCACTTGTGCCGGCGCATTGGGTTGCGCTGAACTTTGAGAGAGGGCACCTTGATTAATTGCCATCATTTGTAGGAGAGAGGTCACCGTTGCCATTTGTGCGGCCAAGGTTGTGATTGTATCTGCTGGTACAATGGCGTTTTCAGTTCTTCTTTTATCGGGGCCTCTTCCCCCATACCCGTCATCCACCCAGTCATCCATGTTTCGCGAAATGCGATCAAGGATGACCTTGGCTTCTGTGTAGTTCTATCCATGAATCCTCCCGTTGCGGAGGCGTCAACAACGGCTTGCGTTGATCGATTCAGGCCGTTATAAAAAGTTTCCATCAGAACGCAATCGGGAATCCCGATATGCGGACAATTTTTCACCAATCTTCTGAAATGCACCCAGGCGGTGCTTAGAGTCTCATTATCTTCATGAACTGCTCCACCAACTGGTCCCATGACGTGATTTCATTTGGCTCCAACGAATGAGCCCACATCTTTGCCTCATCTCTCAGTGTGTACGGGAAGAGGTAACGTCTAATTCCTTCAGGCGTGACGCCAGGGATGGAGAAACTGTTGCACATCTCCACAAAGCTGGTCAAATGGGCGTGCGGGTCTTCACCTTGTAGACCTCTAAATTGCCCTGCGTTTTGTATCATCTGGAGCAGGATCGGCTTAATTTCAAAACGTGCATTCTCCTCAACCATTGGTTGTGAAACCCGTGCTAGAAGTTTTAAAGATTCGGTGCCGCATAGTTTCTCTGGGGATATTGCGGTCAGCAACAAGAAAGACAGGATCTTACGCTGGCCGATTCGCCCCTTGATTTCCTTCGGACCTCTCGTTGTTAGCCATATTTACTCTTCTTCACCTGATTCTTTTCTAGCATGCCTTCGCGTGAAAAGTACGCTCAATTTATGGGTCAGCTTCGAATTCTAGATCAGTTTCAATACTCATAAACTGCTAGCCTACTCTTCACGATAAACAGACAATACAGCAGAGATCTGTCCTGCAAAATACCACAAAAGTATTCAACACTAACCATTACCAATCCTTGGCAATGGCGCCATAAAGTTGTGAGGATAAAATTCAATATGTTCTTTTTAAAGCATATGGACAATGTGAATATGAATCATACAAGCTCATGTCCCCGGCAATGGCGCCATAAACTTGTTGACTTTAAAAATAAAGTGTTATGTTGTGTATCGCTTATGCACACTACTGATGATATTTTATGCGATACTACATTCTAAGTGTATGCGTTGATAGTGATATGCTCGTAGTATGCAATGAAGTAGTGCATGTCACAAGTTTCCTTACGCTGAAACCAAGTATAATTCCAACGCAAGTTTCTCAGAATGATCTGAGCTCGAACACGGGGATTGTTGTCGTTAAATGTGATACTTATGTGATACATGCGACCGGTTATAATAATGAATAAATAATTTTGGTTTGTATAGAAATATAAATTGCGCTGAAAGTAAAAATGCGTTGATAAAATAAATTCCTAAACTATTATGATACATGATACAGGGGTCGAGGATTGGCTGTGAAGTTGTACAAAAGAATCGATGCATGCGATGGCAAGTCTTATGAATAAAGCAGAAAGAGAAAGAGTAAAGAGTAAAAACATCACAAGTTCGTCAATCGCGTTAAGGACACAACTAAGGTTCCACTTTCCCTTGGCGTACACCTTTTAGTGATCGGCCGCATTCCCATACGTCTATGGTGAAACAGAGATGAACGTGATGAACGCAAGGTTGTTTCCATCTTTGGAAATACTTCTCGCTTTAGTTAACGCATTCTTCCAACCTTCTCTCGATAGGCGGAATAACATCTTCATTTATGCTCTCACAGTTGAAGATGTTGTCGAGCATGCTTTAGCTAAACTTAATTGATTCCTTGACATAGATTGACTCACTCGCTTAATTCTCGCTATTTACCCCGGGGAATAAGAACACATCATGGAGAAAATGGATGATAAATGTATGGAAAGAGACAAAGAGATGATAATGATGACGATGATAACATTTAATCCTAAACTTAAGCATTTGATACATGTTTGTGAATGAGGGATTAAAGACGATGAACACAGAAGATGAATTAGAGAATAGAAACAAATACGAAAAGAGTGTCAACATCTTGACACAGATCCCGATTGGAGACTTGTGCTTGCCGGCGTATGGATGTGGTGGAGAGAAAAGCTTCCCTCTCAGGCTTGTTTTCACGGTAGAATTGACCTTTTGCACAGAGCTTCAGCTTTTAGAATCAAAAGTATTCTTTGCTTGGAGACTCACCTTTCAACCTTGTCTCATAGTTCTCTCGGATTTACTCTGTAAGTCTCTTCAGACTAGCCTCTCTCCCCATTTCAGTATATTTTTCAACGAATTTGAGGAAGCTATTTATAGACAAGTCCTTGGCTCTTTGAATTTATGGTCCCCACTGTATAATTATAGTAATTCCTTCAATGGCGTAATGGAAAATTCCTTTCTGTTCCACGATCAATCCATCAGAATTGCACAACAAAATGCTGTACACTTGTTAGAATTGTCCGTGAATGCGTTGCACTTCACATTTTGGATCTATCGTTGCATGCGGTGTTGTTTTCTATTACCGCATGTGGTTGAAATATATTGATCGCTAAAGTTCTTGATCGTTTGTTTCTTGCGCCATCATTGCATTGATCATCTCTTCGTTCTTAATCGATTGGCACATGCGACGTAGATGCGTTGTACTTTTTGTCTTCGAGTCATTAATGCATGCGGTGACCTATTTCCTGCAAAACAGAGACTGAAACATTCTATTTCGCCATCGCAATGGTGTTAGTGGATGCGTTTAAGAAATTTCATAATTTTCCATAATTTAGTAAATTTGTATTTACTTGACGACCCCGTGAGTTTCTTTTGCACTGAGAGAAAACTCAAAACCTTTTCAATTGTTTAAAAAAACTTTATTTAAAAATAGGAAAACCAAGTTCCTTTTAAACTCACGGTTACCATGAATCCAATAACCACCTACTAATTTTGTTATTAAAGAAAAAGAATTAATTATCCAATCATTAATATTATTATAAATATAAATGATAACCAACTTATCATACTATATTTATAACCTATAGTTTTAATATTTCATCTCATGAAACATATAAACCATATTTCTTTTTCTATTCCATGGTACTTAGTGTAAATCTCATTTACATCAATCCTCTACTAGATGTATCTCATACATCATACCGATTATATCATATATATCAAAATACCTTTTGTCAATTTGAACATTTCAAATCAACACCAAGAACTGATCCTCAGCTGAATCCATTGAGCTACCAAGGGGACCTCGTGGACCTGTAGCTCAAAGCTCCAACGGTATGTGAATAATTGACTAAACTCCTTAGTCACGGGATCCACAATTCGTTAACTGCCAGGCACTCCATTAAAGACCAACAGTTGAACTCTACTTACCACATATATATTATGTGTCCATCTTAACCAATCAGCACTGTGATAACCCTTCACAGATCACTCGTAAGTACAGTTGAGCCAATAACTTTTATGCCCCTGTAGTTACATCTGTCTCCTTAAATACCACTGATCCCTCTAATGAACATAAGTCATAGTCCTACTATGACTGAATGTTCTCTTCCAAAGAGAAGCTGTGGCCACTATGTTCAAGCCTTGGAATCAGTCCTTAAGGGAGCAATCTCTCTACTTATCCCTACTTTGGGAAAGGAGTGAATTCCATCGTGTGAATTGAGTTCCTAGCTCCCAGATCAGACAAGTCCACAAAAAGGTAGGCATGTTGAGTTGGAAATCTAGCCACTCTCACCCATACTAATCAAAGGACTACCCTCAAAGGCAGAAGATCCCAAAACACTCAGGACTGAGGTCGTCTCACCTATGGTCGTTTAGGTGAGATGCAAGTCTCTAGTATCAACGACGTTATATACAAAGTCTAGTCATCTCGTGGTCCAGGTCTTATACAAACTCTTTCTATAGGACACCCTTGCTCGCAAGTCTCCACATGAATGGTCAGGATCAACCATCTGTAGTAGTTTACAACACTTGAAAACCTCTACAAAGTGGGTTGTATCCGTAGTGTTACCAGGATCAGGTATCCCACCTTAATCCTTATACTACAGACCTATTTAGGTTATCACTTAAGGCATGATCCACTTGTATATCTCATATACATGCTTAAGTTTACATAAGATAACCAAGGAGCTTTGTTTATTGGATATGAGTAAATGTCAGCATTAAATAACACTTGTGTTATTCATAAAACAATGTCTATCTTTACAAAACAACGAGACTCCGAGAGAATTAGGCAACAATCCCAACACTTCCCCCATTCATCTTGATATTGACCCATACAAACATTTTCTGAATGGATCAGTCGAGGTTCATAATCGACATAAAGCGTTGTATGGACCCCACAATGTGAACTTTCTAGGGACTTGAGAGTTGAAATCATTATATTGTATATTTGATTTTGAAGGAACTATTCTACAAGAGTACCTATGAGCAGAGGTGGATCTTTCCAATTCATCGTGACAGAATTTCCACATATACATTCAAGAACACAAATATGCATTAATAACACTAAATTACTGGCATGCTTAAAGAAAAAATGACAAGAGAACGAGTAAACATACAAGTTGAAGACTTTCTTCCCTTATAATCTCACTCTCCCCATGAATGAACTCCTCTCGCTCTCGCTCGACCAACAAGCAATCGTCCAGTAACACCCCGGTCGTATACACGAACAGCTTCACACGAACAGTAGGAAATGGGGATGACACCACCACTCGAAGCCCTCAGTATTCTCAGAGTGAGAATCCAAAGTGTGGGCTTTGTTCGGATATAGTAGAGGTGAGGAGGAAAGGCTATCGTGTACAAAAGATCAAGCAAGTGAGAGAAGGGATAGACTATCGTATAGTTTGGGTGTTTGATCATTTAGGCGAGGTACACAATCGTGTAGGAAAAGCTAAGCGATCGTCTATACGATTGTTTAGTTAAGCTCAGGCGTTAAGCAATCATCTAGGAAATGGTAAGTGATCGTTTAGAAAAAGTGTGCATGGGTATGCAATCGTTTAGTAAATTGAAGCACTATCGTATAGGCTCTAGACTACTATGTGATTGATTGTTAATCTCATCGTGAGCATTTATGCGTATATCTTGCAAAATGAAAACCATTTTCATTTTATTCTTCAGTTACAAAAAACGAATTGAACTTCCCACTAACGCATGATTTCAGAGAAAATGGTGGGCAATTATCTCATAACTGTCCAATTAATAAAATAATAAATATAATCTTATTATATTTACAACCTATAGTTCGATATCATATATCAACCATAGTGTTTTTTTTCTCTACTTGATATAAATCATATTTATATCCAATTTCCTCCAAATTAATGTATCTCATACATTTAGTTAATCATATCACATATAATTAACCAGTTCAATTATATCATATATAATCGAACTCCCTATTGTCAATTTGAACATTTCAAACTGACCCATAAATTGATTCTCAACTTGTATCCAAGCTACCAAAGGGACCTTATGGACCTATGGCTCGAAGCTTCAACAGTACGTGAATAGCTGATTAAACTCTTTAGCCATGAGATCCACCATTTGTTAACTGCCAGACATTCTATTAAAGACTGATAGATGGACTCTTCTAACCACACATATATTTATATGTCCATCAGATATAACCAATCATGAGTACGATAACCCTTCACAGATGCTCGTAAGTACAACTGAGCCAATTTACCATTTTTCCCCTGTAGTTACGTCTTACTCCTTAAGTACCACGGATCCCTTTAATGAACAATACAACATAGTCCTACTATGTGTGAACACCTTATGGGCCATGAGAAGGTGTGTGGCGCCACATCGTTCAAACCCTGGGATCAACCCTTATGGGAGTTATCTATCTACTTACTCCTGGTTCGGGGAAGAAGTGAATTCCAACTTGTGTAGCTGAGTTCCCAGTTCCCACATCAGACGAACCCCAAAGTGGTAGGTTTGAGTCGGCGACCCTACCACTCACACCCTTGCAAATCAAAAGACCGCCCTGAATAGTAGAAGTTCCCAACTCACTTAGGATTGAGGTCATGTTACCTATGGTCATTCTAGTGAAGTGAAGTCTCTATCATGAATGATGTTATATAATGAGACGTTAACACTTCGTCTTCAGGTCTTATATAAACTCTTTACATAGGAAACCCCTGCTCGCATGTCCCTTACACGAATGATCAGGATCAGACCATCTGTGATAAGTCACAACACTTGTAACTATTCCACAAAACGGGCCGCATCCGTAGAATTGCCGGGATAAGGTTCCTTCCTATATCCATATACTAAAAACCATCTTGGTTATCACTTAAGACATGATCCACTTGTATGTCACCATATGCATGCTTAAGTTAATAAAGACAACCAGGGATTTTAGTTTATTGGTTTGTGGTAAAGAAAATAAAACATCCAAAATGTGCAAAGTCAAGAAATGAAGTAAATATCGTATATTACACATCACAAGCGTTCGTACAAACTGTTTACAAACTACAGGACACGAGACTTTAGAGCATCATCCCCATCAAAATTTACATCGAACAACTTCCCTTCATTCACCTTGATAATCACCCCATGTAAACACTTTTTGGATGGAGCAGTCGAGGTTCATAATCGACACGAAGCATTGCACGGATCTCACGGTGTGAACATCTTAGGATGTGAGAATGAAAATCAAAACATTACTTTTGATTTTTCTGTGAATAACTTCCCATATTCACTTGATCTTGATTCATGCCAACACTTTATGAATGGAGCAGTCGAGGTTCATAATCGACATGAAGCGAAGCTTGAATCTCAATGTGAACTCTTAGGGACGCGAAAGCAAAAAATAACATATCATATACTCAATGAAGCATTCTAAATTCCTACTAAAGTATTCTAATAACATATCATATATTCTATTAAACTCCCACTGAAGTGTCCTAATATTTGTTTAGGTATGTCTTTACTGAGGTTTGTTCCGGCTAATTAAACAACCTAAGTCTAGGTTTTTATCCAAGTATAACGCTTATATTTGGATTTAACCTACGATGTCTAGGTGATAAACCAGTTTTAAAACCTCACACCGCTCACGTATTTCTCATAAAACTTGTTAACACTCAATTATTTGGCTATAATCCCTATGTAGGAGGTGTTCTGTAGACCGTCAACTTAAGAACCGCCAGCCTTAGACAAGATTATTTACCGGTTGAGTTTATAACCATATTTTACAAGATGTCGCCCTTTTTTAACTATTAGAACAGGTGATTAATATACGTTAGCATGCAACTTATCTTTGTTATGGATTTTAAATTAGTAACCTAATTTTATAACAACCTACAAAAATTTAGACGTGCAAAGCATTTATAACATACATCCAAGCCATTCAACATTCAATATAATATTTATATTCAAACATTTGAAACACTAAACATGCATACTATATATTATAACATTTTATAACATACTTTCGATTCAAGTAACATGCTTCCTATGGTGACATTTTAAATCTACATGGCATACATTATGCACATACAAGATTTATTTAATTATAACATTCATCACATGCATAAGTAATTAAACATAAACCGATATGGTTTTTGTTTTGGCATTTTTAAGCAAGCAAAGGCCTAAATATTACAAAAAAAAAAAAAGGAAAAAATCAGCTCAACATTTATGGATTTCTTGAATCGCCTTGAACCAGACCCGAACTCCTTGAATCGAACTTCCAATCCTCAAAACCGTGTTGAACCAGGCAAAAACCATCGAGTACCATCAAGCATCGAGTATGCCATCAAGCATCTAGTATGCCCTTAAACACCATCTTGCATCGAGTATTTCACTAAATACCAGGACTGGGAAAAAATCATCGAGTATACCCTCGAATACTATCATGTATCAAGTATTTCATTAAATACCATCGAGTACCATCGAGTATAGCATCGTACATCGAGTATTTCACAAAATACCATCGAGTTGCTCATCGAGTATGGCATCGTGCAAGAGTTTTTGAGCATCGAGCATCGAGTATGAGGCGGTGGCTGAAAATCCAGTTCTTGCTACCCGACCTTCTTCACTTCTTTCTTCAATTACAACCTATTCGCAATTCTAATGACTCCATACGAATTACAGAAATTTAAACACACATTAAGGCTCATCAAACAAGAGTCAATTACAAGAATTACAACATAATTGAAGGGAAAACAATGCCAAAACTCAGAAAAAAACATATCAGTTCATCATTTTCATACAATTTATGGAAAACACCCACCAAGCCAAAGTTAAACTAAAGTGAATGCTTAAATGATGCTCTGATACCAATTGTTGGATTCAGAAAGCAAACAGCAGAAGAAAAACAGGATCATTAAGCATTCTAATTGATTAATTTTGGCTTCAAACTAAGCATGCTCATAAACTAAAAATAGAGTTTCAACACTAACCTTTGAAGTACCTTTGATTCATGATCTTCAGCTGCAATCTCCTTCTTCTTTGGATGTGAATGTCACACCCCGCCCCAGACCACCCTCTTAGTGTAGGAAAGGGCGTGACTGCAGTAGTTATCAACCCTGTGCTGACACTTACTGCCTACTAACTATTGCGGAATAACTCTGATACCAATATATAACTCATATACAGTGGAATATCTTTAGGCCAACATTTATTAAGTTAGAAGCATAACATATTTAGAGTCATTACAATACTAGATTCACAAGTCCCAAAACCCAAAAACCCTAGTTCCTATATGAACAACAGTAACATGTGTACAATATTAACAGTAACCACCTAAACCGACGGGTTACAAATCTTTTATTCCTTTAATGGCAGAGCAGATGCAGAGCTATCTTTAGAGGATTTGGCTGCTACCTGTGGGGGAGGGGGGTTGGGAAAGAAAACATTTGAAAACGGGGTGAGCTTACGCCCAGCGTGTGACTTAAGAAAGATAATTGATTCTCATGAAAAATCTCAATAAAGAGTTTAACTTAAATATAAGCTTCTACAGTACTTGTACTGCAATATAAACATTTTCTAAGCATAGAACATATAAAGTTGTTTTAATCATAAAACAGTAAAACTATTTCTCAGTTGAGGATAACCCTACTGTGGGTAAAAACAATCCCAACACCAACTACTAGTCAAGAGAGAACCCTTTTGCTCAATCTCTGACTCTACCTACGTGCACGTGACCATACAAAGTATCGTCATACCTTAGGTACTTCTGCTTAGATACCTTCTCAAACGTCCTTCAGTATCTGGTTGGTTTGGTACCTTCTCAAACGTCCTTCAGTACCAATAGATACCTTCTCAAATGTCCTTCAGTATCCAGTTGGGCGGATACCTTCTCAAATGTCCTTCGGCATCACGTTTTAAGTAAAACTAGTCATAAATGACTTTCTCTTTAAAGCATGTAAAGTATAACACATATAAAAACATGGCTTTAAAGGTACTAATGCATGCTGCACATATAAATAGCTTTTTAACAAACTTCTCACTCATGCATGCGTTTAAAACATAATTCATAGCTTGCTTGGAAATCACTTTGTAAAACTAGCTGACATGAGAATAATCTTCTTTAAAACATGCTTTCTATAACACTTTGTAATAAAAAATTTTAAGCAAATGTATTAGTCAAAATGTTTTAGCCACTCACCTTGATTTCTTTGGAGCTTTTCACTCTAGTAGCTCCCTTTTCTACCTCGGGCTCCCTTTTCACCCTTAAAATTCAGATTCAAATTACAACTTAGATTACTCATAGTTCTGAACCTTATTTTGAGATACTGTCTTCTAAAAATAGGTTATAAAATGTCTCATGAAGCTTACCCTAAAATTTGAGCTCGGAACTCCTAGTGATTTGGCCAAAATCACAGAATCTTCAAGAATGGCCCAAACTTATCTAACAACCTGAACCTTTTGTCTTCTTCTCAGTTTCCAGCCCGATCCCTTTGAGCTTTTCTTTCAGACGCCCTATCTTGAAAACTAGACTTTCAGAGCTTTCAGGTGGCTTTTAAATCACTCCAAATGCATGAGTAAATTGGGAGAACTCCCCGTTCCAATTTGATGCGTCTTCCTCATACTTCTCTGTCTAATGCATCCTCTATGGCTAACGCATGGATTTGCCTCCAACACAAGGTTTTCTCACTCTCTCACTCTTTTTACGGTATTTCTGAATTGTGAACTAAAAAAGAAGTCTCATGGATCTATTTATAGGCGTCCAAACCTTCTCCGAAATTAACACCCCTTACTTGGCTGCATGGCCAAATGTCTCCTTCTCATCCCATCAACGCAATGTTGTGGTCATCGCAAGCTAAGTGTCTTCTTCCCACATTGCCAACACATGGGCCTCCAATCTGATGCCACCACCTCAAATTCTTAAGGTTTAAGGTTTTCCTCCCATGAAGACATATGGTTTTGATGATGTTATTCTGATGATTTCATCCTTATATGCGTCCAATTCTTGGTTGTTCAACGCCTAGTCAACGTCACTCTCAACCCGTTGACCGCATATTCATCGCATCTCCTGTTTACAAACTCTTTTCAAACTCCACCGCATTTTTTATTTATTTTTCATCAATGAAAACAACAAACCCAACGATTTATTTATTTCACTGGTTACTGCAAGTCTTCATAAAAATCACCAACACAAACTATTTTCACAAGTCCCTGTGTTCGACCTTGGACTTAACAGGAAACTCATAAGAATTTACACTTTAATTCTATTGGGGAAACTTGAGTGTACAACGCAAATCCATCAACGCATATCATCCATATTTCCACCACATAATTCCAAGCATCAAGGACTGCCCTCAATGGCAGGAGTTCCAAACTCACTCAAGATTGAGTTCATGTTACCTATGGTCATCCTAGTGAAGTGAAGTCTCTATCATGAATGGTATTATATAACTAGACGTTAAAAATTCGTGGTCAGGTCTTATACAAACTCTTTGTATAGGACGTCCCCACTCGTATGTCCCCTACACGAATGATCAGGATCAAATCATCTCTGACAAGTCACAACACTTGTGACCATTCCACAAAGCGGGTCGCATCCGTAGCATTACCAGGATAAGGTTTCCCTCCTATATCCATATACTACAGACCATTTTGGTTATCACTCAAGACATGATCCGCTTGTATGTCACCATATACATGCTTAAGTTACATACAGATAACAAGGAATTTTATGTTTATTGGTTTGTTGTAAAGCAAATAAAACATGGAACTGAGCAAAATCAAGATGTGAAGTAAATATTATATATTATACGACACAAGCGTTCGTACAAACTATTTACAAACTACGGGACACGAGACTTTAGGGCATCAACCCCAACAATCTCCCACTTGTCCTAAGGTGAAGTGGAGTGTACATAAAACTAGTACAAAACAATAAACTAGGGCATAAAAGTACAATACAAGAAAATCTCCCAGTTTCCCTAGTCTAGCCACAGGCGATCCTGTAGACCCATGCTCCTATCATATAAACGATTGAGCAAGTGGGAGATGGCTGAAACTATCGTATAGGTCGATACCCAATCGTTTGAAAAAAGCTAAGCGATCGTCTAGCAAAAGCTAAGTGATAACTTGTAGAAATTCAAGTTATTTATACTGCGTTATTTAGATATTGCGGCCAAAAGAAAGAAAAGTTGGATCAATTGTAGAGAAATTAGATAAGAAATGCAAGAATTATAAATTTTCGTCAATACACCCACTGACACCATTGCGATAGTAGAAAAGAATATTTCAAGTCTGTTTTGCAGGAAATCAAGTCACCGCATGCGTTCATGGCTCAAGATAAAAAGAACAACGCATCTATGTCGCATTGCACCCATCATTCAGAAATGAATAGACGATCAATGCAATGACAGCGCATGCAACAATCGATCAAGAGCTAAGCGATTAACGCAAATTCAACCACATGCGGTAATAAAAAACAACATCGCATGCAGGCAAATGATCGAAGATGCAAAAGAGCAACCCAATTGCAGAAGATCCAAACACGTGTACAGCAGACCGTTGTGCATTTCTGACGAGATTGATCGCGTAACAGAAGAAATATTCACTCCACCATTTCCGAGATTGCTATAACAATAAAGTGGGGTCCACATTGCAGAGAATCAAAGCTAAGCCTATAAATAGCCTCTAAAATTCTATGAGAAAATATACTTGATACGAGAATATTTTGATATTTGTATATTGAGAGTAATATTGGTTTGAGTGCTGATCGGAGAAGATCCGGGAAGATTTAAGAGAAAAGGCCGAGAGGTGAGTCTCAGTGATTGAAGCTCTGTACCAAGGTCACTTCTACCGGACGAGCAAACCTGAGAGGGAAGCTCTTCCTTCCATTCACTCCATTCACTGGTAAGCACATCCACCATCCAGATCTGTGTCAAGATGTTGCCACTTTTCTGTATTTGTTTCTATCTCTTATCATCAATTGTATTCATCTTCTTAATCTCTATCATTCACACCATATATCAGATGCTAAATATTAGTATTGAATGTCATGATCATTTTCATCTCCATCTTTCTATCTATTTCTGTTCCTTCATTAATCTCTTTCTCCATGATATTTTCTTAATCCCTTAGTAATTAGCATGAATTAAACAAGTAAATTAATCTGTGCTAAGGAAATAAACATGTTTAACTAAAGCATGCTAGACGACATCTTCACCTATGAGAGCAGAAGTGAAGATGCCATTCTGCCTGTCGAGAGAAGGTTAGAAGAATGCGTTAGCTAAAGCGAGAAGTACATCCAGAGATGGAAACAACCTTGCATTCATTACATTCACCCTTGTTTCACCACAGAGATGTGGGAACGCGGCTGATCACCGAGAGGTGTACGCCAAGGGAAAGTGGAACCGTAGTTATATCTTTAACGCAATTAATGAACTTGCGATGTTTATATTAATTACCCTTTCTATATTTGTTTCATACATAAAGACTTGCCACCGCATAACACGACCCTTTGTATAATCTTCACTGTTAGTCTCAATCTCAGTATCATGTATCAGTATCCTGTATCTTGTATCATAATAGCTTAGGTTTACTTTTATCGCATTTTATTTTATTATCGCAACTTTACTTTACTACATATTTTACTTTACCGCAATTTTAAATACCTGTACAAACCAATCTTTTATTAATTGAAAACCCCCGATCACATATATCACAAACGTAACGCATTAACTATGCAATCCCTGTGTTCGACCTCGATTCACTCAGAGAAACTTGAGCTGAAATTATACTTGGTTTCAACGGAAGGAAACTTGTGACAACACATAACATATTACAAGCATTTCATTAATAACGCATATATCTAGAAGTAGTATCGCATATCATCTCATCATCATTTTATGCGCTTAAAGTTTATGGACTTGTATCATGCATCATATATCGTAGTGCGTGTGATTAATCATCAAATTTTATGTCAACAAGTTTATGGCACCGTTGCCAGGGATTGGTAACGGTTAGTGTAGAATATGTTTGTGATATTTTGCATGACAGATCTCTTTGTACTGACTGTTTATCGCGGAGAGCAGTCTGACGGCTTATGAGTCCTGGAGTGATCCAAAAAGTCTAAGCGGACCCAAAAATCAAGTGTATTATTCGCGCAAAAGCACATCAAGGCCAAATTAAGTGGTGAAGAAGCACGGCTAATAATAACGAGGAAACCGCAGAGAATCAAAGGAAAATTGGCCAGCGCAAGACTCCATATTTCTTGTTGCTGACCGCAACATTCTTATGAGGAACTATGCGGCACCGGATTTTTATAACTTCTTGCCAGGAATTTCAAGACCCATGGTTGAGGAGAATGTAAGCTTTGAGATAAGACCAATTATGCTGCAGATGATTCAGAATGTGGGGCAATTCGAAGGATTACAAGGAGAAGACCCATATGCTCATTTAACGAGTTTTGTAGACATGTGTAGAACATTCTCCATGCCTGGTTTGACTCAAAAAGGACATAGGTTATATCTTTTCCTGTATACACTGTTGGAAAAAGCAAAGAGGTGGGCTCAGTCGTTAGAGCTGGATGAGATTAACGCATGGGAACAATTGGTTGACAGGTTCATGAACAGATTCTTCCCTCCAACCGTCACCGCAAGAAGACAGAGGGATGTGTTGAATTTTGAACAAAGAAGTTATGAAACTTTGAGCACCGCCTGGGTGCATTTCAAACAGTTAGTGAAGAGTTGTCTGCATATCGGGATTCCTGATAGCATTCTGATGGAGACTTTTTACAATGGCTTAGATCAATCAACGCAAGTAGTTGTCAATGCCCCCGCAGCAGAATGATTAATGGACAGATCATATATGGAAGCCAAGTGCATATTAGATTGCATCTCGCGATATTCTGATGAGTGGATTGATGTCGGGTTAGAGGAAAGTGGTCTAGAGCAAGAAAGAGTAGAAAGTGTCGATGTGTCAACTGATACAATGAGCACACTGGTAGATCATATGACCACAATGACCTCGCTCCTTCAGACGATGGCTAATCAATAGAGAAATCTCTCTCAAGATTCAGTGCAAGTTAATGCATTGATGCACGTGGCCGTAATAAATTGCGTTCAATGTGGAGAGGGACATTCAGTAAAAGTCTGCCCGTGGAATCAACAACCCGTATATTCTGTCTACAATGAATCATTTGGCAACATCTACAACCCTGGTTGGTGGGATCACCCAACTTTAAGTTGGGATGGGAAACACAACCAGAGGAGCCATAGTTTCCATCAGAACAGTTATCAAAGGGATTGAGGTAATCCTCCAATCTTCATTAATCCGGACTGTAGCTAGAATGGTAAAATTAGTCCTTATTAATGATACATGCGTTAATGGACTCAATTCATGCAATACTACTTCTAGATATGCATTATTAATGGATGCTCTTGTAGTTTGTTGTGCGTTGTCACAAGTTTCCTTGTGTTGGAACCAAGTATAATTCCACCGCAAGTTTCTCGGTGTGATCCGAGGTCGAACACAGGGACTATTTGAGGTTATTGCGTTATGTTCATGATATATGCGACTACATTTTTCAATTTAATAAAAGTATTTATGTACATGTATATAAAGTTACGATAAAGTAAAGGAAAACAGTAAAAATGCGATAATAAAATAAAATGCAGTAAACCTAAGCTAAGATGGTACAAGATATAGGCGACATGATACAAAATAATGAGGGCAAGGCTGGCTGTGAAGATTATACATAGATCATGTGATGCAATGGCAAGTCTTATGTACGAAGCAGAAACAGAAAGATAACTAATATAAACATCGCAAGTTCTTAATTGCGTTGAAGTGATAAGTACGGTTCCGGTTTTCCCTAAACGTACACCTTTCAATGATCGGACGCGTTCCCACATGTCTGTGGTGAAACAGAGATGAACGTAATGAATGCAAGGTTGCTTCCATCTCTAGAAGTACCACTCGCTCTAGTTAACACATTCTTCTTATCTTCTCTCGATAGATTAAAATGACATCTTCACTTCTGCTCTCACATGTGAAGATGCCGCCTAGCATGCCTTAGCTAAATGCTATTATCTCTTTAATACAGGTTAAGTACTCGTTTAGTTCATATTAACTACCAATGGATTAAGAACACATCATGAAGAAAACAATAAACGGAGGAACGGAAATAGACAAAAAAGTGGTGATGAAAACGATTAAGACATTCAATATATCTATTTAGCGTCTGATACATGGTGTGTGAATGAAGAGATAAAAAGATGAACTACAATGATGAAAAGGGATAGAACAGATACAAATAGTGCTAATGTCTCGGCACCGATTTGGATGCAGATTTGCTTGCCAGAATGGATGGATCGTGTGGAAGGATAAGCTTCCCTCTTAGGCTTGCTCAACCGGTAGTAGGGATCTGAGTATAAAGCTTTGCGGCGGGGATCTGGCAGATTAACACTGAGACTCACCTCTCGCCCTTGTCTCTTCTTCTTCCCGGATTTCTTCATTTTAACACTCAACTCAGCCTTTTTCTCAATATAATAACAGCAATTAGCCCTGTATCAAAGTAGCATGTTTTTCTGTGAATTCTATGCGGTATTTATAGGTGAAGATCTTTGACTCCGACCTTGTGCTCCCCACTTGTTGTTATGGAAATTCCAAAGATGGAGGGATATTATTCCTTCTGTTATGCAATCAGACCATCAAATCTGCACAACCGTTAGGCGTGCACGTGGCACAATCCTCTGCATTTGCATTACTCTGCTGCATCTTTCGATCAAGCGTTCGCATGCGGTGTTGCTTTTATTACTGTATGCAGTTGAAAGTCAGCTCTGGATTGACTGTCGCATTGCGCGGTCATTGCGTTAGTCGTCTTTTCATTGTTGATTGATGGGCGCAATGTGAGAGAGATGCATTGGTCAGTTTGTCTCGAGCCTTAACCGCAAGCGGTGACTTCGTTTCCTGCAAAATGGAGTAGAAATATCCTTTTTTTCCATCTCAATGATGCTAGTGGGTGTAATTGCGATAATTTAGAATTATTGTATTTCTAAGCTAATTTTCTTATAATTGGCGCAAATTTATTCTCTTTCGGCCACAATATCTAAATAAGGCAGTATAAATAACTCGTATTTCTACAAGTTATCAGTAGCCCAAGTAACTCTCAAAGTATATCACCCTACGACCACATGTTCTTATATGATAACTCTTGCAGTACCTTGTCTTTGGAGACTTCATTGAAGCATTATATCGAAAAGACTGAGATAATTAGAAAATTGCAAGCTGCCTCCCTTAGAGGTTTGGAATAGCAGATTGAACGGCTTGCGGTTGAGTTGAAAAATAAAGCGCCTGGTACACTGCCTAGCAGTTCAGGAGCATCGGGGCCACGAGCTAAAGAGCAATGTCACGTAGTGACATTGAGGTTTGGTAAAACAACAGCCCCTATGCCAACAGTACCAGATTCAACAATAAGACCAGTGGATCTAATTGTCGATGATGACCAATCAACCAGTAGTGGAAAAATTACCAGTCCAGAAGTAAGTATACCTACAAAAGATGAAGCTCTTCAAGACTTGAATTTAAATCAACGCAACCTCCAGCTAATGAAATATAGCAAGAACAGGACCTCAACGAACAACCAACTAAACAAGAAGTACGGTGGGATCCTCCACCTTTCCCATCCAGGCTGAAGAAGAATGATGATAGTAAGCAATTTCAGAGGTTCCTCGACGTTCTCTGACAATTACACATCAATATTCCCTTAATAGAAGCTTTGGAATAGATGTCGAGCTATGTAAAATTTTTCAAGGATATACTTGCTAACAAAAGAGAGATCGGGGAGAATGAAACAGTTGCGTTAACATATGAATGTAGTGCACTGTTTCAAAACAATATCCCCACCAAAATGAAGGATCCTGGGAGTTTTACATTGCCCTACTCAATAAGAGGGAAGAAGGTCGGGAACGCGCTATGCGATTTAGGGACGAGCATAAATCTAATGCCCTTATCAATCTTTAAGAAGTTGGATATCGGCAACGCAAGACCAACCACGATTACACTATAGTTGGTCGATAGATTGATAACATATCCTAAGGGCAATATAGAGGATTTACTCGTGCAAGTGGATAAGTTTATCTTCCTGGCAGACTTTATCATATTGGATTACGAAGCTGACAGAGAAGTACCCATCATCTTGGGTCGCTCATTTCTCGCAACAGGGCGAGCGCTGATTGATGTGTAGAAAGGATAACTCACAATCAGGGTTGACGATCAAGAAGTGAAGTTCAACATTTTCAATGCGTTGAAGTACCCAAGTGATATGGAGAATTGCCAATATACTGAGGAACTGTGGGAAGAACCTTGGCACGAGCCCTTAGAAGAGTTGGAGGAAGAAAATTTTGAAATCGGCACAATGTGGGAGGAGGATTGCATAGCAATTCACGTTGAATAAAATTTTGAACCACCCAAGTTATATGAACGAACTTCACAATGCATTAAGCCATCCTTGGAAGAACCACCCGTGCTAGAGTTGAAGTCGTTGCCTGTGCACCTCAAGTATGCTTACTTAGGAGGTAACAACACGTTACCGGTTATCATTTCTGCTTCGCTGAGTAAGGAGAAGGAAGATGCACTCATCTAGATCCTGAGCAACAACACAAAGGCTTTAGAATGGTCCGTGGCAAACATTCGAGGAATCAGCCCCTCGTATTGGATGCACAAGATTCTTCTGGAAGAAGGAAAAACGGGATCAATAGAAAGGCAACATCGCTTGAACCCTGCCATGAGGGAGGTTGTAAAGAAGGAAATAGTGAAGTGGCTGACCCATGTGTCATCTACCCGATATCTGATAGCAGCTAGGCGAGCCCAGTGCAATGTGTTCCGAAGAAAAGGGGGATGACAGTCGTCACCAATGATAAGATGAATTAATTCCCACAAGGACAATCACGGGGTGTAGAATATGTATTGATTATCACAAGTTAAATTTGGCCACTAAAAAGGACCACTTCCCACTCCTGTTCATTGATCAGATGTTAGATAGACTTGCTGGGAATGAATTCTTATGCTTTCTTGACGCCTATTCAGGGTACAACCAAATTGCAATTTTGCCAGAGGATCAAGATAAGGCAACATTCACGTTCCCATTTGGTATGTTTGCATTCCATCGCATGTCATTTGGACTCTGCATTACACTAGGTACTTTCCAACACTATATGATGGCGATCTTTTCAAATTACTTGGAGGAGTCAGTTGAGGTATTCATGGATGATTTTCAGTTTTCGGCAATAATTCTGACTCCTGTTTAGCTAACCTTGAGAAAGTGTTGAAGAGATGTGTGGCAACAATCTTGTTCTGAACTGGGAAAAATGCCACTTTATGGTTGAGGAAGGGATTGTACTGGGTCATAAAATCTCGAAGGCAAGATTGGAAGTTGATCAGGCAAAAATCGACGCAATTTCCAAGCTACCCCCACCAGTGAACGTGAAAACACTTGATGTACTGGGACACGCTTGGTTCTATCGAAGATTTATTCGCAACTTCTCCTAGATCGCAAGGCCCTTAAGTGCGCTCCTTGAAGCTGATCGAGAATACAATTTTGATTATGCGTGCACTGAAGCATTTAACACATTGAAAGATGCGCTCATCACCACACCCATTTTGATTGTGCCTGATAGGACGCAACCATTTGCATTGATGTGTGATGCTAGCGGTTATGCAGTGGGTGCAGTATTGAGTCAGTGCAAGGACAAGGTATTGCATCCTATCTACTATGCGAGTAAAACATTGAATGATGCGCAGGAGAATTATACAACCACGGAAAAGGAAATGCTCACAGTGTTATTTGCACTGGAGAAATTCCGACAGTATTTAATCGAAACAAACGTGGTGGTGTACACTAATCACTCTGCGATCAAATATCTGATGACGAAGAAGGATGCGAAACCGAGGCTGATACGGTGGGTGTTACTCTTGTAAGAGTTTGACCTAGAAATCAAAGATCGAAAAGGCGCCGAGAACCAAGTCGCTGATCATCTGTCAAGATTGGAAAATTGCAAGGTTCAAGGAAAAGAAAAACACATTGAAGAACGATTCCCTGATGAGCTACTGATGTTAGTAGGCATTAACGTTCCATGGTATGCGGACATTGTGAACTTCATAGTTTGTGGCTAAGTATCAGAGGACTATACTTACCAGCAGAAGAAGAAACTGACATGATGTCAAATTTTATTTCTGGGATGAACCATTCCTATACCGACTTGGACCTGATCACATTCTACGTCGATGCGTTTCTGAGCATGAAGTCAAGCATATTCTGGAGCTTTGTCATGAATCCCCTTACGGAGGGAATTTTGGGGGGCAGCGGATTACCGCAAAGGTCTTGCAAAGTGGCTATTTCTGGCCAACACTGTTTAAGGATGCCCATGAGTGTGATAGATGCCAGAGAACGGGGAATATGTCTAAAAGAAATGAAATGTCGTTGACATCAATCTTGGAAGTTGAATTATTTGATGTATGGGGGATCGACTTCATAGGCCCATTTCCACCATCAGAAGGTCATCACTACATCCTAGTCGCGGTTGATTACATCTCAAATTGGGTTGAGGCAATCGCATGTGCCAAGAATGATGCGGCCACAGTGGCGAAGTTTTGAAAGAAGAATATTTTTGCTCGATATGGGACGCCACGGGCCTTAATCAGCGATGAGGGCTCTCACTTCATCAACTGCATAATCACCAACCTGTTGACTAAATTTAACATCAGCCATAGGGTTGCAATTGCTTATCACCCACAGACTAATGGACAGGCAGAGATTCCTAATCGAGAGATCAAAACTATCTTGGAGAAGGTAGTCAATATCTCTAGGAAGGATTGGTCGCCCAAGCTTGATGAAGCACTGTGGGCATACAGGACAACCTATAAAACACTAATTGGCATGTCCCCGTATGCCCTGGTCTTTGGAAAAGCTTGTCATCTGCCGTTCGAGTTGGAACATAAGGCGATGTGGGCATGCAAGAAGCTAAAGTTTGATTTTGCAAGTGCGGGGGAAAGTCCGGAAGTTACAACTGAACCAGCTGGTTGAATGGCAAAGGGACGCCTATGAAAATGCCAAGATCTATAAGGAGAAAACCAAAAAGTGGCATGACGACCGCATAAACGACCGAACATTCGTCGAAGATCAACAGGTATTATTATTTAATGCACGTTTACGATTGTTCCCAGGGAAGTTGAAGTCTCGCTGGTCTGAACCATTCTGAATCAAGACTATCTTTCCCCACAGCGCAGTGGAACTGATCATGGAAGATGGAAACAACGCGTTTAAAGTCAATGGTCAACGGATTAAGCCTTATTACGGAGGCGACGTGGATCAACGCATGGATACCATTGACTTGGGCAAGCAAGATTAACCGCTTGTGGGGGATGCTATTGCGGTAATTCTGAAAACATTCTCCAATCAGCATCCCTATCTATGTTTACTTGCTTTCTTTACAACTTTTATTTACTGCTTTCTAAAATTACGTTATTTACTGTTTATTAGAATTTCATGCTTTCTGTATTTTCCTTCAATTTAATTCATTAGTATCTTCCCATGTCATGTTTAATTCCTTTAATTTGTAGGCATTAGTAGCGATGTTCTTAAAATTTATGTGAATGACTGGATGAAAAGTTGAACACCGTAAAGTCTTTTCGACTTGCATTATTGATGAATTAAAAAGAAAAATAAAAATATGATGGGTGCATTCCATGATAGTAGATACACTTTGCGTCCATTACACCCAAATGCATTGCGTTGAAGGGTGTGTTGTGCTCGTATGCGTTCTTTGCACCTCCTTAGCGAAGATGCACTATGTCGAGGTAGTGTTGCGCTGGTAGAAATACCATGCGCCCATCCTCCAGAAATGCGTTAAGTTAAGGTGTGTGTTGCGGGAATACATGCGTTGTTGCCCATCCTCAGCAAAAATGTATTTGCGTTAATGGAAGCGCGGTGTAATTTTTAATCGTGCATTCGTCTGAATTAAATTCAAAAGACAACTACAATTTTTTTCTAGGTTTATCTAAATTCTTTGATTCTTTGTACAGGCAAAATTTTTTTGTATTACGATATTTGTAATTACTTGTATACTTAGTTAATTTTCAATTCAACTAAGTAACAATTCTATCCATATGCCTGTGCCTCTTCTTTATCATCCTTTGTCAACTTTGTGATATTCTTAATCTTTCTTTTTGCATTATTCATTGCGCTGCCATGATGTACGATATGCATACACTTAGAAACATTTCCCACACTTTGTATTTTATGACTAACACTTAGTTAATTCGTAGCTTAGCAATGCTTTACCTAGTTAATTCGTAGCTTATCAATGCTTTACCTAGTTAATTCGTAGCTTAGCAATGCTTTACCTAGTTAATTCGTAGCTTAGCAATGCTTTAACTTTAATCCTTCAAAATTCTGCTCAAACCTTCTTTTTGAAATTTTGTCAAAGTGTTTGTCTATTCTGTCCAAACAACTCAATGTGGACCTTGCGCATCTCTAAATTTGGGGGTGGGGAAGGTTTGAGCAGATGAGATCAAGAGTATGCGGTGATTAAGAAAAATGCGCTCATTATTTAATATATAAAATATATATATATATATATATTTCATATAAACTTCAATGTCAGTGCAAGGGAAACCTCAAAAACATTCCCAACCTGATAAGAGTTAAGTTATGAACGGAGCCTGCTAGTAGTTGGATGTTCGCATGACAACCGTGGAGCAAGCCAAAACAAATGTGGGTTTCCAAGAACAGCGCAATATGAAGAGAAAAAAATGAAAAAGAAAATAAAAGAAATAAGAGACAACTCCTCTGAAATTCATGAGTTAAAGTTGAGATTGGCACACATCCGTAATTGAATGTTCGCATGACACTCGTGGGAACAAACCAAAACGAAGGATGTAACCATGATCAACAGTCTCTAATAAATGACGCAAAGTTTGACCACTGCATCCAGACGCATCAAGTTGTTTTGACAAGAAGAGGTAAACATTCTTTTTAAAACTAGAAAAGCATTTTTGAGAAATTTGTAGTATAGAAGAATAAAGTAGGGCTTTGTTATGAATAAGGACAGAAAAAAATTGCGTTGTTAAGTAATGTGCCTAGGTGGAGCATTCGGAGCAACCAATCGCCGCAAAATTTAGGATAGGAATTGAGCATTATTGACTTAGTACAAGATATGCTTGAGGACAAGCATATATTTAAATTTGGGGGTGTGATAACTTGTAGAAATACAAGTTATTTATACTGTAGTTATTTAGATATTGGGGCCAAAAGAAAGGAAAGTTGTGTCAATTATAGAGAAATTAGCTAAGAAATGCAAGAATTATAAATTGTCGTCAATACACCCACTGACACCATTGCGATGGTAGAAAAGAATATTTCAAGTCTGTTTTGCAGGAAATCAAGTCACCGCATGCGTTCATGGCTCAAGATAAAAAGAACAATGCATCTACGTCGTATTTCGCCCATTATTCAAAAATGAATAGACGCTCAATGCAATGATGGCACATGTGACAATTGATCAAGAGCTAAGCGATTAATGCAACTTCAACCGCATGCGGTAATAAAAAAACAATACCGCATGCGGGCAAACGATCGAAGATGCAAAAGAGCAACGCAATTACGGAAGATCCAGACACGTGTACAGCTGACCATTTTGCATTTCTGACGGGATTGATCGCATAACAGAAGGAATATTCACTCCACCATTTTCGGAATTGCCATAACAATAAAGTGGGGTCCACACTGCAGAGAATCAAAACTGAGCGTATAAATAGCCTCTGAAATTCTATGAGAAAATATACTTGATACGGGCATATTTTGATATTTGTATATTGAGAGAAAGACTGGTCTGAGTGCTGATCAAAGAATATTCGGGAAGAGTTAAGAGAAAAGGTCGAGAGGTGAGTCTCAGGGCAAATCCTTTCAATCCCCGTCCTGAAGCTCTGTACCAAGGTCACCTCTACCGAACAAGCAAGCCTAAGAGGGAAGCTCTTCCTTCCATTCACCATCCGTCGGCAAACAAATCCACCGTCTAGATTTGTTTCAATACGTTGGCACTCTTCTGTATTTATTTCTATCTCTTTATCATCAATTGTATTCATCTTCTTAGTCTATCATTCGCACCATGTATCAGATGCTAAATATTAGTATTGAATGTCATGATCATTTTCATCTCCATCTTTCTATCTATTTTCATTCCTCTATTAATCGCTTTCTCCATGATTTTTTCTTAATCCCTTGGTAATTAGAATTAATTAAACAAATAAGTTAAGAAAAAATCATGGAGAAAGCGATTAATGGAGGAACAGAAATAGACAGAAAGATGATATGAAAATGATCATGACATTCAATACTAATATTTAGCGTCTGATACATGGTGCGAATGATAGACTAAGAAGATGAATATAATTGATGATAAAGAGATAGAAACAAATACAGAAGAGTGCCAACGTCTTGACACAAATTTGGACGATGGATTTGCTTGCTGGTGGATGGAGTGAATGGAAGAAAGAGCTTTCCTCTCACGCTTGCTTGTCCAATAGAGGTGACCTTGGTACAGAGCTTCACAGTGGGGATTGAAAGGATTTGCCTTGAGACTCACCACTCGACCTTGTCTCTTAAATCTTCCCGGATCTTTTCCAATCAGCACTCAGACCAGTCTTTCTCTCAATATACAAATATCAAAATATACCCGTATCAAGTATATTTTCTCATAAAATTTCAGAGGCTATTTATAGGTTCAACTTTGTTCTCTACAGTGTGGACCCCACTTTATTGTTATGACAATTCCAGAAATGGTGGATTTAATATTCCTTCTGTTACGCGATCAATCCCATCAGAAATGCACAACGGTCAGTTGTACACATGTCTGGATCTTCTGCAATTGCGTTGCTCTTTTGCATCTTCGATCGTTTGCCCGCATACTGTGTTGTTTTTTATTACCGCATGCGGATGAAGGTGCGTTAATAGATTAGCTCTTGATCGATTGTCGCATGCGCCGTCATTGCGTTGATCATCTATTCATTTCTGAATGATGGGCGCAATGCGATGTAGATGCGTTGTTCTTTTTATCTTGACACATGAACGCATGTGGTGACTTGGTTTCCTGCAAAACAGACTTGAAATATTCTTTTCTTTCATCGCAATGGTGTCAGTGGGTGTATTGATGGAAATTTATAATTCTTGCATTTCTTAGCTAATTTCTCTACAATCCATGCAACTTTCCTTTCTTTTGGCCATAATATCTAAATAACGCAGTATAAATAACTTGTGTTTCTACAAGTTATCACTAAGCGATCGTTTAGCTCATCGCTTAGTTATGTGTCTGTCGCCTACAAACACTACACGATCGTTTAGCTCGCTCCAAGTTATCGCTTAGTAAATCCTATTTACTTGATAACTTCTGTGAGATTTCGAGAGAGAAAAATCTCAAAAACAATTTCGCAAAAACTTACTAAAATTAGGAAAACAATTTTCCTTTTATCTCACAGTTACCATGAAACCACCAATAACCTCCCACTCAATTGGTTATTAGAGAAAAAGATTTAATTATCCAATAATTAATATTATTATAAATATAAATGATAACCAACTTATCATACTATATTTATAACCTATAGTTTTAATATTTCATCTCATGAAACATATAAACCATAACTCTTTTTCTATTCCATGGTACTTAATGTAAATCTCATTTACATTAATCCTCCACTAGATGTATCTTATACATCATACCGATCATATCATATATAATCGAATTACCACTTCTCAATTTCTACCTTTTAAATCAACACCAAGAACTGATCCTCAACTAAATCCATTGAGCTACCAAGGGGACCTTATGGACCTGTAGCTCGAAGCTCCAAAGGTTTGTGAATAACTTACTAAACTTTTTAGTCACAGGATCCACCATTCATTAACTGCTAGGCACTTCACTAAAGACCGACAGCTGAACTCTCCTTACCACAGATATATTATATGTCCATCTCAACCAATCAGCAGTGCGATAACCCTTCACAGATCGCTCGTAAGTACAGCTCGACCAATAACCGTTATGCCTCTATAGTTACATCTAACTCTTTAATGAACATAAGTCATAGTCCTACTATGATTGAGTCCTCTCATCCAAAGAGAAGTTGTGGCCACTATGTTCAAGCCTCGAAATCAGCCCTTAAGGGAGCAATCTCTATACTTATCCCTACTGCGAGAAATGAGTGAATTCCATCTTGTCGATTGAGTTCCCAGCTCCCAAATCAGACAAGTCCACAAAAAGATAGGTATGTTGAGTTGGCTATATGGCCACTCTCTCCCATACTAATCAAAAGACCGCCCTCAAAGGCAGAAGTTCCCAAAATACTTAGGATTGAGGTCATGTCATCTATGGTCATTTAGGTGAGATGTAAGTCTCTAGTATCAACAGCGTTATATACAAAGTCTAGTCATCTCGTAGTTCAGTCTTATACAAACTCTTTGTATAAGACACCCCCGCTCGCACGTCTCCACATGAATGATCAGGATCTACCATCTGTAGTAGTTGACAACACTTGCAAACCTCTACAAAGTGTGTCGTATCTGTAGCACAAGGATCAGGTATCCCACCTTAATCCTTAGACTACAAACCTATTTAGGTTATCACTTAAGGCATGATCCACTTGTATATCACATATACATGCTTAAGTTCACATAAGATAACTATGGATCTTTGTTTATTGGATATGAGTAAATATCAAAATGAAATAACATTTATTTTATTCATCAAATAATGTGTATCATTACAAACAATGAGACTCCGGGTGAATTAAGACACCAATCCCAACACAAGGGATAGAACATCATACCTTTGAAAACTCATTCTTCAAACTCCCTCGAACAACTCTCGTTCAATCTCCAAGACAGCATACACGAACGCTCAAACACAACGATCGTAACACAACACGATCAACAGCAAACACGAACCCAACGATCTTCAGAATTACGAACCCAACGAACAACATCCAAAACCTCGAACTCAGTCGAGTTGAGTGAGAACACCACACAAGTGTTACCTTGGTATTCTCGGTGTTAAAATCAAGAAGTGTGGGCTCTATGTGAACTTGGTTAGAGGAAGGAAGAGACCAGAGGAATAACAATCGTGTAAACGATTGAGCAACCGGGATAGACGAATGCTCAATCGTGTAGAAGGCAACCAATCGTATAGATATTGCCCTACGATCGTTTAGCTACGACCAGCTGGGTGAACTATCATATAGTAACACTCCACGATTGTTTAGTCTCTCTTTCAGCTATCATTTAGTGAAACAATTTCAAACCTCCCTTTCAAGCAATTCTGTGAGTTTCTTTGAGAATAACAAATCATCTAAATTTAGGAAAATATTTTCCTTTTATCTCACGATTACCATAAAACCAATCAAACCTCCCACTCAATTGGATACTAGAGAAAAAGAGATAATTATCCAATAATTAATATTATAATAAATATGATAACCAACTTACCATATTATATTTATAACCTATAGTTTTAATATTTCATCTCATGAAACATATAAACCATAGCCTTTTTTTTCTAGTTATGGTACTTAATGTAAATCATATTTACATTAATCCTCCACTTGATGTATCTCATATATCACACCGATTATATCATATATAATCGAATCTCCTCTTGTAAATTTGAACATTTCTCATCAACACAAAGAACTTATTCTTAACTTGAATCCCTTGAGCTACCAAAGGGACCTTATGGACCTGTAGCTTGAAGCTCCAATGGTATGTGAATAACTGACTAAACTCGTTAGTCACGGGATTCACCATCCGTTAACTATCGAACACTTCACTAAAGATCGAAAAATGCACTCTTCTTACTACAGATATATTTTGTGTCCATATCAACCAATCAGCACTGCGATAACCCTTCACAGATCGCTCGTAAGTACAGTCGGGCCAATATACCATTATGCTCTAGTAGTTACATCTAACTCCTTAAGTATCATTGATCCCTCTAATGAACATAAGTCATAGTCCTACTATGACTGAGTCCTCTCTTCCAAAGGGAAGTTGTGGCCACTATATTCAAGACCCAGAATCAGCCTTTGAGGGAGTAATCTATCTACTTACCCCTGCTTCCAGAAATGAGTGAATTCCATCTTGTGTAACTGAGTTCCCAACTCTGAAATCAGACAAATCCCCAAAAAGGTAGGAATGTTGAGTCGGAAATCTGACCACTCTCACCCATACTAATAAAATGACCGCCCTCAAAGGAAGGAATTACCAAAACACTCAAGATTAAGGTCATGTCACCTATGGTCATTTAAGTGAGATGTAAGTCTCCAGTATCAGCAACTTTATATAAAGAGATGAATCATCTCGTGGTTCGGATTATACAAACTCTTTTTATAGGACACTCTCGCTCGCATGTCTCCACATGAATGATCGGGATCTACCATCTGTAGTCGTTCACAACACTTGCAAACCTCTACAAAGGGTGTCGTAGCCGTAGTGTCACCAGGATCAGGTATCCCTCCTTAATCTTTATACTACAAACTTTTTTAGGTTATCACTTAAGTCATGATTCACTAGTACATCTCATATACATGCTTAAGTTTTCATACAATAACCATGGAGCTTTGTTTATTGGATATGAGTAAATGCCAAATAAAATAACTCTTATTTTATTCATAACAACGTATACAGTTTACAAACTACGAGACTCCAGGAGAATTATGACACCAATCTAAACAATCTCCCACTTGTTCTAATGCCTCAGGAGACTAATGTAAAATACATAAAAAATTACAAGTACAATATACAATAAACTAGCGCATACTCTATACCCTAGTATCATTTCCACTTGCCCTAGACAAGATGCCACATGTCCTATAGACCAAGACTCTCCAGACAACACTCGAACACTTTAGCAGTGATAGCCTTTGTAAACGGATCAACAACGTTGTGCTCTGATGCGATCTTCGTGACTATCACATCACCGTGATGCAAAATCTCTCTGATCAAATGATATTTTTGTTCGATATGCTTGCCTCAACGATTACTCCGAGGTTTCTATGAATTTGCCACAGCCCCACTATTATCACAATAAAGAGTGATCGGAAAATCCATATTTGGAACAACTTCCAAATCTGTAAGGAATTTCCTCAGTCAAACAACCTCCTTAGCTACTTCACAAGCGGCTACGTATTCGACTTCCATAGTGAAGTCTGTGATGCATCCACACTATAGCCTCTCCATTCAGAGTAAACACTGACCTGGATGTCGATTTTCGAGAATCTCTATCAGTCTGAAAGACAGAGTCTTTGTATCCTATATGGATCAGATCCTTATCTCCATACATGAGCATGTATTTCCTCGTTCTCCGAAGATCTAATCCTGAATTTGACTGATAACAACTGATAATCCCTATTGGGTAACAAATGTCGGGTTTGGTACACAACATTGCATACCTTAAGCTTCAAAAAGTTGAAGCATAGGGAATCCATCTCATCTCCTTAACTTCTTGAGGTGTCATAGGACATTTATCCTTAAACAAAACGATTCCATGTCTGAAGGGTAATAAATCCCTCTTGGAATCCTGCATCATGTATCTGATCAACATTTGATTGATGTACGATGCATAAGACTAGGCTAACCTCTTATTCTTATGATCCCGAATGATCTGGATCCCTAGAACATATTGCACCTCACCCAAATATTGCATTTGGAACTGGGAAGCTAGCCACTTCTTAATATTAGTCAGAAACCCTACATCATTCCCAATGAGTAGGATATCATCCACATACAGTACCAGGAAAGCTATTGAGCTGTTGATGATCTTCTTGTAAACACAAGGCTCATCTACTTTTGATTAAAGCCAAACGATTTGACTGCACTGTCAAATCTAATGTTCCATGATCTAGACGTTTGTTTAGCCCATAAATGGACCTATTAAGCTTGGAAACTCTTTGTTCTCGATCTGGAACTATGAACCCCTCTAATTAAGCCATGTAGATGGTCTTCTCAAGATTACCGTTAAGAAAGGCAGTCTTGACGTCCATTTTCCATATCTTATAATCATAAAATGTGGCTATGGACAGGAGTATCCTGATAGACTTTAGCATGACAACAGGTGAGAAAGTTTCCTCATAGTCCACTCCCTCAACCTAGGTATAACCTTTGCCACAAGTCTAGCCTTAAAGGTTTGCACCTTTCCATCTACACCTCGTTTTTACTTGTAGATCCACTCACAACCTATAAGTTTTATCCCACCAGGCTGATCCACAAGTTCCCAGACGTTATTGAAGTACATAGACTCTATCTTCTGGTTCATGGCCTTAATCCACTCTTCCTTGTCAATATCCTCCATTGCTTGCTTATAAGACAATGGATCCTTGTCAACGTTCTGGGCTTTAGGAAAACCTATGTAGCATTCCGCTGGATTCATAACCCTCCTTACATGTCGAGGCAGTCTCAATTCTTGAGCTAGTTGACTAGATGTACCGACCTGGACAACTCTTGTTGATCTGTCAGTCTGTTCAACAACTTTTGTCGAACCCTCAGTAGTCTCAGTCTCACTAGAAATCTCACGTAAAAAAGCTTACTTCGTGGTTTATGATCCCTAATGTGGTCTTCTTCCAAGAAGATAACATTTGTAGAAATGAACACTTTGTTCTCACTTAGATCATAGAAGTATCCACCTCTCATTTCCCTGGTGTAGTCTACAAAGAGACAAACTTTCGAATGCAGTTCCAACTTCTTCGAGTTAGTCACAAGCATGTGGGCCAGACACCCCTAAATCCTGAAATGGCATAAACTAACTTTACGGCCTCTCTAAAACTCAAAAGGTGTTTCAGAAACACTTTTTGAAGGAACATTGTTCAGAATATAACATGCAGTCTCCACTTCAAATCCCAAAACGAGTCTGGAAGATGAGCATAACTCATCATAGTCCAAACCATATCCAATAAGGTTCTGTTTCTCCTTTCTGGTACACCATTCTGCTTAGTACTTGAGGCCGAGAGTTGGGACGTAATTTCATATTCTATCATATAGTTTTGGATTTGGAGGTCCATATACTCTCCACCATGATCAGATCGTAGTGTTTCTATCTTCTTACCTCACAAGTTTTCAGCTTTAGCCTTATACTCCTTGAACATGTCAAGGGCTTTAGACTTGGGTTGCATTAGGTAGAGATACCCGTACCTTGAATAATCATCTATGAAAGAGAAGAAATATTCATACCCACCTCATACCTTAACACTTATCGGACTACAAAGGTTAGAATGTACAAGCTCCAAGGCTTCCTTGGCTCTGTAACCTTTTCAAGTAAAAGGTCATTTGGTCATCTTGCCTTCGAGGCATGATTCACACACCAGCAAGGAGTTTTCTTTTAAACTCTTTAGAAGTCCACATTTCACCAACTGCTCAATCCTATTGAGATTGATGTGACATAACCTTAGATGCCAAAGATGTGAGTTTTCCTTGGGAGAAACTGATGCATGGTTAATGCGATGAAATAATGGTGTAGAATGCGATGCTGGAATATGCATTATGCATGCAAGTTTTCTTAGCAAGATCCAAGTATAAACCCTACTAAGTTGCCTGGTAAGTCCAGGGTCAAACACAGGGACTAAGGAAACAGTATGCGGTCGTAATTTTCAATTACTTTGTGGTAACAAATAAATCAATGCGTTTGTTGGTGTGTTGTTTAAAGTATATAGTTTATGCGGCAAAATTGAGAAAAGAGCTAATAATGCAAAAGATACAATGAGTATGCGAAGGAACGGGTTGAGAAGGTCTTTAGCTAGCTCTTCCTAAGATTGCGTTCAAGTTATGCGATCATGCTACACACATGAGATAGCAATTCATTTTCTAATGCAAATGCGATAGCTCCTAGTTTAGGACGCATGCAATGAATGTGATAATATCTATAGAGCTTATTCCTAAGTCTCTATTTCTTGCCTATATGATGATGAATGATGCACACAGGTACAAGGTGACCGCATACAATCATATCCTATTTCTAGGGTGCATGCGATGCGTTAATAGTAAACAAAACTTATTCCTAAGCTCCTATCTCTTGATTATGCGGTTCTAATCTGACTCTCCCAAGCCTAGATTATAATCTGAATTTTCTAAGCCTAGACTCTATCCTTAGACCACCCTCCCGAGTATCTCTAGAGGATGAATGACGCATACATAATACAAGATGATCGCATAAATTGAAGATCCCAGGTTATGCTAGCTAAGTGTTTCTCAACCCATTCGACAGTTTTAGCTACTCATGCGTAATATAAAGAGAGTGGACAAATATAAAGATGCAATTTCCATTTTATAAATAAGTTCAGAATACAAAATGACAATGGAAAATAAGGATAGAGAGCCTGGTAGCAATATCTTGCTTCCCAAGGCTTTTACACTGAATTATCTTTATTCTGCCCAAAAGTTGTTCTTGCTTCCGCAAGAGTTGTCCCTCCTCTGTTTTCGACGCTTCTCGGCACTCTTTCGAGTTAACCAGAACGATCTCTCGGCGTATTCTCCCTTCACCCGCTTCCACCTTCTAAGTAAAAGAAAACTATGAATAAGCCTAACCATCTTTTATATGGTGTGCTCTCCGAACTGAGCGAACTGAGCCAAACTCCTTCACCAAAGGTGGCCTTCAGTATTTATAGAGCTTCAGGGTGAAAATCTTTTTCTCTCGAATGATTGCACTGATGAGATGTCATTAATTCTCTATCTGATGCGCCGAATAATTGTCACCAAAAAGTTGAGTGTACTTGCTACAGTGTCATTAACGACTTGTCAACTTAATTCGGAATCGATCACCATCAGCTTTCTGTCCCATCGTGATTTATTAACCTTTCACTTTGATGCGCCAGCTCTATGTGGCCACCTTCTTGAGCAAATTTTCACGAACCCGAACGATCGCATAGCCTTGCGGTCTCAATCTCTTAATGCGCTCGGACGTTAATTTCTTTGGATCGCAATTCCACCTTGCGCCAACGCATTTTCTGGAAAAATACATAAGTTAGTTGTTTTTAATGCGTTGGATGCATGCAATCGTAATGCTATAAACTTAATGCTTTTGGATCCAATTTTATATATTTTTACCATTGCAATCCTTCTTTGTTTTATATCTTTGCGCTGTAATAACGTGCATTTCTGCCCATTATCAGAAACCTTTGGTCTTTTAGCTGTCGTTGTCATACTGAACATTTCAGTATTAAACAAAGCTTTTATGACTAACGACCTTAGTACATACAAGTTACTTTCCATTAAACCAAAACCAATCTCCATACCTTTCTTCAAAATAAACACTTTACTCTCAGAAAAGGAGACGGTATAACCTTGTTCAATGAGACAAAAAACCGAGATTAAATTCCTCTTGATATGAGGAACTACAAAAGCATTATCCAGTAACAGATAACATTTCTTGTCCAAAATTAACTTCAGCCTACCTACAGCAACAACTGAAACAACCTCACCAGTATCGACTCAAAGAGTCAACTCTCCCTGTGGCAATGTTTGCCAGGAACTAAATCCTTGGTAAGAGGAACTGACATGATTAGTAGCACCCAAATCAAAGATCCAGGTAGAATCATCATTCTCTACCAAACACGTCTCCAAGACCAATAAATCATATTTACTGTCTTTAGACATCCTCCTCTTTTGGAGAGTAGTGGGATTAGTATCAGAACCTAAATATTCTCCAAGTTCCATGTCAGATAAAACTTCTTGTCGATGAACTTCAACAGAGTCAGCAATACTTGCTTTCTCTTCCTAGAGTTTAACTTAAGAACTGACACAACTGGTTTTGTCATCGATCCCTTTGTACTAAAAAAGTAAGAACTGACGTTCAAACAATTCTTGCAACGAGTCCATGATCTCAGGTGCAATGACTATGTTCTCAACCCTTTTGGCCAAAGATTAGGTATGCTAGCCAATATATGAATTCGAGCCATTAAATTAGCCTTTAACCACACCTCATATGCATTACAAACATTTCGTGGTACATCAAGGGTCGGGACTTGAGGACACCATGATAAACTCGAGGTCGTTTACCACGAAATACGTTTTACAAGACTCTCTCCACTATATGAAATGGGTCAAACTAGAGGCATTTAACGGAAAATCAAACATATTGCTGAAAACAAAAACACATTGACCTACGTTAGATTTTAAGCAAATACTCGTTGAATAAACATACAACATCCAATACGGTTTAGCAAAACTAGCATGAACCCCATGTGACATCTAGTTTCGCAATGATATTTCAAAAGTTTAGGACAAAAGCCACCGAAGGTTGGTCAATTCATCCATCCTCTGAATATAGACATTCTCAACCAGCCATTAATACCAGAACAACTCTTGCTTCTATAACGACTAGCCATCATTAATTTGATCAAGAAATCATTAACTTACTTAACAATTTTCCATAAGTGTGACCAGTATTTTTAGGTCCTAGAGTTCCGCTCCAAGCAGCCAATCCAAAGGGAAAAATCCTATTGGGGCAAAAACTAAAGTGACCTTCTCCATTTCTGGAGTCGACCTTGATATTGACCAACTACACAAACACCATCCGAAGGGGGATGCTCCCAGGGCACCACGAGGCCAAGCATGAATCTCACGGCGTGAACATTCAAGGAGAAACGTGAGTGGAATCATTGACATATCATATACATCCCTTCCTCCCAATGAGTTTTTATAACCTAGGGTTTAGTTTACTTAGAAAAAACACGGCTAAGAATTTTAACTAAGTGACTTTTTTATGTTTTCCAAAGAGTAACTTTCACCTTGGATAGTTGAACAACTTTTAATCATCATCCATTAAACTTTTTAACGGAGTCTTTGATCAACTGTTGCATGCTTGCATAAAATCTATCTAATTCACCTTTCTAGCTAGGTTCTCAGGTATAGGTGTTCCATTTCCGTCAGCTTAAGTACCCCAGCCTAGACAGAACCCGCCTTAGACAAAAGGTCCCTCATAGATAGATTTAATAGAATTTTAATCTTTTATGCCAATCAATTTAATCCTATTAAACCAATCTAAAAATATTAAACTAGGTTGCTAATCCTGTTAGAACCTTGAACTTAGATTCATCTCAATCCAATTTTAAAACCCTTTTAAAACATGAGTTCGCTTAAGTTCGCATGCAACTCTTTCTTATTGATTTTAGTTCTAATTTCTATTATAACAATTATAACAGAAGCAACCAAAACCATTCACAATGCAAAGCAAACACATAAAAGGCATTCATAACACTTATAAATTAGCCTAAGTGTCATGCTCCATGCACTATTCATTCATTCCCACTTTTATATAACTCTTATACAATAAGCAACGAATAAAGCACACATGCTTTCATGCACTCTTATACTATAACACTTATAATATAAAGATGATGCATGAATATGCTTATTGCATGCATAAATATAACTCTTATATTTCATGATGCATATGCATGCTATCTTGTAATTTCATCATGCCATATTATACACTTATAATACATGATGCATGAATAATTGCACAACCTAAGGTATGTTTCAAATCTATATGTCATACACTATGCCATATAAACACCATACATCTCATGTATATGAAGAAAAAGTTGATGAACCGGGATAATTTTCCTCAAATCCTCAAAAACTAAAGCTAACTATTACAAAAGCAAAGAGTCTCTAGTTCAAACAGGCGAACCGGGTCTTGAACCGTCCAGTCAAAGTCCACGTCTCCACGAATCGTGTACCAACTTCCTTATGATCACCTACACGAAAGAGTAAATGCTTTACTCAATCGTTTACCTACATTTCCAGAGCTAAACGATCGTTTAGTAACGATCGTGTACCTTTTACTATGCGATGAAGCATGAGGTATGCGATCGTGTAGTGCGCAACGTATAACGCAAACCTTAAACAATCATCTAAACGACAAAGATGCGGTGAAGCACAATCGTCTAAACGATCACTAAGCGAGTACCAATGTATCGTATATCGCATGATCGTGTAGTCAGTAACTATGCGATGAGGCATGCTAACTACACGATCGTTTAGTGTGCATGCCTTTTATTAAACGATAAGCATCAAATGCTCCCACTCGATCGTTTACCTCCAATGTCCACGCGATCGGGCAACCAATGCTACGTGATAGAGTATACACTTTACCCCATCGTTTAGCATTAGTTAAACGATCATTTAGTAAATACTACACGATCGTTTAGCCAAATCTGAACGATCGTTTACCTGAAGCTACACGATACGATCAACTCTTGGTCTTCTTCCTTGTTGAGAATCGCATCTCCATGCTTTGAAACTTCATCACGAACGACTCGACAAACTCAAACACTTTGAATTACATACTCGATTGCATGTTAATTATGCCCAAAAACGCAAGGGACCCTAACAAATTAACACTGTGTAATCAAAAGAAAGCTTTAAACAGAGGCAATTAACCCGTAAACATTCATTAATGCCATCCACAAACACATTTAACACTTAAACGCAAATACAAAAAACCCAACACGATTGTAAAAAAAGTTCAAAACAGAAATGAAATTTGGAATATCAAAACAACCTGGCTCTGATACCAATTGAAGGAAATCAGACATGAGGATTTCCATGAGCAGTAGAATGATCATTTCAAATTCCATTCAATATTGAACATACACAATTACAGTACAAGAAACGGAAACTTACATGTCATGCACAATACGAAATTATAGCATGCTTTAAGATAATCAAGGGATAGAACATCATACCTTTGAAGACTCATTCTTCAAAGTCTCTCGATCACGAACGCTCGTTCAATCTCAAAGACAGAAACCACGAACGCTCGAACACAACAACCACAACACAGCACGATCAACAGCAAACACGAACTAAATGATCTCTAAGATAATGAACCCAACGAACAGTCTATAAAACCTCGAACTTAGTCGAGTTGAGTGCCACCACAAGTGTTACCTTTGTATTCTCGATGTGAGAATCTAGAAGTGTGGGCTCTGTGTGGACTTGGTTAGAAGAAGAGACCAGAGGAATAACAATCGTGTAAACGATTCAACAAGTAGGAGACGAGAAGACTCTATCGTATAGACGAATGCTCAATCGTGTAGAAGAAGGTAACCAATCGTATAGATATTGCCCTGCGATGGTTTAGCTATGACCAACTGAGTGAACTATCATATAGTAACACTCCACGATCATTTAGTCGCTCTTTCAGCTATCGTTTAGTGAAACAATTTCACTTGACAGCAATTCCGTGAGTTTTTTTTTCAGAGAATAGCAACCCATCTAAATTTAGGAAAACATTTTTCCTTTTATTTCACAGTTATCTAAATTTAGGAAATCATATTTACATTAATCCTCCACTTGATGTATCTCATACATCACACCGATTATATCATATATAATCGAATTTTCTCTTGTCAATTTGAACATTTCAAATTAACACAAAGAACTGATTCTCAAGTTGAATCCATTAAGCTACCAAAGGGACCTTATGGACCTGTAGCTTGAAGCTCCAATAGTACGTGAATAACTGACTAAACTCTTTAGTCACGGGATCCACCATCTGTTAACTGTCGGGCACTCCATTAAAGACTGACAGTTGCACTCTCCTTACTATTGATATATTTTGTGTCCATATCAACCAATAAACAGTGCAATAACCCTTCATAGATCGCTTGTAAGTACAGTTGGGCCAATGTACCGTTATGCCCCTGTAGTTACATCTAACTCCTTAAGTACCATTGATCCCTCTAATGAATATAAGTCATAATCCTACTATGACTAAGTCCTCTCTTCCAAAGAGAAGCTGTGGCCACTATGTTCTATCGGAATCAGCCCTTAATGAAGCAATCTATCTACTTACCCCTGCTTCGGGGAAGGAGTGAATTCCATCTTGTGTAATTGAGTTCCCAGCTCCCAAATCAGACAAATCCCAAAAAAGATAGGAATGTTGAGTTGGCAATCTGGGCACTCTCACCCATACTAATCAAAGAACTGCCCTTAAAGGTAGGAGTTCCCAAAACACTCAAGATTGAGGTTATGTCACCTATGGTCGTTTAGGTGAGATGTAATTCTCAATTATCAACGGTGTTATATAAAGAGACAAATCATCTCATGGTCTAGTCTTATACAAACTTTTTATATAGGACAGCCCCACTCGCATGTCTCCAATTGAATGGTCAGGATCTACCATCTGTAGTAGTTCACAACACTTGCAAACTCTACAAAGTAGGGCGTATCCGTAGTGTCACAAGGATCAGGTATTCCTCCTAATCATTATACTATAGAGTTTTTAACGTTATCACTTAAGGCATGATCCACTTGTATAACTCACACTTATGCTTAAGTATTGATATAATAACCATGGAGTTTTGTTTATTGGATATGAGTAAATGCCAAATAAAATAACTCTTATTTTATTCATAACAATGTGTACAATTTACAAACTACGAGACTCTAGGAGAATTAGGACACCAATCCCAACATTTCATACATTTTGCAAGCTTTGCTATTTACTTTTTAATAATATAGTCTTAAACCAAACCAAAATTTGAAAACTAAAAATGTACTTCCTAAAATCTTGATTTATCTTTAAGATTTGGCTAAGAATTCAAATGTTTTTAAAGGAGGTTGAAAAGCAAGCCAGAAATTGGTGGGGAAACAAGCATAATTTTCAAAAATAGAAAGAAAAAGAAAAATGGTTATCAAATGGGACCTAAGTGAAACTTAACACCTTAATTTAATTTGTAAAAATACATCACCTATAAATTGGATAGATTAAAATTTACTAATAATAGTGTTACATCATGCCATTGCAAGAATGGTGGGAGAATCTAACCATTAAAGCTGCCAAAAAGGCAGATGGTCTGACCATCAACCTTCAACATTTTAATATCAAAGAAATCTTCCATGGTTGCCCTCTTTCCTCTGAAACTCGAATACCCCCAACTAAGTTCCTGATCTTCAATGCATATCAAACCAAAGATAATAAGTTTACTGCAGATATCATTGGAATTCAAAGTTTAATAGACTAGGTGCAATAATAAGGTCAAAGCATTGTGTTCTTATCATCTTCATAAGAACAGAATAACAATTAAGCAACATAACTTCAAATAAATAGAAGCATGTTTTATTCAGACGAATCCATTAAAACCATTTCCATCCTTTTCTGGTATAGCCACCATCTTCATCTTTCTCTAGATGCTTATCAACAATCGGTCCACGATTTTCTGATGCACCTGTATCTACCATCATCATGAGACTTGTTCCAGTCACTCTTCCAAGTGTGAACAAATCCAAGATTGGAAAGTAAACTTCTCAAGATATTGTTGATTTGGACCCTTCTACTGTTGGAACGTACCAATGTATAGCGGAAGTTACCAAGATCCATAAGCACTATAATTCATTAATTTTTGCAGAAAAGAAAGCATGCTTCAGCTGAAATAAATGAGTTTCAAGACATACCTTTGAAGAATTTTCTCTAAGCTCGAATTTAGCTGCAAATCTCCTCTGAATCTTGTTGTAAATCTCCCCAAGATCTTCCCTACTATCCTCTTGGTACTCTAGATTGAGTAGTGGGACTCAAAATAAGCTTGAATTAAGGGAATTCGTAGACTAACTCACTGTAGCAACCCAAAATGAAGAACACCCTTCTTCTCACTAATTTTTCAGAAAAATTGATCGGTTGCCTTGCATAAAAAACACTCCAATCTCTTCAATATATTGTAGACACTCATGCAAAGAGATTTGTTGCATGAGATGTAGCTCATGCTTGGAGTTAAGGAAGCTTGAAGATGGGTTGTTAGTGAACTACTTCGAAGAAGACAATGGAAAAAGTCATTTTTCCATTTTGTGTTTTTCTTCTTTTTCAATTTATCAAATATTGATTTCATAGATCATTTTATTTTAATAAAATTGAAAATATTTTTAATTTTACAAAATTAATTTCATAGATTAACTTTACAAAATTAATTTCATAAATTAATTTTCTTAATAAAATTAATAAATAATTATTTAAGTGATGTAAATAATTGTAGTTAATTTAATATCAAATATTAAATTAATTTTTACATAATTCCATCTTCAAATATTTAAATCATGTTTAAATATATTTCTCCAATTTCATTTAATTCTAATTTGAACACTTTAAAATAACTTATCACACTACTCTATAGCTAATCCATTTACGAGCTAGTAAGGGGACCTAGCGAATCTCTAGATCATGGGCTCCAATGATCCGAGATTAACCAGCTAAACTCATTAGACTGATCTAACCCCTATTCGTTAACTAATGGGTGATTCAACTAAAGCCCTTACCTGAACTTCCCTCACTGTAGATATATTATGTCCACTTGATATAACCATGATTAGTAAGTTAACCCTTCACAGGTTGTTCGTAATAACGACTGTGTCGAATCTCTGTTTTACCCCCAAAATTACCTCTTGTTCCTTAAGTCCCACTGATCCACTAATAACCAATGATTTGTGATCCAATCAACAAATTGAATCCCTCTCAGGCTAATGAAAGGGTGAGGCCTCTTGTTCAAAACTCAAAATCAACACTGAAAGGAAACAAGCTATCTACTAACCCTAATCAGATAGGAGCGAATTCCGTCTTGCACCCTATATCCCCAGCTATTCATTCGATCTTATCCCCAAAATGGAATGCTTGTTGAGCAAAGGCAGTTGGTCTACTCTCCCCGTTTGTAGATCAAAGAATAATCCCGAACAAACAAGAATTCATAGTTAGCTTAGGATTAAGGTCAAGTTACCAAGGTCATCAGTTTGAAATAGTCAGTCTTAAACAGTAAACAACGTTATAAAGTAAAAGTGACTGGTTTCGTGGTCTGAACTTTCACAAAACTCATTTGCACAGAACACCCCCACTCCTTATGTCCCAACATGAACGAATTAGGATCACTTCATTTGTAGCACTTTACAACTCTTTGTAACAACTACATAGTAAGCCGCATCCAATAGTGTTACTAGAATAAGACACCAAATCTTATTCATATCCATAAGATCATTTTGACTATTTACTTGAACCTAATCCACTTGTATATCTCAACATAAAGTTTAAGTACTCATATGATAGTCAAGGGACTTTGGTTTATTGGATTTCTAAAAAAAACAATATATTCAATAACAACTATTGAATTTTCAGAATGAGTTCTACTGTTTACGAACCACGAGTTTTAGGACATAAAACCTAACAACTACTGAATATTCCTATATGTCCAGCCTGAGCAATCACATTCCTTATATTTTAGCTACATACCATCTAAACCAACAGCTACACAATCACATCATTACAGTAATCAAAAGATGCAAACCGCATGAAAGATTCAAAAGCAATAACAAAGAACAAATGCACCAAAAATAAAATCCTTGCATCATAAACAATTCAACATTCAAAACTTCAATTTCTCTTGCAGGTTCTTAATATCAAAATGATACCAAGATCTAAAGAGAGGGGTAAAAATCAAAAATAAAAAAACAAACAAACAAAATATAACAAAAAGCCAAAACAAGACTTTCACTCTGATGATCTCCACTCAAACGCTAAGGTAAACCTTTCAACCCAATTGATCGACCCATGTAAGACCTCCCCAAAACTAAGTTTAAGCTCGATATTAATGAAATGGGTTGGTCAAAGTGGTGTATGGTCCTAGAGGAAGTGGAGCGGCATTTTCACAAGAAAATCTTGACTGGTAATTTCTTATGCGAGAAATTGAGAAAAAAATAGTTTAAGACCTCAAAGTTTGAGCAGATGACTAATGTGAGCAACACATAGCTATAATATCATCGTTCAGTAACTTTCAATTTTTCAAATAAGTTTTAATACTTCCATATACTAACCTTCACTGGACCTCTACATTTCTTGATTTTGTTTGTTGTACTACCAAATACCACCTGGAACTGATTCAAACTAATTATATCAGAATATTTCTGCTCCTATATAAATTGAAGGGTCTTATCTTAAATCCTCTGATTATTAATGTTAGTCATGTAATTAATTTTCAACTAATTTTCCAGATAGAAATTCTTGGAAGAAGGAAAAAAAATTGTTTTGTAATTTATGTCTTTTGTTTATTCATTGTTATGTCAAAGCTAATAATTTAAATATTGAGTACTAGAAGATTTCTTTGATCACGTTGAGGGAATCAAAGAAGCCATTTTATTTTTAATTCTTTTGCTTTTCAAGCCAAGCTTGTTTCTTAAGAGTCTAGTTAAAACTACTATTTTTATTTTTTAGCAGGATGTTAAGAACTAGAAATCAAAGTGTGATTCCTTTTTGTTGAAATGTGGTTTTAGAGAGTAGGACAAAAGACATTATGTATCCATAAATAGCCTTATTAGAAAAATAATGTTATCAAACTTGAGATTTTAGGATTACCTGCAAATGTTAAAGTTCTATATAAATAAGAACCAACTAATATGAATTTCAGGTTGAAAAGAAAAAACAAATCAAACAAATCAACTTACATTCCATCGCCGAATTCCTCATTAATAATTTCCTTGATATTCTCGCCAAAATGCATAACTTCTTCGTTAAAATCACCACCCAAAAGCTTAATAATTGAAGGAAAATTGGATAATATATCAATACTCTAACAAATTATGCAAAATGAAAGCATGAAAACAAAATAAGATCATCAAACGAGTTCCAAGTTTAAAGTCATCGAGTTTAAGGTCAGGTTTCACAGATAGAGAAATTCCAATCCCATACTCAAAAATGGATAACGAACGAGCCAATCAATCGGATAAAACAAAAGGGAAAGGGAGGGAACAATCTATGAAGCCAGTAAAATACTCAAATCGAAGTGGGTTTTGAGAATCTCAAAACAAATCAAACCAAAACCACCATTTAAAAAGTTGGGGGAAATAAATGTAAAATAACAATCGTAGAAATGGGTTTTGAGAATCTCAAACCAGATGGATGAACGTCGTTGGTTCCCAAGTTGTCGAACTTGACAAATCGGTGGTGGCTTGAAAGAGAATACCTGGGGATAGAAGCTCGCCAGAGATAGAGAGTCTAAAAGAATTAAACAACATGTAATGAAAGTATCAAGGATCCATAAGCTTTCTAGTTCACTAATTTTAGCAAAAACTAAAGCATGCTTTTCTCAAAAACTAGAACATACCTTTGATGAATTCTCCAAGAAAACGTATGTTCAGCTGCTGTCTTCACTTGTTATCAACGTGAGCCACCTCAAAGCCTTCCCTACTATGCTCTTGGAGCTTTAGGTAGTGTTGTGGGACTCAAGAACAGATTGAAGATGTGAAGAAACCAGAAAAACACACAGTAGCACAACTGAAGAAGACAGTTTCTTCAGAAAAAATCTCTCGAAATTTTTTATTCCCTTCTTCTCCAACTCCACTCTTTTTTATATATAATAGATGAACATGCAAAGAGATGGAGTGCATGGCTTGCAGCTCATGCTTGAAAAATCAAAGTAGAGACGATAATGCATTTTGTGTGAGCATAAAGATGATGGTAATGGAAAAAAAAACTCATTTTCCATTTTTGTGCAACACGCAAACGAATTTCAATTTTATTTTTTTCTAAAAGAATAATTTTAATTAAAAATTTTATTTTCTTAAATTAATTTCATAAATTAATTTTTGCAAAATAATCATCTTTATATATTTAAATCATATTTAAATATTTATTCTCTTGTTCCATTTAATTTGAACATTTCAAATTAATTTCTCAAGCTACCCTAAAGCTTATTCATTCACGAGCTAGTAGGGGGACCTCACAGACCTACAGATCATAGGCTCCAACGATTCGAGATTAATCGGCTAAACTCATTAGTCCGATCTAACCCCCATTCGTTAACTAATGGGACACTCCACTATAGACCATAATTGAACTCCTCTCACTGTAGATATATTATGTCCACTTAATAACCATATCAGTAAGTCGATCCTTCACAGGTTGTTCGTAATCACAGATAGGTAAAAAATACTGTTTTACCCCTGTGACTACATCTTGTTCCTTAAGTTTCTACTGATCCTCTAATGAACAATTCTGATTCATAATCTCTATGAATCAAATCATTTCTCTATCATGAGAAGGTGGGGCCCCGATTGTTCAAGACCTGGAGTCAGCACTTAAGAGAACAACCTATCTGCTAACCTTAAATAGGGTAAGAGTGAATTCCATCTTGCAAGGCTATGTCCCCAGCTATTCATCCGGTCTTAACCCCAAAATGGTAAGCTTATTGAGCAGTGCTGTTGGACTACTCTCACCATTTGCAGATCAAAGGATAATCTCGAATAAACAGGAGTTCATAGCTAGCTCAGGATTAAGATCGAGTTAACCTAGGTTATATAACAAATGAAATAGTAAGTTTTAACAGTAAACGATCGTTATATAGAAAAGTGGCTATTTTTGTGGTCCAGTCTATATGCAAACTCATTGCATGGGATGCCTCCACTCTCATGTCTCAACATGAATGATTTGTGGATCACATCGTTTGTAGCATCTTACAACTTCTTGTAACAGCTACAGAGTGGGCCGCATCCAATAGTGTTATCAGGATGAGATACCTAATTTCATACATATACTTATTAGACCATTTACGCTATATATTGTCAACTTGATCCTATTTATGTCACTACATAGAGTTACAGCACTCAGACTATAGCCAAGGATACATTTATTGGATTTTTCATAATAAGATGCAAAATCAACAAGTCATTGTTATTGATAAGATAGAATTCTTAACATGAACTACGAGTTCTAGGACATTCCCAAAAATCTCCCACTTGGACTAAAACTCCAGTGAGAACAAATATATACAACATAATGTTGAGATACATAATGGGAAAAATACAATAAACTAGGGCATCTAAAATACCATAGACATTCTCCCACTTGCCCTAGATTACACTACTTTGAGTCCTAGTCCCACTAGGTGGCCTTCGAAAACTTTAGCCGAGAGGACCTTGGTGAATGGATCAGCAAGGTTGTCTTTAGAGGCTATCTTTGTGACGAGCACATCCCCTCTGTGTACAATCTCCTGGTGGAGTCAGCGATACATCTTTTCTTGATGCTTCTCCAAACTATAGCTCCTCCAATAAGAGTGAAACTTATCCTGAAGTAGATTTCCTGGAATCTACGTCGGTCTGAAAATCAGAATCAGTGTATCCCGTAAGGATCAAATTCTTAGGTCCATACATAAGCATATAATCCCTCGTTTTCTTAAGATACTTGAGGTTACAGCGGTTCAATGACTGTGTGCAGGATTAGATTGGAACCTGCTGACGATTCCAACTGTAAAACATATGTGGGGACGTGTACACAACATATCGTACAACAAACTCCCAACTATAGAAGCATATGGAATTTTGTTAATCTCTTCAACCTCTTGAGGTGTCTCAGGACATTGTTCCTTCGATAAATGAATTCTATGCCTGAAAGGTAATAAACCTTTCTTGGAATTTTGCATATTATACCTTGACAACATCTTGTCAATATAAGATGCCTGAGACAGTGCAATGTTCTATTCTTTCGGTCTTGAAAGATATATATTCCTAGAACATACCGAGCATCACCCAAATCTTTCATTTGAAAATGTGATGCTAACCATCTCTTTACATCAGCAAGAAAGCTTGTCTCATTCCCAATGAGCAAGATATCATCAACATACAGAACTAAGAATGCTACAGTTTTATTGACTATCTTCTTGTATACACAAGGCTTGTCAACGTTTTATCCAAAGCCATAAGATTTTATCGTAGTGTCAAATCTCAAATTCCAGGATCTGGATGCTTGTTTCAATCCATAAATGGATCGATTAAGCATACAGACTTTCTGTTCCTGTCCTGTTTCGACAGACCCCTCTGGTTGAGACATAAAAATACTTTCATCAAGATAGCCATTCAAAAAAGCTATCTTGACATCCATTTGCCATATTTCATAGTCATAATATGTGGCAATGGCAAGTAGTATTCTAATTGATTTAATCATGGCAACAGGAGAAAAAATTTCTTCATAATCAAATCCTTCTCGTTGGGTAAAACCCTTTGCCATAAGCCTAGCTTTATAGGTCTGTACCTTGCCAGTTTGGTCTCATTTTCTCTTGTAGATCCACTTACAACCTATAGCTGTAACACCTTGTGGTTCTACAAGTTCCAAGACTGAGTTGAAGTACATAGACTCCATTTCATCGTCCATGGCTTTTATCCATTGTTCCTTGTCAACATCGTCCATTGCCTTCTTAAACGTTAATGGATCCTCTAAACCATCATCTTGTATGATGTTTTGAGTTTTTGTTAAACCCATGTAGTGTTCAGGTTGTTGAATAACCCTCCCACTATGATGAGGCATCCCCAACTCTTGGGATGGATGTAACGGGACAACAACCGTTGTTGATGGACCAGCTTGATCAACAACTCTTATTGATTCATCTATAGTATCTTTAGATAGTTCTTGCAATATTAATTTACTGCGAGGTAGATGATTCTTAATATGATCCTCTTCCAAGAAAGTTTCATTTGTCGATACAAACACTTTATCTTCTTGGGGATCATAAAAGTATCCTCCTTTTGTTTCCATGGGATATCCTACAAATAGGCATAATTTCGAACGTGTTTCCAATTTTTTACGATTTTGTACCAACACGTTTGCTGGACAACCCCAGATGCGAAAATGACGTAAACTTGCTTTGCGTTCTTTCCACAATTTATATGGTGTTTCTAAACATTTTTGGATGGAACAACGTTCAGAATATAAACTGCAGTCTGTATTGCATATCCCCAAAAGGACTGAGGTAATTGAGTATAACTCATCATAGACCGAACCATGTCCAACAAGGTTTGATTTCTCCTTTCTGCAACACTGTTTTGTTGTGGTGTTCTAGGTACTGTGAGTTGGGATTGAAATGCATGATCTACTAGATAGTTCTGGAATTGCAAATCCATATACTCACCACCTCGATCAGATCGAAATTTTTTAGTTCTTTTACTTAACTGATTTTCAGTCTCAGCCTTAAATTCTTTGAACTTTCAAGAGTTTCAAACTTATGACTAATTAAGTAAATATAGCCATATCGAGGATAGTCGTCAATAAAACTAATGAAGTACTGATATCCTCCTCGAGCTTTAACATTCATCGGACCACAAAGGTCTGAATGTATAAGTTCAAGAGGTTCTGTGGCACGAAGACCTTTGTCAGAAAAATATCTTTTCATCATTTTTCCCTCAAGACATGATTCACATGGAGGTAGGGAACTGTCATCTAACTGATTTAGATGACCGTTTTTTACCAATCTCTCAATCCTGTTGAGAATAATGTGACCAAGCTTGAGGTGCTAGAGATAGGTGTTAGGAGAAATTTTCCGCTTTATATTATGAGTTTCAGAAGTTTTAAACATCTCTATATTTAAAATAGCTTTTGCTTCCGTTGGTTGTAATATGTATAAGTTATTTGCAAGTCTAGCAGAACAAATATGAACACCTCTTAAATAAACAAACACTTCATTATATTCAAAAGATACACTGTACATATTTTCTATACTCGCCAAGATATAGGCCCGGGCTTTTTCGTTCGCCCTTACCCATCTATCATAAACATCCTGAACATTTTGGGTCGCCGTTGAACTGGGAACTGGAGGACACTCCTCTGTTAACACAAAACTCAAGTCATCTACTACTAATATTGTATTAATATTTGGTTTCCAATTGGAGTAACCCTCTCCGTTAAATTTTTCAGAAGCGAGTAGTTGTATAATCGAGTTCGACATTGCTGAAACATTTTAAACAAACTCTATTAAAATATGCATCTAAATCCATTTTAGCAAAACTAATAAAGTACCCAATAAATTTTTGTTTATTTGCAATGATACTTAAGTGATTTAGAACAAGTGCTACTGTGGGGCAGTCAAGAATTCCTTCACAGAAGCAAGACAATTCTTGACCAAATACTATCATCTAGAATCACTCATATCCCAATAGTTCTTTTGGTTATCATTTTCGGTCAACACTTAGTAATTCTTGTAAGTGTGACCTGCCATTTCAGATCTTATAGGACGATATGAATATGCCTTCGAGAGAGAAGAAAATATCCAAAACGGAACTATAAGACCCTATTCATTTCACTGAAGCTTGGGTTGTTCCAAATCCTATGTTACAACCCTCCGTAGGGATCACCGTGGTTAACGACTAGCTAGTGCCGCATAAAAACGACAGCAGGTGCAACATAGGAATCTCACGGTTCAAACTAATGGAGGAGACCGTAGGACAATGTTGACACATTTCCTTCACCCACTTACTATAAACCACTTCCCTCATTCACCTTGTTATAGACCCACGCAAACACTTTCCGTATGGAGCAGTCAAGGTAAAATCGATAAGAATCCGAGCATGGATCTCACAGTGTGAACTCTTAAGGGCGTGAAAGCTAATAACTATATATCAAATATATTGTTAATCTCCCATTGAAGTATTATAAATGTTTGGGTAATTTACTTAGGCATGACGACTAATTTCATACAACCTAAGTCTAAGTGGTTTATCCAACTATAACTCTTATAATTGGATTTAACCTACAATGTCTAGGTGATAAACCATTTTATTACATCACATCACTCACGCAAGTTCATAAAATTAGTTAACAACTCTTAATTGTTCGGTCATAATCCCCAGGTAGGAGGTGTTCTGTTAACCGTCAACTTAAGTACCCCCAACCTTAGACAGGTTTATGAATCGATATGAGTTTTGTGACCATATTTTATAAGGCAACAAACTATTTTAACGATTAAAATTAGTTATTAACCTAAGTGAGCATGCAGCTGTTCTTTGTTATGGATTTTAAACGTCTAACCGATTTTATAACAACTTACAAAATTTAGACATGCTTAACATCCATAACATTCAACAAAGGTATCTAATATAACTATTATATTAAACATAACCCTAACATGCATACTATATATTATAACAATTATAACATACTGTCAATGCATGTAACAGGCTTCCTATGGTGGTGTTTTAAATCTACATGGCATACTGTATACATATACATGAATTTATTTATCACATACATCTCATGCATAAACAATTAAATACTAACTGTTATGGTTTTTGTTTTGGCATAAACAAGCAAACAGACAGCTAACTATTACAAACAACTTCATAACCATCTTTGAACCACTCGATCTACTCCGAACCGAACCCAAAAAACTTGAATCGGGCTGGACGAGTCTGAACCAGACCAACAAAGCCTGAACCGGACCAACCACAACCATTTGAAGCTGAACCAGATTAAACCTTGAGTAAACCGGTCGAACCGGTTACTCTTGGTCCAACCTCAATTTGCTGCTAAGGTCGATTGTGTAACGCCTAGATGTAATCGTTTAGTGTCATCGCTTGGGGTTGAGAGGAAGTACACGATTGCATAGTGTTTCTTGAAACCTGAACGATCGTTTAGTTCTATCGCAGTGCAATCACTTAGCTCCATCGTATAGTACTAAGTGATCGCATAACACCATCGCGCAACGCATTTAAGTTGTCGTTTAGTATCCGTCATAGCTAAAACGATCGTATAGCTCCATCATATAGAACATCATCGCATCATATAACATTTATCTACACGATCGTTTAGCTCTGCGACCAAACGAACGCTAAGTGCTATCGCGTAGCACTGCATCACATCGTTTAGCATGCATCATTGCTGAACGATTGTATAGCGCCATCATTTAGAAACATCAACGAATCATCTTGTTCCAATGACAAAAACTAAACGATCGTGTAATGCTATCGTATAGCAAATGAACGCATCGCTTAGCTCCTGTAGGTACACGATCGTTTAGCGTTCAACAGCACAATGACAAGCACATATTACTTAAAAGATCGTCTAGCTTTTCTTCTCATCGTGTAACGTCTGGAGCTAAAAGATCGTTTAGCAACTGGACCTCAGCAACAGATTTAAGCAGAATCTGAAAAAACTCGAACAGCAGTTCGACCTCCTTCGCTTGTTTCTACAATTACATCTTAATTTCAACTCTAATGACTCCAAATAAATTACAAACTCTTGCTAACACATAAATGCTCATCAAACAAGAGTCAATTACAAATTTAATTGAGAAATTAAAGAGAAGTAAAATGCCAAAACAGAGAAAACCATAGCAGTGCATCAGTTTCATATATCTCATGAAAAAACACCCACCTCGCCAAAATTAGGCTGAATTGAAAGAGTTAAACAACATGCAGCAGAAGTTTCAAGGATCCATAAGCTTTCTAATTCATTAATTTTAATAAAAACTAGAGTATGCTCTTCTCAAAAAGTGGATTTTCAGAACATACATTTGATGAACTCTCCAAAAAAACGTTTGTTCAGTTGTTGTCTTCACTTGTTATCAATGTGAGCTACCTCAAAGCCTTCCCTACTATGCTATTGGAGCTTTAGGTAGAGTTGTGGGACTTAAGAATAGATTAAAGATGTGATGAAACAAGAAAAACTCACAGCAGCACAACTGAAGAAGACAACTTCTTCTTCAGAAAAAATTTCTCTCGAAATTATGTATTCCCTTCTTCTCCAACAACTCCACACTTCTTTATATATAATAGATGAACATGCAAAGAGATGGAGTGCTTGGCATGCAACTCATTCTTGGAAAATCAAAGTAGAAAAGATAATGCATTTTGTGTGAGCATAAAGATGATGGTAATGGAAAAAACCCATTTTCCATTTTGTATAATGTGCAAACGAATTTCCATTTTCTTTTTAAAACAAAAAATGATTTTAATTTAGAATTTTATTTTCTTAAATTAATTGCATAAATTAATTTTTGCACAATAATCATCTTTATATATTTAAATCATATTTAAATATTTATTCTCTTGTTTCGTTTAATTTGAACGTTTAAAATTAATTTCTCAAGCTACCCTAAAGCTTATCCATTCATGAGCTAGTAGGGGGACCTCGTAGACCTATAGATCATGGGTCCAACGATTCGAGATTAATCAACTAAACTCATTAGTCCGATCTAACCCTCATTCGTTAACTAATGGGACACTGCACTATAGCCCATAGTTGATGTAACGACCCGACTCCCTGGGACTTAAGTTAGGCCGTTACTAAACACATGCATGCGTGGAACTTAAAGCGACACTCTGTTGTGGTGAAATAAATTCTAATTAAATAAGGTAAATTTAAAAGACTTATGCATTTAATTTCAAATATTAAAAACAACGGTAGGGTGCCCATAAGTCATAAATGATAATAAATAAATCTGGAAGTGGTTATAAATAGTAAGTTTTAAACATCAACACCAAAAGCTAAGAAAAACATGAACAAAAAGTTTAAATCTCATGAGCGGAAGCATAAAATTTGTCCCAGTGGCTCGATCACGAATTCCACTTGTCATTCGCTAGTGCGTCCCTACTCTTACCTGAAACATAAACATAAAGAGAAAGGGTGAGTATAAAATACTCATTAAGTAACCCCACTACTGGGGTCAGGCTAGGCATCTATGTCCTCTAGATGCCTACCCCTAGTGGAACATATAAACTGCTCTAGTCCTCATGGAACACATATATACATGAAAAACTTATTTCTATCGTATTATAGTTGAGTATGTCCACTATCTTTAATAATTCCCGTAGGACCCACAACCTCTGGTGAATCCCGAAGGAAACACAATTTCTTACATACGCATGGTTATGAATACACCTCTTTCGTATACACATAAACCCACTTAATGCGTACCTCTTTCGTACACATGGTTACGTATACACCTCTTTAGTATACACATAACCCACTGAAGGTGTACCTCTTTTGTATACCTGGTTAAGTATACACCTCTTTCGTATACACCTAACCTACTAAGTATGTACCTCTTTAGTACATCTAGTTATGTATACACCTCTTTTGTATACACATAACTCACTGAAGGTGTACCTTTTTCGTATACACCTAACCTACTAAGTATGTACCTCTTTCATACATCTAGTTATATATACACCTCTTTCGTATACACATAACCCACTGAGTATCTACCTCCTTCGTACACCCCAGATCCTTTCTATAAATGTAGGGATGCATACCTCTTTCGTACACTTGGTTAGGCATACACCTCTTTCGTATACACATAACCCACTGAGTATGTACCTCTTTCGTACACCCCAGTACCCTCTAGGTATGTATCACTTTCATATACACCAGCCTTAGTACATCTCTTTCATGTACTAGTGCCCTTGGACATGCATTACTTTCATGCAGTCACATAGTCTGGAAAGGATAGGAGATTACATCTAACTTCATATTACATATAACATTCACCAAATCATGAATCCTCTAAAATCTCCTCATCGTCAACCTCATGTTCATTAACCTCAACATAAGTATTTAATCTAGTTTTAAATGGACCAATTGTAGCACATCACTTTCATGCACTAAAATCATGTAAACAATACAATATTCGAGATTTCGTTATATATCATACAGTTTACACATTCTCATAATAAATCGCATAACTATATAAATCAACAAATGTCTAATGCTCATCTAGCTTTAAGGCACTCCAATAGGAGTGCTACTTAACTCATAATTTAAGGGTCATGTTCAATCATCATTTAATATAACTCATAAAATTTCAAATCAAGCTCATATGTAATCATATTCCGATATTTTACCACATGCTCATATATCCTTCATAAGGAGTCCATCCAACCTCAAACAATCAAAATTATTCAAAGAAAAGCTGTTGCAGGATCCTCAATGTTAAATCTACAGTGTATCGCCTGGCACAAAAGCGATTCCAGTAGAAAGGTTACTTACCTTAGAGTTTGAGCTCAATCGAAACAAATTTATCCCCTTCCTTGCTTAAAAAGAATCTTGAATCGAACCCTAAGTGAAAATCAAAATTAAACTCCAATCCTAAGAATATAACCCAAATAAAAAATCCACATCAATACATCCAAAACACTTACTCAAGGTGTTTGCTCAAGTCGAACTACAGTCGAGCTTCAGACACGAAATTGACTGTAGATACACGCCGAATCGAAGGGTGTTACAAATTAACAAGAACCCAATTAAACTCACCAATTTCTCACAATCCTTGCTTGACAGTGACTCGGAACGACCCAATCTCCAATCCAAACTCCAATCACACTGAATTGTCAACAAAAAAAATATCGAAACTTAATGCGCATACAAGATATCCAAAACCCATCGTAAAAATCAATGAATAACATACCACTAACTCCAACGTTCTGGCATCACCGACGACTGGTAACTTGACGACTGCAAAAATCAAGGCTGGGCGTTGATGGCTTCACGGTGGCTGGGGGCTCGAGTTCGTTGCCATCGATTTGAGCAGCGGCAATCCACAGTGGACGAGCGGCACCCCGACAGCGACGACGAACGACTGGGGAGAGACCTTGTGCATGTGGCTCAAACCATCGACACGAGAAGGTAGGGACGACGTCTAACCTGGGGGTGGGTCTTCGGGCGGTAGAATGCGAAGGAATAATGGCGTGCATGAGGTGGATCTTCGGGCGACAGACAGCGAAGGAAGAACCGCGTGCGCGAGGTGGGTCTTCGTTCGGCAGGCAAAGGCGGCTAGGGTTTTTCTCAAGGGGGGAGGGCCACACGGTAAGGAGGAAGAAGGAGAAGGAAGTTTTGTTTTTATAAAAGAAAATAATACTAATAATAATAACAATAATACTTAAAACTTAAAAAGGAAATAAATTAAACTTTATTTTATTACTTTCCTTATTTCACTTTATTTTATTAACTTCTTTTCTTTCCCAAAAAGTGAGATTAATTCCTGCCATAGATTTCTAAATCGAATAATTTTGTAAGGTCAAAAATTAAATTCTCGAATTTACACTTGAACTCCAAAATTCCAAAAAATGTCTTCCACTAGCAAAATTACTGAAATTATATAAAAGTGAAAATTCGAGGTGTTATAGTTGAAATCCCCTCATTGTAAATATATTATGTCCACTTAATAACCATAATCAGTAAGTCGATACTTCACAGGTTGTTCATAATGACAGCTAGGTCAAAAATATCGTTTTACCCCTGTGACTACATCTTGTTCCTTAAGTTTCTACTGATCATCTAATGAATAATTATGATTCATAATCTCTATGAATCAAATCCTTTCTCTATCATGAGAAGGCGGGGCCCCGATTGTTCAAGACCTAGAGTTAGTATTTAAGAGAACAACCTATCTGCTAACCCTAAATAGAGTAGGAGTGAATTCCATCTTACAAGGCTATGTCCCCAGCTATTCATCCGGTCTTATCCCCAAAATGGTAAGCTTATTGAGCAGTGTTGTTGGATTACTCTCACCGTTTGCAAATCAAAAGATAATCCCGAATAAATAGGAGTTTATAGCTAGCTCAGGATTAAGATCGAGTTAACCTAGGTTATATAATAAATGAAATAGTCAGTTTTAACAGTAAACAATCATTATAAAGAAAAGTGACTATTTTCATGGTAAAGTCTATATGCAAACTCATTGCATGGGATGCCCCCACTCTCATGTCTCAACATGAACAATTTGTGGATCAAATCGTTTGTAGCACCTTACAACTTCTTGTAACAACTACAAAGTGGGTCGCATCCAATAGTGTTAAAATTAGGGGGGGAGTGAAGAGGGAAAGAAAATCCGTTTTTTTCTTTTTAAAAGCAGATCCTTAATGTCGGTTTTAAACTAACATTAAAGGTATACCTACAATGTCGATTTAAAACCAACATTAAAGATCCGCTTTTTTTAAAAAAAAAATCAACATTATACATCCGGTTTCACTTTTTCCAACCGACATTAAAGCTCTAATCGACAAAAGGGAAAACTGATCTAAAGTACTCTAATTAGGTTAATTACAAAGGATAAGTATGCAATTTAAAACAAATAAAAAGGGGAAGAAGAAATACAACCTTTGTACACTTTGAATCTACTCCAAATTAGCTTCAATCTCCTCACGAACGGTTCATAGACAACCCCAAGAGTCTTCCCAACTATTCTCCGACCTTATAATGGGATGGTGGAATCGGATGAGTGATGCATTTGGAGAGGAAAAAGTTAAGTCTTTGGGAGAAAATTGTTATGAGATTATAACATAATCTCATCAATTTTCACTATGGCCAAGAGTCCTAAACCATCATAAATCTCTTCCTTTTAAAGGTCATTACATGAAAAATAAACAACTTTGCGTTTGATGAGAATTCGACATTCAGAAATCTACTAACTCAAAGTGAAATTTAGTGGGACAAATGTCTTCAAATGAAGACAACACTTAGTAATGCAAAAGTTGGCATTTCTCACTCACAAATGTTGGATCTGCCCACTAACTTGGTCAATCGTCAAACTTTGACACTCAAAGTCTAAAGTCACAAATTTGACATTTTGACTTTCAAAGTCAAAAGTGAACAATTTGACTTTCATTGCATTTTTTACCTAGTCAACAATTTGACTTTTAATGCAATTTTGACCAATTTCATTTAATCTCAAAACTAATTCTAATTATCAATTTTAAAATTAAATCAATATTAAATAATGTAATTAATTTAATTTAATATTAAATCCAACATTAATCCCACTTAATATGAATCCCTATTTATAATCTTGAAATTTAAATCTTATTTAAATATCTCCTATTTTCGCTCTCTTTATGTTTAATTCACAATTAAACATTAGATTAAATATATTATATATATTTAATGCTTTGCTCCAAGAATCGAATTTATACACTTCAAATTTATTCACCACATTGTTCTATGGTTTAGTCCGATATAAGCTAGTAAGGGGACCTCATGGACCTACAAATCATGGACTCCAACGATTCGCGATTAACTGGCTAAATTCTTTAACCTAACTAACGACCATTCGTTAACTACTAGGTCATTCCACTAAAGTGCAGTAGTTGCACTGCCCTCACTGTAGATATATTATGTCCACTCGATAACCATGATTAGTAAGTTAACCCTTCACAGGTTGTTCATAATAATGACTTGGTCAAAAGATGTTTTATCCCTAAAATTACATCTTGGTCCTAAATTCCCACTTATCCTTTAATGAACAATTGGTTTGTGATCTAATCATTAAATCGAGTCTCTCTCGGGCCAATGAAATGGTGGATCTTCTTGTTCAAGACTTGGAGTCAGCAGTTAAGGGAACAACCTTTCTACAACCCCTAAAAGTAGGTAGAAGTGAATTTCGTCTTGCACCATATGTCCCCAGCTATCTGATAATGGTAGACATGCACGTGATCATAGTACTAAGTTCTTAAACAATGTTGGATTGCGTTGATAGAATATGTTAAATTGCATCCATTAAGCGTAAACTCTACAATATTGTTGTCGCATGCATCCAACGCATTAGGACAGTTGATCTCTATATTTTTGTCTAGAATAATGCGTTAATGCAATACAAAAAATGCGATCATAGGAATACATTTGTCGAGCGCAACTTCACCGCAAGACTTTGCGTTGATCGTGCTTGCAAACATCCACCTAAGAAGAATCACTGCAACATGGTGGGCGCATCCAGACGAAAGGACAATTAAGATCGATGGGATAGAAAGCTGACAGTAGTCGGATCCAAATTAAGTTGACAACCGATAACGGTCACAAAGTACATCTAGCTTTATCGGTGACAATTATATGGCACATCAATCAGGAATTAAAGCTATCCCATCTATACAGTTAGGAGAGAGAAGCCGCCTTTCACCTTTGAGGCCCTATAAATACCAAGTGCATTCTTCAGAGAAGGGGTTAAGCAGTCGATCACTTCATCACCTTACAAGTTCACACGTCTGTTCATAGTTTCCTTTTCCATTTCACAGTGGAGCTAGAGAAGAGTGGTGATGCCGGAGATCATCCAAGGCGGGACGAGAGAGAACCTTGGGGCGCAAGAGTAGAGAGCGGGTTGAGTCTCGCAAAAGCGAGAATATCTTAAGAGCACAAGTAGAACGTGTAACACCTGGTAGTAAGAAATTGCTTCAGGCTCTTTACTATACTTGCATTGTTATTCTGTACTTCATCTTTTATCTATCCAATGTAAGTTATATTTCTACGTCAACTCACTCTCTTAATACGCATGAGTAGCTAAACTAGTTGAATGGGTTGAGAGGAACTAAGCTGACATGATCTAGGAAGTTCATTGCTTGTGATTGTCTTGTTTTATGTTGTACAAAATATCCCTTTAGAGTTGCTCGAGAGAGAATCTAAAGAAAGAATCTAATGTCTTGAGAGAGCTAGGTTAGAATCTGACTTGAAAGAGCAGGATTAGGCCTGCATAAGAAAGAAATAGGAACTTAGAGATAAGCTCTATTTGTCAACTTGCATCGCATGCATCCTAGGAATAGGAATGATATTATGCGGTCGCATATTTGTGTGAATGTCATGTTGTCATCGCATAAATAAAAATAAAGGTTTATGTGTAAACCCTGTAGACTTATCGCATATTTATCGCATGCGTTCTAGCCTTAGAAGCCGTGGCATTCATGCCGAGAGGTGGTTTACTATTTTATGCATGTTGCATGATCACAAGGCATGAACGCAACCTAGGGAGTTTTAGCCAAAACCCTTCTCGACCCGTTCACCGCATATTCATCATATTTCCCCTTTCCAACTCTTTTTGAACTCTGCCGCATTTATTACTATTTTCATTAACACAACAACAAACCAACCACCTTATTTATTTCACCGGTTACCAGAAGTTTTCAAAAAAATCTCTAACGCAACTATTTTCACAAGTCCCTATGTTCGACCCTGGACTTACCAGGAAACTCAGAGGAATTTACACATGAATTCTGCTGGGGAAACTTGAGTGCACAACGTAATTCCATCAACGCATATCATCATCCATTTTCCACATTTAATAAAATAACATATCAAGTTTTTGGTGCCGTTGTCGGGGACTTCGGCAAAATAGTTGTTAACAGTAATTTTTGTGAATTTTTTGCAGAACTCTCGATCTCTGGCGAACTATGACCCGGAGATTGAGAGAAAATTTCGAAGGAGACTAAGGAACCGCCAACAGCAACCATAATTCGATAAAGAAGAGATGGCAGAGCAGCCTAGGAATGAAGCACCAAACAACAACAATGTCATTGCAAATCCAATTCTGTTGGCCAACGATCGCAATAGGCCCATTAGGGACTATACATCGCCAAACCTCTATGATTTCTCTCCGAGAATCATGAGGCCTGCCTTAGACAGAAGTAGAGTTGAAATGAAACCGGTGATGCTACAGATGATCCAGGATGTAGGTCAATTCAGAGGAAGGCGTGGCGAGGATCCGCATGCCCACCTCCGAAGTTTTATTGAAATCTACAATACTTTTGTGTTCCCGAACATCTCTGCTGAGGAGGTTTGACTAACGCTGTTTCCATTTTCTCTCTGTGATCAGGCTAGGAAATGGGCATACTCACTCGAACCAGGAGTGATCACTTCTTGGGAGCAGGTGGTGGAGAAGTTTATGAAGAAGTATTTCCCACCTACTGAGAAAGCGAGACGAAGAAAGCTTAGTACTAATTTTAAACAAGACATGGACGAATCGCTCAGTGATGTCTGGGCGAGGTTTAAGAGGTTGGATTGAGATTGTCCACATAATGGGCTGCCAGACTGCCTTCAAATGGAAATTTTCTACCACAGTTTGAATCCTGCTTAGCAGACCGCTGCCAATGCGGCAACAGCTGGTGGCCTGCTTGACAAGACTTATGATGAGGCGAAGAATATCATGGATCGCATCTCCAAGCATCATGAAGACTAGAGGGAGAGTGACCAGAGATTATATCTCAAAGATTATGACGCAAATAACGGTGTTATTGTTTCATTGCAGAACCAAATGACTGCAATGATGAATTTGATTCAAGGAATGATGATCAGCAGCCCAACACTGCAAAGTGGGCAAATCAACGCAATAAGTCAAAACACCGCAAGGTGTGCAACTTGCGGTGATGGGCATACGATGGAAGATTGTTCAAAAACCCACAGTCTGTATATTTTGTAAAGAACAACCCTTTTTCTAACACCTACAACCCTAGGTAGAAAAACCACCCAAACTTTGCTTAGAAGAATCCACAATAAAACTTTCAATCTGTGGCACAAAAAGAAGGGCCACCAGGGTTCTTTCAACGCAGCAATAGTCAACAGAGAAACCAAGCAAGTAGCTCACAACAACTACCACAATCTTCTTCTCTAGAAGGCCTATTGAAGTGTAACACGTATTTTTTTAGTATGATGCAAGTCCATGCCTTAAACTTGATGACATATATATCATGCGATGATATGTGATACTACTTCTAGATATGTGTTATTAATGAATGTTCTTGTAGTATGTTGTGTGTTGTCACAAGTTTCCTTGCATTGAAACTGAGTATAATTTCACCGCAAGTTTCTCAATGTGATCTGAGGTCGAACACAGGGACTGTTTTAGGTTATTGCATTATGTTTGTGATATATGCAACCAGGGGTTTTTCAAATTAATAAAGAGTTTGTGTACAAGTAGTGAAACATGCGATAAAGTAAAGTAAAGCATTAAAAATGAGATAATAACAGAAATTGCGTTAAGTAAATTGCGATAAAGTAAATCTAAGCTAAGATGATACAAGATTCAAGTTTCATGATACAAGATACTAAGGTCAAGGCTGGCTGTGAAGATTATGCAAAGATCGTGTAATGTGGTGCCAAGTCTTATGTGCGAAGCAAAAATAGAAAAGATAATTAATACAAACATCACAAGTTCCTTAATTTCATTAAAGGTATAAGTATGGTCTACTTTTTCCTTGGCGTACACCTCTCGGTGATCGGCCACATTTCCATATCTCTGTGGTAAAACAGGGATGAACATAATGAACACAAGGTTGCCTCCATTTCTAGAAGTACTACTCACTTTAGCTAATGCATTCTTCTAACCTTCTCTCGACAGATCAGAATGACATCTTCACTTCTGCTCTCATAGGTGAAGATGTCGTCTAACATGCCTTAGCTAAACGCATTTATCTCTTTAGCACAGATTAAGTTACTCGTTTAATACATATTAATTACCAATGTCTTGAGAAAACTTCATGGAGAAAATGATTGATGGATGAACGGAAATAGATAGAAAAGTGGAAGTGTAAGTGATCGAGACATTCAATAAAACTATTTAGCGTTCTGATACATGATTTGTGAATAAAAAGATTAAGAAGATGAAATACACTTGATGAAATAGAGTTAGAAACAAATAAAAATAAGCGCCAACGTCTTAGTGCTGATTTGGATGGAGATTTGCTTGCCGGCGTGGATGGAGTGAACGAATGGATGAGCTTCCCTTTCAGTCTTGCCCAACTAATAGCAGGGATCTAAACACAGAGCTTCACGGTGGGGATCTGGCAGAATCGCACTGAGACTCACTTCTCAGCCTTGTCTCTTCTCTTCTTAGATTTCTTCCGATCAGTACTCAGCTCAGCCTTTCTCTCAATAATCTAGCATCAATTAGCCCTCGTATCAATTATACCCGTATCAAGTATATCTTCTCTGAATTCTATGGGGGTATTTATAGGTGAAAAGCTTTGACTCTTGGCTTGTGGACCCCATTTCTTGTAATGGAAATTCCAAAGATGGAGGAATAAATATTCTTTCTGTCATGCAATCAGACCATCAAATCTGCATAACGGTTAGTTGTACACGTGTCACAATCCTCCCCGTTTGCGTTGCTCGGTTGCATTTTTCGATCGGTTGCTCGCATGCGGTGTTGTTTTTATTATCGCATGTAGTTGAAATTCAGCTCAGGATCGACTGTCGCATTGCGCTGTCATTGCGTTAATTGTCTCTTCATTGTTGTTTGACGGGCGTACTATGACAGAGATGCGTTGTTCAGTTTCTCGTTGAGCCTTGATCGTAAGTGGTGACTTGATCTCCTACAAAACAGAGTAAAAATATTCTCTTCTACCATCTTGATAATATTAGTGGGTATAATTGCAATAATTTATATTTATTGTATTTCTAAGCTAATTTTCATACAATCGACGCATATTCCTTCACTTTTGGCCGCAATATCTGAATAACGCAGCATAAATAACCTGTATTTCTACAAGTTATCACACCCCCAAATTTAGATATATGCTTCTCCTCAAGCATATCTTCTACTAAGGCAATAAAGCTAAATTCCTCTCCTATATTTTTGCATCAATTGGCTACTCCGAATGTTACACTTAGGCACATTTCTTAACAACGCAATTTCCTTCTATCCTTGCTAATTCTTAACAAAGCCCTACTTTATTCTTCTATATAACAAAATTCTACTCAAAGATGCTTTTCTCGTTTTTTTTTTTTTTTTTTTATAAATAGAATGTTTATCTCTTCTTTGTCAAAACAACTTGATACGTCTATATGCGGTGGTCAAACTTTGCGTCATTTATTAGAGACTGCTGGTCATGGTTACACCCTTCGTTTTAGTTTCTTCCCACGAGTGTCATGCGAACATCCAACTACGGTTGTGTGCCAATTTCAACTTTAACTCATGATATTCAGAGGAGTTCTCTTACATTCTTTTATTTTCTTTTGCAAATTTTTTTCTTTTCATACTGCGTTGTTCTTGGAAACCCACCTTCGTTTTGGCTTGCTTCTACGGCTGTCATACGAACATCCAACTACAAGCAGGCTCTTTTCACAACCAAACTCTTATCAGGTTAGGAACATTTTTGAGGTTTTCCCTTGCGCTGACATTGGAGTTTTGTATAAACGAAATATATATATACATATATATTAGAAGTGAAAGTATGAAAATGAACGCCTTTTCTTGGAGATCGCATATTCTTGATCTTATCTGCTCAGACCTTCCCCACCCTCAAATTTAAAGATAAGCAAGGTCCTCATTGCGTTGTTTGGATAGACTAGAAACACTTAGAATAAAAATTTCAAAAAGAAGGTTTGAGCAGAACATTTAAGAGATAAAAGGTAAAGTACTGCTAAACTAAGAATTAACTAAGTGTTAGTCAGAATTTACAAAGTATGGGAAATGTTTCTAAGTATAAACATATATTACATCATGGCAGTGTAATGAATAATGCAAAAGTAAAAGATCAAAACATCGCAACTATTGACAAAAGATGATAAAGAAAAAGGCAAAGGAAAAAAGGAGTGAATATGTACTCATTTGTATTGAATATTAACAAAGTATACAAATTATTAAAAATTAATGCAATATAAAAGTTGTTGCCTATACAAAGAATCAAAGAATTTCGTTAACTTAGAAAAATAATGAATTGAATAAACATATAGAATGGCCACAAAAATGTAAAGATTATTGTTGAGGAGCAGGAGGATCTAGAGAAGGATTTTGAGGTGGTACTAAAGAAGCTTCTTCAAAATTCAATTGCTGCTTGAGATCCGAAGGCACCATGGGACCATGAAGATATGCGGTGAGAAAATTAAAGTACTCATGGTTACGCTCCGCAATCTGTCTTTGGTGGTGATGGACTTTATAAATATTGTGCTGAATATTGATCAACGCCTCCCTTGACGTAGCAGCACTACGATGTATATCGTCGATTTGCTCCATTACCACATCAAACCTTTGGTTGAAGAAGGCTTGTTGCTGAGTGAAGAGTTGTTGTTGTTGGGAGAAAAGGGACCGCATTTCAGCTAACTTTGCAGCCAAGGAGGGGATGAAAGGTTGTGCCTGTGATGTCTCCCTAGCATCGTTTTGGGGTTGGGCAGAGGTGCCTTCAGCCAAATCGTGTCGGTCATCAATATGCGGCGGTGGAATGGAATGTTGCGGTGATGAAGCTATAGGTGAGTAAATTGGTGGGTATGCGGTTGCAGAATTTAAAGTGAGCAAAAGGTTGGTAAAATGCTCATGGAGTTGAGAAGAAGGTTGTGCGGGTGGGCTCGAAGGGCTTGGAAGGCGTATTACTAAGGGTAAAGGGTCCAAAGGTTATAGATCTTGCGTTATTTCTTCTTGGATTTTCCCTTTTCCCTTATCATCTCTACGCCATCTCTTTGGCTTGGGTTCTTGCAGCGCATTGAGATCGATTGCGGGGCCTCTTTATGGGTAAATCTGGGCAATGCGGGGAGTCTTTGAGGAGTAGCCTCAGGATTTTGATATTGATGAGGCCATGGACTTCTTGCATGGATTCCTCCTTAATGCTTATGCCCACTGATAGGCATAGACTTGAAACAGTCCCTGGAAAGAAGTATTGTCCTCTAATGTGCCCCACAAAGCCTCGAATTTGATTTGCGATCAACCAGCCTACATCGATAGGAATGTCGTGCACATGCGGCCATGACTCGATCCCTTGAAATGGTTTTGTCATGAGAAGTTGGGATCAACTGCTTTTTAACCAAATAAACCCAAAGCCTTGCCTCCGGAAGTAGAGTCCTGGACGAAAGGGTCTTGATGCCTTTTAAAGAAACCGACCATTTCGTGCCCGGTTGCGTTAATACTCGCAGTGCATCTACCAACTGTTTTTCTGTGGGATTATCAATGATTTTGTTACCCAGTGCATCCGGGTTATCCTTCATTTGGTATAGTTCATTGTTGTCCTTTGCACTGAAAGGCACCACTTCCCCTTCTATAGTCACCACGTCCTTGGTGCCATGTAGTCGTCCATGGTAAAAGTCACGCACTACCTTTGGAACAACAATGGCTGGACAGTGGCAAAATGCGTCCCAGCCATGCTCCACGATCATGCTCATGATGAGGTCAGGTAGTGGCGTTAGCGCAGGGTAAAAGCCCATCTCCATCAACAAGTCGTCATTTTATTTCTTTCTGGATGGACGTGCCTTTGCCAACGCGGGCTTGCTGCTTTCTGCAACCGCATTGCCCTTTCCGTTGGCCAACGCAAGGCAGGATTGTTGCCTTTCTTTTCTTTCCCGTTCCTTGCATTGTTCCTCCCTCTCTCGCTTCGCGAGTTCTTTACCCTTCTTCTTTTGTAAGCGCATCCTATTAGCTTCACGCTTCTTCTCCTTCTCTTCTTCCACTCTTCTCTCCTTTTCTTCCTTTTTCTTTTTCTCTTCCTCTTCTTCTTCTCTTCTCTCTCGAACTCTTCTATAGACTGCTTGGAGGCGAGCAACAGACGTTGTTCCTCCTCGCGCTGCCTTATTGCTTCGAGCCTTGCAATCTCATTATTACTGCGCATTTCCTCATCTTGCATTCTTCTTCTGCGATTTCCTTCTGCCATGATGACCCTTGCGGTGCATTCCCCCTGTGACGCCGCATCAGGGGGTATCTTCTCCTTCTTCGCCTTCCTCTGTCGTAACCATTTGCGTTGTTTTAGGTTGTGTTGGCTCCATTAATTGCATTGTTTCCCCCCTATCCTCCCTTATGGAGGTTTATTCTCCATCCTTTTCTGGGCTCGTAGCCCTCTGCTTCTTTTCTTCTTCCTTTCTTAGGCACCTTTCTTTACGCTGACGCATTCGTCTTTCTTCCTTCTCTTTCTTCTTCCTCTCCTTCTTCTCTTCCTCATCTTTGTCAACATCTTTCTTTTCTTTATTCTTTTTTGAGATAACTCAACTTCTCTAGCCTTTCTCCCTTTGCTTTTCTTCTTCTTCTTCTTCTTTTTCTCTTCAACTACTTCTGGTTGCGTCTCCACTACAACCTCATCCATCGTAACTTCAGCCACTACAATCTCCTCTACCGCAACTTAGAGGTTCCGTGATAGGTTTCTACGTTGGCAGTTACCTCATGAGTCTCTAAGGCCCGAGTGCCCGTTCCATCTCTTCTTCGTTCACCACTGCCTCCGGCACCACCGCCTCTTCATTCACCACCACCGCTTCCTCCTCCGTAGACAGTGGTTGGTTTACAACTCCTGCCTCGGGTAATCCCCTCCTTGCTCCAGATTGCTCAGAATGTTACCAAACATCTCTGTAACATCACGTCTCTTCTTCTCACTTTCAGTTGAGATGGCAGGAGTTAAAACTGGTGTGCTCTTAGTGCTTTGCCCCCTCTTGAACTGAGTAGGTCTGACGGCTAAGGGGTTTCTCCGGGTTCTACCGGTGATTCTCGAGACGGTGTGGGGTTGGGCAGCAAGACGGAGACTGGCAGCAAGGAATGCTACCTCTCGCATGGCGATTTGGTCAGAGGAAGGGGTTGAGGGTGAATCAGAGTGTTGGGAAGCTTGGTCGGCCATTTATGGTAAGCGAGGGAGGACTAAAAAATTTGCTAGGGTTTAGGAAGAAGAAAGCTTCGTATACTGGACACTAGGGTTTTTCAGTTTTCAAAATGAGGTAAAGAGTTCACAAACCGGGAAGGGTTCCTATTTATAGGTTGGGCCATAGTGAGCCCAATGCGATTTTCGTGGTGACAGGTCACGAGACACGCAAAAGGCCCATCGCTCGAACTTCCCTCATTTATAAAATTTCAGAAAAACATCCTTTCTTCTGTAGAATCATCATTGTTTTGGGATATGAAATGATTGGACTCCTCAATTGACAAAAAGAATTTCCTTTAATGTCTTATTTGAATGGATGCAATGTAAAGATTAACGTAATGTGTTCACCAATGTAACTACATCTTCGCAGAGGACGGGCAACAACACATGCATCCCCACAACACACCCCTTAACTAAACACATTTCTGGAGGATCGAGCACACGGTATTGCTACCAGCGCAACACTACCTCAACATAGTGCATTTAACCAAGGACGGGCAAAGGACATATACGAGCACAACACACCCCTCGGTTTCAACGCATTTGAGTTGGATGAACGCAAAGCGTATCTTGCTTGGTTTAAAATGCGTCCATCATCGCCTTGCATACTAGATGTTGATTGTTTCATTTTATCTATGTTATTTTATTTTATTTATTTTTCATCAACGCAAGTTGCTATAACTTGCGGCAATAAATTTCCTTTATTACTCAATCATTTACCAATTAAGAACTAACGCATTAATTACAGAAAAGTTAAAAGAATTAAAGATGGTATAAAAATAAATGCAAAGGGAATAAATGAAGAATTAAATTCATAAAGTCAAGATACGAATTAAATGAAGAAGTAAAGACAAAATTCAGAAATTCAATAAGACAGGAATTTAAAGAAAGCATTAAACATAGATGTAAGATATAGACCGGAAGATGTGTTTCTTTGAATGAGCGCAATCCACATCTCTACAGGCGTCTAGCTTGCCTGCCCAATATTCTAGAGACATTGCTCCTTTCCATTGGATCCCGGGGCTTCAAAGTTGTTGGGCAACGTTCCTGGTGCTCTATTTCTCAGCTCAGATGCCAGCTGGCCCACTTAGATCTCCAAGTTTCGAATTAAAGGTGCCTGCGCCTGCATTACTGCGTCATTCTTATCCATGTATTGTTTAAGCAAGGCCTCCATTGAGCTTCCAGAGGTGTTTGAAGATGAGGGTTGTTAGTTATGTGATTGCCTTGGTTGCCCCTAGTTCGAGTTATAATGAAAAGGAGGATTTCCTCGACTACCACTCTGATGGTTGATTGGCCCCCCTTGGTCAGGATTGACTCCCCAACCGAAGTTAGGATGGCTCATCCAGCCAGGATTGTAGGTGTTGCTAAAGGGGTTGTTTTGGATGGCGCATACTTGCTAGAGATTCGATGGGCACATTTCTGCTACATGAGCCCCTCCACAATTAACGCAACTTATTGCGGCCACTTGAGCCGGCGCAGTGGGTTGCGTTGATTGTTGGGGGATGGCTCCTTGATTGATTTCCATCGATTGAAGGATCGAGGTCATCGCGGCCATCTGAGCAGTCAATGTGGTCATTGTCTCCGTAGGGACAATGGCCGTTTCATTCTTTCTTCTTTCGGTGCCTCGGCCTCCATGGCCATCATCAATCCAGTCATCCATGTTCCGTGATATGCGGTCAAGGATGACTTTAGCCTCAGTATATGTTTTGTCCATAAAACCTCCTGCCGCGGAGGCATCAACAACAGCCTGCGTCGATCTATTCAGGCCGTTATAAAAGGCCTCCATCAAAACACAATCGGGTATCCCGATATGCAGGTAGTTTTTCACCAATCTTCAAAACTGCACCCAGGCGGTGCTCAGGGTCTCATTCTCCATTTGATCAAATTTTAGCACGTTATTTCGTCGCCTTGCATTGACAGCCAGTGGGATGAACTTCTTCATGAATCGCTCCACCAATTGATCCCATAATGTGATCTCGTTTGGCTTCAGTGAGTGAGCCCACCTCTTGGCTTCGTCCTTCAAGGTGTAAGGGAACAAATATAGTCTAATACTCTCCAGGGTTACGCCATGTAATGAGAAGTTGCCACACATTTTGACAAAGCTGGTCAAGTGGCCATGCGGGTCTTCACCTTGCAGACCCCCAAATTGCCCTGCATTTTGGATCATTTGTAGCATGACCGGCTTTATTTCGAACCTTGCGTTCTCCTCAACAATAGTCCTTGAAATCCCAGGTGAAAAAATCATGCAGGTTGGGTGTCGCATAATTCCTCATGGGGATGTTGCGATCAGCAGCCAGGAAAACAGGATCCTGCGCTAGCCTAACAACCTCTTGATTTACTACAGGAACCACATTGTCGTTATTATCTACCATACTCGCTGTTTTCTTTCGCCATATCCGATTCTAACATGCCCATGCGTGAAAGGTACGCTCGATCTCAAGGTCAGCTTCGAATTCTGGTTCAGCATCAGTACTCATAAACTCTCAAGCTACTCTCCGCGTTGAATAGCCAGTACAACGAGATCTATCCTACAAAACACCACAAACACACTCAAATAATAAACCATTAACCATTCCCCGGCAACGGGGCAAAAAATTGTAACGTGTATTTTATTTAGTATGATGCAAGTCCTTGCCTTAAACTTGATGACATATATATCATGTGATGATATGTGATATTACTTCTAGATATGCGTTATTAACTAATGTTCTTATAGTATGCTGTGCGTTGTCACAAGTTTCCTTGCATTGAAACCAAGTATAATTTCACCGCAAGTTTCTCGGTGTGATCTGAGGTCGAACACAGGGACTGTTTTAGGTTATTGCGTTATGTTTGTGATATATGTGACCAGGGGTTTTTCAAATTAATAAAGATGGGTTGTTCAGTTTCTCGTTGAGCCTTGATCGCAAGCGGTGACTTGGGTTCCTGCAAAACAGAGTAAAAATATCCTTTTCTACCATCTTAACGATGTTAATGGGTGTAATTGCGATAATTTATATTTATTATAATTCTGAGCTAATTTTCATACAATCAACGCATACTCCTTCACTTTTGGCCGCAATATCTGAATAAGGCAGCATAAATAACTTTATTTCTACAAGTTATCATGAAGCAATATATAGAGAAAAATGAGATGGTGCTTCAAAGTCAAGCTACGTCCATCCGAAACCTTGAATTGCAAATGTTCCAAATTGCAAATGAGTCAAAAGTGGACCACAAGGGGCGCTGCCAAGTTCAACCGAGCTTCCACGCAACCCAGGGGGTTCAAGTAAGGAGCAATGTCAGGTTGTGACATTGCGCAGTGGAAAGACCGTGGAGGGAGAAAAGAAGGACTAGAACAGATCAACCTCCATCGCAGTTGAACCTTCGATTGCGGCAACGCAATAAGAAGAAAATGAAAATGAGGTAGTAGAACCTGAGGTTGCGTCAACCTCAAAGTCAAATGAAACTGGAACCGTGAAAGTCCAATTACCACCTTTCCTTTAGAGGCTAAAGAAGAAGAAAAACGAAGAGGTACAGTACCAACACTTCTTATCTATGTTAAAGCAATTACATGTTAACATTTCGTTCAATAAGCAATTAAGGAAATGTCTGCCTATGCCAAGTTTCTGAAGGACATGGTAACCAAGAAAAGAGGCGCTGGAAAATTTGCCACGATGCCATTAACGCAAAGTTCCAAATCTATTATCCCACCGAAGATGAGCGATCCTGGGAGCTTCACTATTCCATGCACCATAGGAGGACTCTATATTGGGCAAGCCCTATATGACTTGGGGGTCAACATAAATTTGATGTCACTGTTAATCTTTCGACAACTAAATGTAGGGCAACTTATGCCCAAATCTGTGACTCTTCAATTGGCTGACAGATCTCTGGTTAATCTAGAGGGTAAGGTGAAGGACGTGCTGATCACGATTGATAAATTTATTTTGCCAGCTGACTTCATCATCCTGGATTATGAGGCCGATAAAGATGTGCCCATCATTTTGTGGCGACCTTTCCTATCAACAGGTCGTGCTCAAATTGATGTGCACAAGGGCGAGATCACTTTGAGCATAAACGAACCGAAGCTCAAATTTAATATAATTCGTGCCATGAAATTTCCTGATGAGGAAGACCTGCCAGATTCGGAAGATGACCTGAATTTGATTGAAGAAGAAAAGTCTGATGAAGAATATGAAGAAGAGAATGTTGATGCATCTGTAGCTGCCTACAATGCAATCATAGCAAAAACAAACAAAGAAGAAGGATCAATTGCAATGCAAAAACCAGAGTCGAAGGAAGAAAGAAAAATAACGCAACCTTCTCCCGTGGAGCCACAAACCTTTGAACTAAAAACCCTACCAAAACACATGAAGTACGCATTTCTGGGGCAGAATGAGAAGCTGCCAGTGATAATTTCCTCTGCACTTAACACAGATCAAGAGAATGCGTTGATGAGCATTCTCAAAAAGCATGTGCGAGCAATCGACTGGATGCTCATTGATATCAGAGGAATTAGCCCCGCGTACTACATGCACCACATTCGTCTTGAGGATGACCACAAAGCAACCATTGAGAATCAACACAGACTTAATCCTGCGATGAAAGAGGTTGTCAAAAAGGAGATCATCAAGTGGCTGGATGCGGGCATTATCTATCCCATTGCAGATAGCACATGGGTCAGCCCCGTGCAATGTGTGTCGAAGAAGGGTGGAATGACAGTAGTCCCTAATGAGAACAATAAATTAATATTGTAGAGGACCATCACTGGATGGCGAATCTGTATCGACTACCGCAAATCGAATGCGGCCACAAAGAAGGATCACTTCCCTTTGCTATTCATTGATTAAATGCTGGATAGATTGGCAAGGAATGATTTTTTACTGTTTCTTGGATGGATACGCCGAGTACAACCAGATCATGATAGCTCCTGAACACCAAGACAAGACCACATTCACCTGCCCATATGGGACATTCGCTTTCCGCTGCATGTTGTTCGGCCTCTACAATGTGCCAAGCACGTTCCAGAGGTGCATGATGGCAATCTTTTCAAATTTTCTCGAGGAATCAATACAAATATTTATGGATGACTTCTCCGTTTATGGGAACAGTTATGAAGTCTGCCTACCCAATTTGGAGAAATTTCTGAAAAGATGTGAAAAGATGAACCTGGTGCTTAACTGGGAAAAATGTCGCTTCATGGTGACAGAAGGTATAGTGTTGGGGCACAAGGTCTCTCGAGAAGGGTTGGAGGTGGACAAAGCAAAGATTGACGCAATTGAAAAGTTTCCACCTCCAACCAATGTGAAGGCAGTACGAAGCTTCCTGGGGCATGCTGGATTCTACAGAAGATTCGTTAAAGACTTTTCTAAGATATCAAGACAATTGAGTGTGTTACTAGAGGCAGACATAAAGTTTGAATTTGACAACAATTGCCTCAATGCATTTTGAATTTTAAAGGATGCACTGATTACCGCACCCGTCTTAATCGCGCCTGATTGGACACTGTTGTTCGAAATCATGTGCGACGCAAGGGGGTACGCGATGGGAGCCGCACTAGTGCAAAAGAAGAAAACAATTTTGGACCCCATCACATATACAAGTAAAACCCTGAACCATGCTACACTTAATTATACCACCACTGAAATAGAGCTACTGGCTGTGATTTTTGCGTTGGAAAAATTATGGGCATACTTGTTGGGAACCAAGGTACTCATTCATATTGATCACTCGGCAATCAAATATTTGATGACAAATAAGGAACAAAGCTGAGATTGATCAGATGGGTTCTCCTCCTTCAAGAATTTGATATCGAGATAATTGATCGAAAGCGGATAGAGAATCAAGTTGTAGATCACTTGTCCAGACTGAAAAATCCTAAGGTTGACCGCAATGAATCTGAAGTGAGTTTCGTGTTCCCAGACGAGCAGCTGTTTCACATAGAAGAACTATCATGGTATGTGGACATCGTTAATTATTTGGTCTATGAAGAATTTTCTAAAGATTACACCTACCATCAACAGAAGAAGCTCAAGAATGAATGTAGACACTATTATTGGGATGAGCCGAATCTGTATAAAAGAGGTGCATACCAAATTATTCGATTATGCATACCGGATGCTGCTTAACAACGCATATTGTCACAGTGCCACGATTCACCTTATGGAGGGCACTTTGGAGGACAACGTACTGCATCCAAATTTGGCCTTCATTATTCAAAGATGTTGTTGACTATGCAATGAAAAGTGATCGGTGTCAACGTACTGGCAACATTTTATGGAAGAACGCAATGCCGATGAATACTATCTTGGAGCTGAAACTATTCGACGTATGGGGGATTGATTTCGTGGGACCATTCCCTCCTTCAAATGGTAAACACTATATTTTACTAGCCGTTGACTATGTCTCCAAGTGGGTAGATGCAATTGCATGCGCCATAAGTGATGCAACAATAGTCTCCCAATTCTGAAGAAAAATATTTTCACGTGTTTTGGCACTCCCCGTGCCATCATAAGTGATGAAGGATCACACTTTATCAATCATAGTATTAAGGAGTTGCTGCGCAAGTACAACATCCTCCACAAAGTCGCCACCACATACCATCCGCAAATAAATGGCTAAGCTGAAGTGTCCAATCAAGAAATTAAATCGATACTTGAGAAGGTAGTCAAACCTTCATGGAAAGATTGAGCAATGAAGCTTGATGATGCGTTATAGGCATACCAGACCGCATTTAAAAGCCGTATAGGCATGTCCCCCTATGCGTTAGTATTCGGCAAAGCGTGTCACTTGCCCTTGAAGCTGGAATATAAAGCATTGTGGGCGATCAAGAAACTGAATTTCGATTTAAAGGAAGCAGGGGAAACGTGAAAAATGCAATTGGTCGAGCTAGAAGAATTGAGGAACAATGCATATAAAAATGCGAAAATTTATAAGGAGCGCATCAAGAACTGGCATGATCAACGCATATGTGGCAAGAACCTCCAAGTCGGAAAAAAGTCTTGCTTTTCAATTCACGTCTGTGACTCTTCCAAGGAAAGCTAAAGTCTCGTTGGTCCGGACCGTTCATAATTCGACAAGTACTGGCATGGTGGAATTATCAAATGACGACGGTACCAATATATTCAAAGTCAATGTGCAGCGAGTAAAGGTATACCATGGAGAAGACTGGCATCGGCAAGTCGACTCCATGGAACTAAGAAACTTTGAATAAAGAATGGAGTAGGTGGTCCCTATGTTGTCACATGATCGCAATTTCTCAAGGATGAAAGTTTTGAAAAACTTTAAGTTTTCAACTCTTTTCTCCACTACTCAGAATCTTCACTATCTTTCAGCTATCCTTTCATTTTTCAATTATATTTCTAGAAATATATATATATATATATATATATACATTCTTTTTAATTTGCATTAATGACTTTTCTTTTGTTTAAAATAATTTTACCCTCTATTTGTTTTTCTTACAACGATCGAGGCGTTGGATTGCGGCGATGTTACGCGAAGAAGCATTCATCTTATTCCATCACTGCAACCCACGGAAGAAAGATCGTCACAAGGATGGATGCGCCAACACAATGTAGGCGACAACGCAAAATTTGAGGGTGTACTCTTCCTTAACTTTATTTCAAATTTTGCACTATCACATTGCATTTCGTTGTTCGAAGTTTTGTTCTTAATTACCGCAATCATTTAACAAGTAGATAAATTTAGTAGTTTACCGCATTCTATTTCTTTACCAAGTAAGATTTCAATGATGAAAAATATTCTTCTATTTTTTTCGTATATATTAGAGTCAACTTAATCTTAAGATAGTCACCTCATAAAACATTTCTAGAAGTTAGGGATATGCTAGATTTCTTTCAAACTCTCTTTACAGCGTATTCTAGAACATCGCATAATTTATTTTAATCTTTTGGCAATGGGGACATTGCCGCATTTCAAATTTAGGGATGAGGTATTTATTTTTCGACCTTGCTATTTTTGGTTCTACAAAAAAAACGTTTTTTTTTTAGAATAACAACTCCACTGTCAATGCAAAGGGGAAACCCATGTTGATAAGAGTTAACTTGTGAAAGGCACTTACCCGTAGTTGGATGTCCGCATGATACACATGGGGGCAAGCTAAAACGAAAGTAAGTTACCAGGATCAACGCATTAATCAATGACCGCAACTCCAATGCCAAATCGGTATGAGTTTAGTCTGAGAAAGAGTGCATTGCTCGTAGTTGGATATCCGCATGACACCCGTGGGGGCAAGCCAAAACAAAGGCAAGGCACTCGGATCAACGCAAGGTCAGAAAAAAAAAACTAGTAATAAAGAAAATTTTTGTGCAAGGATAAATCTTTTGTCACCCCGGTAGAAAATTTTGTTTTTGAAATAAATCATGCGATGTTCTAAGAATTTAGTAAAGTCCTTTTGAAAGTTAAACTTGCAATCCCTAGGTCTTAGAATATTTTAAGAGTTGAATAAGACTTAGGAAAATTCTAGTATATAGGATTTTAATGAAGTATCCTTGAGTAATCAAGGAAAAGAACTTTGCGGTTAACTTGCTAAAGGAATCTTTAGCTTATTCTTGAGGACAAGCATTGTTTAAATTTGGGGGTGTGATAACGGGTAGAAATGCACGTTATCATAGTACTAAGTTCTTAAATAATGTTGGATTGCGTTGATAGAATATGTTAAATTGCATCCATTAAGCATAAACTCTACAATATTGCGGTCGCATGCGTCCAACTCATTAAGACAATTGATCTTTATATTTTTGTGCAGAATAATGCGTTAACGCAATACAAAGAATGCGATCATAGGAATAAATCTATTGAACGCAACTTCACCGCAAGACTTTGCATTGATCGTGCTCCCAAACATCCACCCAATAAGAATCACCGCAACATGGTGGGTGCATCCAGACAAAAGGACAATTAAGATCGATGGGACAAAAGGCTGACAGTAGACAGATCCAAATTAAGTTGACAGCCAAAAAACAGTCACAAAGTACATCCAGCTTTATCAGTGACAATTATCTGGCGCATCAGTTAGGAATTAAAGTTGTCCCATCTATACAGCCAGGAAAAAGAAGCCGCCTTTCACCTTTGATGCCCTATAAATACCAAGTGCATTCTTCAGAGAAGGGGTTAAGCAGTCGATTCCTTCATCACCTTACAAGTTCAAACCTGTGTTCATAGTTTTCTTTTCCATTTCATGACAGAGCTAGAGTGGTGATGCCGAAGATCGTCGAAGGCAGCTCGAGAGAAAACCTTGGGGCGTAAGAGTAGAGAGCGGGTTGACTCTCACGAAAGCGATAATATCTTTAGAGCACGAGTATAACAGTGTAACACCTGGTGGCAAGACATTTCTCCAGGCTCTTTACTATACTTGCATTGTTATTCTGTACTTCATCTTTTATCTATTTAATGGAAGTTATATTTCTACATCTGCTCACTCTCTTAATACGCATGAGTAGCTAAACTAGTTGAATGGGTTGAGAGGAACTAAGCTAATATGATCTAGGAAGTTCATTGCTTGCAATTGTCATGTTTTATGCTATGCGAAATATCCCTTTAGAGTTGCTTGAGAGAGAATCTAAAGAAAGAACCTAATGTCTCAAGAGAGCTAGGTTAGAATCTGACTTGAAAGAGCAAGATTAGGTCTACATAAGCAAGAAATAGGGACTTAGAGATAAGCTCTGTTTGTCAACTTGCATCTCATGTATCCTAGGAATAGGAATGATATTATGCGGTCGCATATTTGTGTGAATGTCATGTTGTTATCGCATAAATAGAAATAGAGATTTATGTGTAAACCCTATAGACTTATCACATATTTATCGCATGCGTTCTAGCCTTAGAAGTCGTGGCATTCACGTCGAGAGGTGGTTTACTATTGTATGCATGTTGCATGATCGCAAGGCATGAACGCAACCTAAGGAGTGTTAACCGAAACCCTTCTCAACCCGTTCACCGCATATTCATCGTATTTCCCGTTGCCAACTCTTTTCGAACTCTCCCGCATTTATTATTATTTTCATTAATGCAACAATAAACCAACCACCTTATTTATTTCACCAGTTACCGCAAGTTTTCATAAAAATCTCGAACGCAACTATTTTCACAAGTCCCTGTGTTCGACCTTGGACTTACCAGGAAACTCAGAGGAATTTACACTTGAATTCCACTGGGGAAGCTTGAGTGCACAACGTAATTCCATTAACACATATCATCATCCATTTTCCACATTTAATAAAATAACGCATCACTATCTACTCGATCTTACCTCTGAAATGGGAGGCTTATTGAACTGACACTATTGAGCCAACCTTCACCCATGATTAAGGTCTACCAATCTAAGAATAATCCCAAATAAATAGAAGTTCATAGTTAGCTCAAGATTGAGGTCAAGTTGCCTAGGTCATCGCTTTGAAATAGTCAGTCTTAAACAGTAAATAGCCTTATAAAGTAAGAGTGAATTAATTCTCGATCTGATCTTATGAAAACTCATTGCATAGGATGCCCCCACTCCACATGTCAATACATGAACGAATCAAGATCACTTCGTTTGTAGCACTTTACAACAAATTGTAACAACTACAGAGTGGGTCGCATCCAATAGTGTTACCAGAATAAGGTACCCAGCCTTATTCGTATACTATAGACCATTTTGGCTATTTACTGAACTTGATCCCCTCTTATGTCTCCACATAAAGTTCAAGTATTCTAATAATAGCCATGAATCTTTAGTTTATTGGATTTAGTCTTTGCAAGTGCAATTTACATATTCAACAACAGTTTATTGAATAAACATCAATAACATCTTTGTTGATAATAAAATATGCTTAACACTACAAACCCCGAGTTTTAGGACACACAACCCATTGTCATTAACATCATATTCAAGAAATTTAATTTTATCAACAAGAGAAAAATTATCTTTTTCTAGAGAACTATTACTAGTTTCCAACTCATTAATTTTATTCTTTAAACTAGCAATTTCATTATTTAATTTCAAAGAGATTCCATTTTCTCATTTTTATCTCTCAAATTATTCACTTCAATTTTCAAATCCAATGACAAAGATTTGAGCTCATCATTCTCTTTCTCAAGAAACTTGATTACATCATTCAAGTCATTTTTCTCATCACAACAAATATCAATCTTATCATGCAACACATTATTAGCTCCATTTTTCAAGCTTGCATTTTTAATAATCAAAGTTTTATTCTCAATAATCAATATTGTCTTCTTCTTTGATCATTTCAAATATTTAGGGCCAAGCTTATCAAAATCGTATTGCATATCTTCAAAAGCATCATATAATTTGTCATAAGTTTGGGGCTTTTAAATTACCTCATCTTTGTCACTTTCACCATCGGAATGAACCACTAAGAACCAGAGAGCTCCATCACATTTTTCCTTTTTCACTTCACGATTTTTTTTATTAATTTTGATAATTATAATTTTCTTTCACATTAAATAAATCATCATAGTACAAAGAAAATTTTGTATGCTATACATATTATCAAGGAAGTTCCAAATGTCGTATATATAATAGATAGGTCTTGTAGAAGACTATCTTTTCTATGATAAAACCATAAATTCTATCATAATTGTTTGATTAAAATGGCTATTTTTGTAGGTAAACTCTAATCCTGACTTAACAAAGCTATCTCGGAAGATTTGGAGCTAATTCAAGCCAAATGACACCAAAAGATCACTTAACTTGAAGATCCATGATGAACTATCACTTTGTCCCTCAAGAGGATCAATTCAACACTCTTCAATAATGCTTGCAGTGTTGCGACGCTCCTTACAATACTGAGCCTAATGCTAGCTTGACGCTTGAAGACGGAATGCATCTATTTATTGCAAAACAGGGAAGCATCACAATGCTTGACCCAGGGTTGCAACGCTCCGAATAGTCATGGAATAGTCTGTGCACGCGCCTTTCGCAACCAAGTGTCAGTGTAGTGGTTCAACGTTAGCCCAATGCTTCGTGGCTTTTCCATGATTTAGCGTTGCGACGATGGCCTTGGCGTCGCAATGCTATGCTTGTTGATATAAATTTCTTTGTTTCATTTTCAGCGAGGGAGGGAAGAAAAACTTAAACATTTAGAGAGAGACTTCAGATTTATAGAGCTTTTCTTTTAAGTTTTAGAGAGATTCAATCCTTGTACTAATTATGCAACTATCAATGGATTTTTTTGAAGAATTTCATCATCCATGAGTACGTAATCCGTTTTCTTGGGGAATTATGTAGATTGACACTTTCTTGAGACTTTTCCTTGAAATTTCTTTCATGTATTCTTGTTGAGATTTAGAATAAAATTTATTAAGAATAAATTGAAAACTCAAGATTAATCAATTTTTGTATGCAAAAATTACATAGTTCTATAAAAAATTTGAAATTAGGGTTGCAAGAATTAGTAGTCTTGATAGAAAATGTGGACTTCTTTTCCTCTTTTCTTTAAAGAAACTATTAATTCAGAACAATCATGCAATCAATCTTGAATTTCAATCTTTTGATTTCAAGATTTGGAGCAGTTAAGAAAACCCATGAGTTTAATGCAATTTAGGAATTAATTGTGAAACGTCTTTAGGAAGCAATTAAGACCTAGATTAGTGTTAATTGTCAAATTAGCTAATTAGGGAGATAGGAATTTATTCTTAATGAACTATTGAATTATCTAATTGCATGATTTTTTGCTAAGTCAATGATAGAATTGCCTAGTTTATATATAATCCCCAAGATTTTTATATAAAATCCCCAAGATTTCATTTTCAATTGAATTTTATCTCATAATCTCTCTTACTTCTCTCATTACTAAAATTCCGATATCAATTTGTAAAAATAGTGACTCAAATACCATTTCAGATAGTTTAGTTTACATAACAAACTTTATCTTGTAACGATCAGATAATATATGTGTTATAAATACCACTGATCAGAACAAAAAAAAAAAATAGCAGAGAGAGAGAATCATCGTACTTTCTATTTTTCTGTAAACAAAAACTGTTGTAAGCAATCTTCAAGTGAGAAAGAAAGAGAATCTGCTCGTGGACGTAGGCTTATTAGCCAAACCACGTAACTCTGCATGTTCCTTCTTCTTCTTTTTATCTTCTTTTTTTCAATCCTCATCTGTTTCTCTACAAATCAATGAAAACACGATTTGTAATCAAATCACAACGTTTTCAGAGTATCGATTTGCATCGAGCCATGAATTTCTCTCATCAAGTAGCATCGAGTCAAGAATTTTCTCATCTAGTTGCTCAAGTAATGATTAATATTCATCGAGTAGGATCGAGTAAAGATTAATACTCCTAGAGTTCCATCGAGAAAACAACAGAAACTCATCGAGGAAAGAAGAAAAATTCCATCAAATAACGAGCAGAAACTCATCGAGTAATGAGTATTTACACATCGAGGATTTAACAGTGCTTATTGAATAAGAGAGAAAAACAAAGATAGCTTTACTCGAAGAAACAGAGCTTTCCTCAACCTAATCTTCACCAACTCAAGATTGATCTTGATAAATTGGGCCTACATAAGATATTATAATCCAACAAAATTTGGTATCAGAGTGTTTAAAGATCATCAAGATCATCATCCTTGAAGCATCAAGATACTTAAGAAAACCGTCCTTGGAAATCTTTCCAGGTCAGTGATGGATGTTGCTACATTTGAGATAGAAAAGTTTGATGGATAGGGTGATTTTAGTCTGTGGAAGGCCAAAATCAAGGCTATTATTGGACAACAGAAAGCCATAAAGCTCTTTTAGACCCATTGATTCTGCCACCTACATTAATAGCTAAAGAAAGGGAAGATATGGAATTTTCTGCCTATGGAACTTTAGTTCTTAATCTCAATGATAGCATTTTGAGACAAGTGATCGATCAAGAAATGACTTACGAAATGTGGGTCAAGCTGGAAGGTCTCTATGCAATTAAGGATCTGCCTAACAAGATGTTTGAAAGGGAAAAGTTCTTTACATTTAAGATGGATTCTACTAAAACACTATCAGACAATCTGGATGAGTTTAAAAAGATAGTTTCTGAGTTCAAGAGCCTTGGCAAAAAGATTGGTGATGAGAATGAAGCCTTTATTTTGTTGAACTCTCTGCCCAAAGCCTATAAGAAGGTAAAGAATGCCTTGAAATATGGCAGAGATTCAGTTATCATTGATGCCATTATTTTAGCATTGAGAACTAGGGAGTTGGAGCTTCATACAGTTAGGAATAGCCTAATGAAGAAGGGCTATTTGTCGAGAGAAAGAACAAGCAGAATCATTCTAAAGGGACTAAAAATCAGTCTGATGAAGAGCATAAACCAAAAACCAAACTGAGATGTAATTACTGTAAGAAGAAAGGACATTTAATGAGGGATTTCTATAGTCTAAATCGAAAAAATTAAGAAAAAGAGAAGGATCAGAAAGGAAAACAGCCAGAAGCCTCAGTGGTTGAAGGGTCCTATTTCTATTCGGATGTTTTAGCCTCTACTAGAAACAAAACCAACCAAATAAGTCCTCTTGGGAAACATGACTGAGTACTTAACTCTAGTTGTACCTATCATATGACACCCTTTAGACCTTGGTTTAATACCTACAAGGATGTGGGTTGAGAATCTGTGTACCTCAAGCTTGGTTTAATACCTACAATGAAGCCTACAAAATAAAAAGGGTTGGTTTAATATCCTTAAAGCTAAAGAATGGATCAATCAAGCTTCTTAGAAATGTGAGACATGTAACTTTACTCAAAAGAAATTTGATATCTCTAGGTATGCTTGACTCCATTGTGTGTGAGTACAGAGGAAAGGATTGAATCCTATAAGTGATTAAGGATTCTAAGGTAGTTTCTCTTGGTAAAAAATTTAATGATCTCTATATCGTAAGAGGAGTAGAGATGATGACTAGTGCCTATACTGTTTCAATAGCAAACTTGATAGAGGCAGACGTGTGGCACAAAAGACTATCCCATATCAGTGCAAAAGGGATGCAAGCACTGTCTAAACAAGTTATACTGCCCAAAGGGAGCAGTGAGCATCTTTCCTTCTGTGAACACTGTATTTTAGGGAAAGCTACCAGACAGAGCTTCACAAAATCTTAACATACCACCGAAGGAATACTTGACTATGTTCATTCTGACCTATGGGGACCATCTCCTACACCAAGTCTTAGTGCCTCAAGGTATTTTCTAACCTTAATAGATGATTTTTCTAGGAAGAGTTGGATATACTTCCTTAAAACTAAGGACCAAGTCTTTGGGAACTTTAAAGAACGGAAAGTTATGATAGAAACACAAAAATCAAAAAGGTTAAAATACCTTAAAACTGACAATGTGCTTGAATTTTGTAATGAGGACTTTGACAAATATTGTAGTGAGAATGATATAACTAGGCATAGGACTGTGAGGTACACACCTCAACAGAATGGGGTTTCTATGAGGTTAAATAGAACTATAATGGAAAGGGTAAGATGTTTTCTTTCTGATGCTATCCTAAGTGAAAACTTTTGAGCAAAATTTGGCCTACACTGTTTACATCGTGAATAGGTGCCCTCACACATCTCTAGAGTTGTTTACTCTTGAGGAGAAGTGGACTAATAATCCTTCTAACCTAGACAACCTTAAGGTTCTTGAGTGTGTAGGGTTTGTTCATCAAAATAAGGGAAAGTTGAAGGCCATAACTGTTAAATGCATGTTTTAGGCTTTATAGAGGGAGTCAAAGGATTTAAAATGTGGCATCCAGTAAAGAGGTGTTGGGGTTGATGTCGTAAAGTCTCATGTCCTGTAGTTTGTAAATAGTTTGTACGAACGCTTGTGATATATAATATATGATATTATACTTCACTTCTTCAATTTGCTCAGTTGTTTGTTTTATTTTCTTTACCACGAAACCAATAAACCTAAAATCCATGGTTATTTATATGTAACTTAAGCATGTGTGTGGTGACATACAAGTGAATCATGTCTTAAGTGATAACCAAAATGGTCTGTAGTATATGGATAAAGGAGGGAAACCTTATCCTGGTAACCCTACAGATGCCGCCCGCTTTTTGCAATGGTCACAAGTGTTGTGACTTGTCACAGATGGTCTGATCCTAATCATTCGTGTAGGGGACATGCGAGCGAGGGCATCCTATAAAAAGAGTCTATATAAGACCTGACCACGAAATGTTAACGTCTCGTTATATAACACTGTTCATGACAGAGACTTCACTTCAATAGGATGACCATAGGTAACAGGACCTCAATCTTGAGTGACTTGGGAACTCCTACCATTGAGGGCGGTCCTTTGCATTGTATGGGTGCAAGTGACCAAGTCGTCGATTCAAACCTACCATTTTGGGGATTCGTCTGATTTGGGAGCTGGGAACTCAGCTACACAAGATGGAATTCATTAATTCCCCGAGGCAGGGGTAAGTAAATAGATAGCCCCCTTAAGGGCCGATTTCTTAGTAAAACTGACATGCAAATTTTAAGTATTTATCATCATACAAGCTTAAACTTGGCAGATGTACAATGATGGACATAAGATGTACAATGATGTAAGCAATGACGCAAGATATATTGGCATAAACTTGGCAGGACATATAATGTATTCTAATTTTATGCCATACAACGAATGGATGAATGATGACTTTATTTTCTTTATGTGATATTACTTCTAGATATGCATTATAAATGAGAAACTTGTAGTATACTATGCGTTGGAACCAAGTATAATTCCACCGCAAGTTTCTTGGTGTGAACTGAGATCAAACACAGGGATTGTTTTAGGTTATTGTGTTACATTTGTGATATATGCGACCAGGGGTTTTTCAAATTAATAAAAGTGTTGTTTGTACAAGTATTTAAAAATGCGATAAAGTAAATTATGCAGTAAAGTAAAGATAAGCGATAAAAATTCGGTAATAAAGTAAATTGTGATGAAAGTAAAGTGCGATAAAATAAACCTAAACTATGATGATACAAGATACAGGTTTCATGATACAAGATACTGAGGGTGAGACTAACTGTGAAGATTATACAAAGATCGTGTTATGCGGTGGCAAGTCTTATGTATGAAGCGGAAAGAGAAAAGGTAATTAGTACAAACATCGCAAGTTCCTTAATTGCGTTAAAGGCATAAGTACGGTTCCGCTTTTCCCTTGGCGTACACCTCTCAGTGATCGGCCGTGTTCCCACATCTCTACAGTGAAATAGGGACGAACATAATGAACGTAAGGTTGCTTCCATCTCTGGAAGTACTTCTTGCTTTAGTTAACGCATTCCTCTAACCTTCTCTCGACAGATCATAATGGCATTATCACTTTTGCTGTCACAGGTGAAGATGTCGTCTAGCATGTTTTAGCTAAACATCTTTATTTCTTTAGCACAGATTAAGTTACTTGTTTAATTCATATTAATCACCAAGGGATTAAGAAAACATCATGGAGAAAATGATTTATGGAGGAATGAATATAGATAGAGAAGTGGAAATGGAAATGATCGAGACATTGAATAATACTATTTAGTGTCTGATACATGTTTGTGAATGAAGAGATTAGAAAGATGAAATACAATTGATGAATGAGAGTTAGAAACAAATACAAATAAGTCCCAACGTCTTGGCACAGATCTACTATCTCCCACTTGCTAGTTTGTACTACATGATCATCCTTTCCTCCTCTCTCTACTAATTCCATCAAAGTCCACTCTTTGGATTCTAACTCCGAGAATATCGAGGGATTCGAGTGGTGGTGTCATCCCCGGTTGTTCCTTGTTTGTGCGCTGTTGTTCGTGTAGACGATTGTGGTGCTGTTAGGCGACTGATTGTTGGGCGGTAAGGAGCGTAGAGGAGTCGCTTCCACTGGACTGAGTTCGAGTGAAGATTGTCTTCAACTGGTATGTTTACTCAGTCCTTTTGTATTTTAATTGTTATAGCATGCCTATAATTAGTGTTACAATGCATATCTATTTGTTATAATGTGTGTGTGGTAATTCGGTCACAATGAAATCAAAAAGATCCGAACCAACTCATGGATACTCTTGTTTAAGAGTTTCTTCAATTGGTATCAAAGCCAGGTTACTGATATTGCAATTTCATTGATGCAACGAATTGCATATACATTCACAGTGGGTGCACATCTGCTCTCTATTTAAATGTTAAATTGTTTGTGGATGTGTGGATTAATGGAATTTTTTGGGATGAAACCTCAGTTTGATTAATTCTTTTGCATTTTCAGTTAATTGTAAAGGCCCCTACTTTTTTTTGGGCATAATTAATTGTTATCGAGTTTGTAATTCAAAGCTAGTTTGAGTCTTGAGTCATTCGTGAAGATGTTTGGAGCAAGTGTTGCTGTTCTTCAAGGAAGAAAATGATCAAGAGTTGATCGGGTCGTGTAGACGATAGGGTAAGATCTCACTAAGTATCGGATGCTCGGGTTTCGTTTAACGCACGCGTGGATTAGACGATCGTTTAGCTCAGCAAGCTTCATCGCTTAGTACCTGACGGAGTAAAGTACTAGACAGAGTAACACACGGTAAATCATTTATCTTTTTGCCACGTTAAACGATCACCTAGACGATCAGACTTCACATCCTCGTTGTCACCTAAGTGATCGTTTAGTTTTTCCCACTATCGTCTAGTGTGCGCTAAGCGATCGTTTACCTAAAATCACGGTTTCTTATAGTAATGATCGGACATTGCATGAAACATGACATATAGGTTTCTTTATAAACTATATAAACACGTAGTTATGCGGAATGTGTTTTAGTTTTTTCTTTTTAAGGGTTAATGAGAAATTAGAACTAAAAGCAATAAGAAAGACATGCATGCTCACTTAGGTTTAATTTATGGTTTTAAAATGCTTAAAACTTAGATGACATAGACCTAAGATCACGGTTCTAATATGATTAACAACCCTTAGGCTTTTATCTTTTAATCAATTTAATAGGATTAAATTGACTAATAAAAGGTTCAAGTGTAGAAAATCTATCTATAAGAGACCTTTTGTCTAAGGCGGGTTTTGTCTAGGCTGGGGTAATTAAGTTGACAGAAACGTAACACCCCTACCTAGGAACTTACCTAGAAAGGTGAATTAGCTAGATTTGATGAATGCATGCAACATTAAAGTGTTTCAATGTGTCTACTTGAACTTGTTCATTTTTTCATAAACAAAAGTTGTTTATAAGCAGACTTAAGAAGATGACTGAGACTAAAATCAGTAGCCAGATTTTCTAGGTTCATGAACCTCTAGGTAGAACATTCAGTGGGAGGTAATTGAGGCCTATGATGTTTCCTTTAATCCTTTCATGTTTTTCCTATATAGTCCACACCGTGAAATCTACCCTCGGCCTTGTGGCACCCTGGAAGTGTCCCCCTAAAGGATGATTTTTGGGTAGGTCAATATCAAGGTGGATGGAGAGAGTGTTCATAGTAATTGGGAGTGAGAAGTGCGACAACGTATCCCACGATCTCCCTTGTTGGATTGAATAAAGTTACTTCACATTGCCTCGAGGCATCTTGAGAGTGTCCCCCTATAGGATGGCAGTTTTGCACGTTTATTTATTTGATCTTCTGAAAGAGGATAAGGTTACTTAGTCTTTTTTCCTAATTTTCTTCTTCCCTACGGTGGGCTCATTAGGGCGGGATTCTGGCACTGAAAGCGAGGGGTCACACTTACGCATAATTGATAAAGGTTAACAGTTCTAGACCAAATAAATGGTGGTTGTTACGTTCAGTTCCAAGAGTTGGTCCTACCTAATGGTTTAGCAGGTCTCATCCTAGTGAAGGGGCATCTGATCACCCTACCGGTGACGTTTGTCCTGCCTTGCTGGGGCATCATTGCAAAATAGAAGTCTTACTCTTAGGGTACTTGAAACTGTTTTGCAAAATTAATTTGTTAAAATGTCGTTTAGCAAAATCTAATAAAAGTTTTGTTCGTTTTTCAACAACATTTTTTGAAAATGGCCACAACCACATGAACTTTTCTTAGTGCCAAGAAATTAATTGGCGATAACTTTTCGACATGGAAACATATGGTCATGACGATATTGATCATCGAGGATCTCATGTTTGCCTTTACGGAGGTTTTTCCTTTTATTCCAGCTCCGAATGCCCCTCGAAGTGTTCGAGAGGCATAAGAGCGATGGACATAGGAAAACGAGAAGGCCCGAGCCTATATCTTGGCAAGTCTTAATGGCGTCTTCCCCAAGAAGCATGAGCCCATGGTCTCAGCACATGAGATCATGGAGTCCCTGCAGGGAATGTTTGGAAAATCGTCCGAGCAGCTCCAGAACGAGGCTCTTAAGTATATATTCAACTCCAAAATGGAAGAAGGCACCTTTGTTCGTGAACACGTGCTTAACATGATGGTCCACTTCAATGTGGCAAGAGTTGAATGGGTCTACCATCGATGAGGACAGCCAGGTTAGCATATTTCTGCATTCTTTGTCGGAGAGCTTCTTGCACTTTTTTATTAATGTGATTCTTAACAAAGTGAAATACAACCTCACAACTTTCCTCAATGAATTGTAGGCCTACCAACCTTTACTGAATAGTAAGGAGAGGAAGAAGGCTGAAGCAAATGTTGCTTCATCTTCTAGGACATTCCATAGAGGTTCAACCTCGGGAACGAAGTCTGTACCTTCTCTTTCTAACTCTGATAAGGGGAAGAAGAAGAAGAGTGGTAAGGGGAAAGGGAAGACGCCTGCTAACCTGTCACATGTTGCCCTAAGAAGGTGTCCACCATCGGTTGAAAAGGGAAAATGTTTCTACTGCAACCAGGATGGACACTAAAAGAGGAACTGTCCTCGTTGGCTCAAGGAAAGGAAGGCCGCTAAGGCTAAGGCTAGGGTTAAGGAAAATAATGGTAAATATGATTTACTTTTACTTGAAACTTGCTTAGTGGAGAATGATGATTCTGCCTGGATAATTTATTTGAGCTCCACTAATCACGTTTTTTCTTCTTTTCAGGGGATTAGGTCCTTGCGACAACTGTAGACTTGTGAGATGACGATACAAGTGCGCACCAGACACGTCGTCTCAGCTGTAGCAGTGGGAGGGATCCAGTTATCTTTACATAATAGGTTTCTTATTTTAAATGATTTATATATTGTTCCTGAACTTAAGAGAAATTTATTTCTATAAAGTGCTTTCTACAATGTAAATACACTATTTCATTTAATGTGGATAAATTGTTTACTCATAAAGATGGTCATCATATTTGTACAGCGTATCTGGAAAATAACTTGTATGTGCTAAGACTGTTGCCATTAGTTCCCTCCATAACAAAGAATTGTTTAAAACTATCGTAACTCAAACTAAACGTCAACGAATATCTCCAAAAGAAAATGCTCAAATTTGGCACCTTCGATTAGGGCACATCAATCTCAATAGGATTGAGAGATTGTTGAAGAATGGACTTCTAAGTGAGTTAGAAGAAAATTCTTTACAGGTGTGCGAATCTAGCCTTGAGAGTATGATGTCAAAACGACCTTTTACTGGAAAAGGTTATCGAGCCAAAGAGCCTCTTAAGTTAATACATTCTGATCTTTGTAGTCCGATGAATGTGCGAGCCCGAGGTGGCTATGAATATTTTATCAGTTTTACTTATGATTACTCTAGGTATGGGTAAGTTTATCTTATGCAACGGAAGTCTGAATCCTTTGAAAAGTTCAAAGAGTTCAAGGTCGAAGTTGAAAACGCATTGGATAGATGGATTAAAACACTTCGATCGAATGGAGGTGGAGTGTTTTTGGATTTGCAATTCCAGGATTATTTGATAGAACATGGAATCGTTTCCCAACTCTCAACGCCAGGTAGACCTGAGCAAAATGGTGTAGCGGAGAGGAGAAATAGAACCTTGTTGGACATGGTTCATTCAGTGATGAGTTACGCTTCCTTTCTGGACTTGTTTTGGGGTTTCGTAGTGGAGACTGCAGTATACATACTCAACTGTGTTCCCTTCAAGAGTGTTGTGAGAACACCTCTAGAGTTTTGGAATAGGAGTAAAGTTAGTTTACGTCACTTACGCATTTAGGGTTGCCCTACATATGTGTTTGAGGCAAATCCCAAGAAGTTGGAACCACGGTCGAGGTTATGCCTTTTTGTAGGCTACCCCAAAGGTACACGAGGGGGTTATTTTTATGATCCGTCGGAAAATAGGGTGTTTGTTTCCACGACTACTACTTTCCTAGAGAAGGATCATATTAGAGAGCATAGTCCACGAAGTAAAGTCGTGTTGCGTGAGCTTTGCAATGAAACTACTGAAACTTCAACAAGATTTGTTGAAGAGCCTGCTTCATCAGTAAGAGTTGTTGATGAGAGATCATCTAGTAGGTCAGTTCCACCTCAAGAGTTGAGGGAACCTCGATGCAGTGGAAGGGTTGCGAACCCACCCGTTCGCTATCTGGGTTTCACGAAAATCCTTGCTATGGTAGTAAATGGCGACGTTGAGGATCTGTTGTCATATTAGAAGACAATGGATGATATAGACCAAGATGAATGGGTCAAGGTCATTGATCTCGAGATGGAGTCAATATACTTCAACTCAATATGGGAGTTGTAAATGGGTCTACAAGCGCAAACGGGGTGCTGATGGGAAGGTACAAACTTTCAAGGCTCAACTTGTGGCAAAGGGTTATACCCAGGTAGAGGGAGTCGACTATGAGGATATTTTCTTGCCTGTTTCCATGTTAAAGTCAATCTGCATCCTCCTATCCATTGCAGCTTATTATAATTATGAGATCGGGAAAATGGATGTCAAGACGGCCTTTCTGAATGGCAATCTTGAGGAGACTATTTACATGGTGCAACCAGAGGGATTCAAACCCAAGGTCAAGAGCAAAAGGTTTGCAAGCTAAATCGGTCCATTTATGGGCTGAAACAAGCATCTAGATCTTGGAATATACAGTTTGATACTGCGATCAAGTCGTATGGCTTTGACCATAACGTTGATGAATCTTGTGTTTACAAGAAGATCATCTACGCTTCAGTAGTCTTCTTAATGTTGTATGTAGACAATATACTACTCATTAGGAATGATGTAGATCTACTGACTGTAATTAAGAACTTGCTAGCAACCCAATTCCAAATGAAAGATTTGGGAGAGGCTCAGTTTGTTCTAGGTATACAGATCTTTTGGGATCGTAAGAACAAAGTGCTAGCACTGTCTCAGGCATCGTACATTGAAAAGATATTGCTCAAGTACTCGATGCAGGACTCCAAGAGGGGCCTACTGCCATTCAAGCATGGAGTCACTTTGTCTAAGGACATGTGTCCTAAGATGCCTCAAAAGGTTGAGGAGATGAGATGTGTCCCATATGCATCTGTCGTTAGCAGTTTGATGTACGCAATGCTCTATACTAGACCATCTGTGAAGTGAAGAACATCCTCAAGTATCTTCAGAGAACGAGGGACTACATGCTTGTGTATGGATCTAGGGGTTTGATCCTTACTTGATACATGGATTCTAACTTTCAGACTGATAGGGACTCTCGTAAGTCCACTTAAGGGTCAGTCTTCGCTCTTAACGGATGAGCTGTAGTGTGGCGAAGCACTAAGCAGGGGTACATCGCTAACTACACTATGGAGGTGGAGTACGTAGCGGCTTGCGAAGCTACTAAGGAGGCCGTCTAGCTCAGGAAGTTCTTGACAGAACTGGAATTTGTTCCAGATATGTCTAGGCTCATTACCCTCTATTGTGATAATAGTGGGGAACTAGCGAACTCAAGGAGCCTCGGAGTCACAGGCGCGGCAAACACATAAAGTAGAAATATCATATGGTCTGAGAGATAGTGCATCAAGGGGATGTGATCGTCATGAAGATTGCTTCGGAGCACAATGTTGCTGATCCGTTTATGAAGGCTCTCACGGCTACAGTGTTTGAGGGTCACCTTCAGATTATGGGTCTACAGGATCGCCCGCGACTGGACTAGGGCAAGTGGGAGATTTTCTTGTACTAGGCTTTTACGCCCTAGTTTATTCTTTTGTACTAGTTTTATGTATACCCCACTACGCTTTAGGATAAGAGGGAGATTGTTGGGGTTGATGGCCTAAAGTCTCGTGTCCTGTAGTTTATAAACAGTTTATACGAACGCTTGTGATGTATAATATATGATATTTTACTTCACTTTTTCAATTTGCTCAGTTGTTTGTTTTAGTTGCTTTACCACAAAACCAATAAACCTAAAATCCCTAGTTATCTGTATGTAACTTAATCATGTATGTGATGACATACAAGGGAATCATGTCTTAAGTGATAACTAAAATGGTTTGTAGTATATGGATAAATGAGGGAAACCTTATCCTGGTAATGCTATAGATGCAACCCGCTTTGTGTAATGGTCACAAATGTTGTGACTTGTCACAGATGGTCTGATCCTGATCATTCGGTAAGGGACATGCGAGAGGGAGCGTCCTATATAAAGAGTCTGTATAAGACCTAACCATGAAATGTTAACGTCTCGTTATATAACACCGTTCATGATAAAGACTTCACTTCACTAGGATGACCATAGGTAACATGACCTCAATCCTGAGTGACTTGGGAACTCCTGCCATTGAGGGCAGTCCTTTGATTTGCATGGGTGCGAGTGGCCAGGTCGCCAACTCAAACCTACTACTTTGGGGATTCATCTAATTTGGCAGCTAGGAACTCAACTATACAAGATGGAATTCACTCCTTCCCCAAAGTAAGGGCAAGTAGATAGATGGCTCCCTTAAGGGCTGATTCTAGGGCTTAAACGATGTGGCGCCACACACCTTCTCTTGGCTCGAGAGGTGTTCACAAATAATTGGACTATGTTGTATTATTCATTAGAGGAATTAGTGGTACTTAAGGAGTAAGGTGTAACTATAGGGGCAAAACTGTAAATTGGCCTAGGTGTATTTACAAGTATCTCTGAAGGATCATCGTACTCATGATTGGTTATATTCGATGGACATAGAAATATATTCGTGGTAAGAAAAGTTCAGCTGTTGGTCTTTAGTGGAATGTCTTGCAATTAACGGATGGTGGATCTCGTGGCTAAAGAGTTTAGTCGGCTATTCACATACGATTGGACCTTCGAGCCACAAGCCCATAAGGTCCCCTTGATAGCTTAGATAAAGTCGAGAATAAGTTTTTGGGTCAGCTTTAAATGTTCAAATTGACAAGAGGGAGCTCGATTATATATTATATAATTGAACTGGTTAATTTTATTTGATATAATTGACTAAATGTATGAGATACATTATTTTGGAGGAAAATATATATAAATATGATTTATATCAAGTAGAGGAGAAATTAATATAGTAGATATATGATATCAAACTATAGGTTAAGAATATAATTTGATTATATTAATTAATTAATTAATTAGGCAGTTATGTGATAATTGGCAAAGAATTTCTCCAAAATCGTGAGAAAGTGGGAAGATCGAATTTGGTTCTTGTAACTGATGAATAAAATGAATTTTTTTTTTCATTTGGTAAGAAGTTTGAAAATTCGCTCATAGTGTGAAAACTTCATGATCGCTTAGCGTTGAGAGCCTAAACGATCGCTTACCTATTCTAAACGATCGCTTAACATTTTCTAGACGACCGCTTAGTAAAACCTACACAATCATGTACCTTTTCCGAAATGACAAGTACCCAATTATACGATAGTCATCTACTATCTCCCACTTGTTTGTTCGTACTACACGATCATTCTTTCCTCCTCCATCTACCAATTCCATCAAAGTCCACCTTTGGATTCTCACTCTGAGAATACCGAGGGCTTCGAGTGGTGGTGTCGTCCTCGGTTACTGCTTGTTCGTGCGCTGTCGTTCGTCTAGACGATCGTGGTGCTATTAGGAGACTGATTGCTAGGGGATAAGAAGTGTAGAGGATTCGCTTCCGCTAGACTGAGTTCGAGAAAAGATTCATTTATCTGGTACATTTACTCAGTCCTTTTGTATTTTAATTGTTATAGCATGCCTATAATTAGTGTTACAATTCATATCTATCTATTAGAATATGTGTGTGGTAATTCAGTCACAATGAAATCGAAAAGATCCGAAGTCGCTCATGGATACTCTTGTAAGAGATCCTTCAAGAGGAAGTTGATATATAGAAGAGACATTACCTTTGGAGAAGAAGAGATGTTTAAGCAAAAGGAGAAGAGGCTTAAGGATGAAGCTGAGACATCTACAACAAGAATTGAGGTGGAGTTAACTACTGAGAAATCAATGGAACCTAACTTAGCTAGTGACACAGGAGAAGATGAGGAACAAGCAGGGGAACAAGAGGAGACTATTAATCAGCAACCAAACTTGAGTCAGTATGCCTTAGCCAGGGATAGACAAAGGAGAACCATTACCCCTCCAACCAAATATACTGAAATGAACTATATGAATTTAGTTCTAAATGTTGTTGTGGCTTCTACTGACCAAGAACCAACAACTTTTGAATAAGCAACAAGTTGTTCTAATGCAAGGAGCTGGATAAAAGCCATGAATTGAGGAAATGCATTCACTAAATGTGAATGATACTTGGCCTATAGCTCCTCTACCTAAGGGTTATAAACCAATAGCTTCCAAATAGGTTTTCAAACTCAAAGAAGGTGCATCCTATGATCAGAAACATAGGTATAAGGCAAGTTAGTCGCAAAGAGGTTTACACAGAAGGAAGGAATAGATTACTCAGATATTTTCTCTCTAGTTATCAAACAAACTTCTATAAGGCTTCTCTTATCCTTGGTTTCTCAAAATAATTTATAATTGTATCAATTAGATGTGAAAACTGCCTTCCTTCATAGGCATCTAGAAGAGACAATCTACATGATGCAACCTAAGGGATTTGAAGTTAAAGAAAAAGAGAATTTCTATTGCTTACTCAACAAGAAAATCTATGGGCTAAAACAATCACCTAGGTGTTGGTATAGAAGGTTCCATGACTATATATATCTAGCATTGGATTCAAAAGAAGTTCCTATGATATATGTGTTTATGTAAATACAAGTTCCTACAAGGACAAGGTTTACTTACTCATATATGTGGATGACATGTTACTGGTGGGTGGGTCCAAGGAAGACTTAACTCATGTTAAAAACATACTAAAAAGAGAGTTTGACATGAAAGACTTAGGAGAAGCAAGCAAAGTTCTAGGGATTGAGATCCTAAGGAACAAAGAGGAGTCTATCTTAAGCATCAACCAGTTTAACTACTGTGAGAAGATCCTAAAAAGGCTCAACCTAAGTTATGCTAAACCTATAAGCTTGCCTATTGCTCAGCACTTCAAGTTATTCTCAGCCAATTTTCCTAAAGATTTTGACCTAGAACATCAAAAACAGATGCCTATTATACCCTATAATCAGGCAGTTGGAAACCTAGTGTATTTAATAATTTTTACCAAACCTTATTTCTCATACTCAGCTAGTCTTGTTAGTAGGTATATGTCTAACCCAAGTAAGAAACACCGAGAGGCCACTAAATGGATCCTAAGATACTTAGTTTGGTCTAAAAACTCAAGACTAGTCTACCAAAAATCAGCTGAACCGAACTTATAGCTATATGGATATGTGGATGCTGACTATGCTGACAATTTAGACAAAATGAGATCCTTAACAGGCTATCTATTCCTTTATGATCCTAATCTAATCAACTGTAAAGCCACATTATATACTATAGTGGCTTTATCTACAACAAAAGCTAAGTATATGCCATTAACTAAAGCAATTAAAGAGGCATTGTGACTTAAGGTATTGTTGAAAGACTTTGGATTAAGTCAAACAATGGTAAGTCTGTACTGTGACAACCAAAGTGCTATAAATTTATCCCGAAATCCAAAATATCACACTGGAACAAAACATATTGATATAAAGTATCATTTCATTAGAGACAAAGTTGAGACAGAGGAAATAGAAATCTTAAAAGATCACACATCAGAGAACGCATCAGACATGTTGACAAAACCAGTATCAAAACTTAAATTTATCAAATGTCTAGAACAAGTTGGTTTGGAACTTCCAGAAACAGTGTAAATAGAATTATTAGAATCAGAAAGATCAGAAGATTGCAGGCAATAGAGTCAACGTGGAGAATTTTTAATAACAGTGACTCAAATACAATTTTAGCTAGTTTAGTTTATATAACAAACTTTATCCTGTAATGGTCAGATGGTATTGTTATAAATACCACTGATCTAAACAAAAAGAAAAAAAAGAGAGAGAATCATCATACTTTCTATTTTTCTATAAACAAGAACTACTGTAAGCAATCTTCAAGTGATAAAAAAAAAAAAGAATCTTCATGTGGACGTAGACTTATTAGTCGAACAACGTAACTCTGAGTGTTCCTTCTTCTTCTCTTTATCTTTTTTTTTTTTTCAATCTTCATCAGTTTCTCTGCAAATCATGCAAATCAACGAAAACACGATCTTGTAATCAAATCACAACGTTTTCAGAGTATCAAGTTGCATCGAGTCACAAATTTCTCTCATCGAGTAGCATCGAGTCAAGAATTTCTCTCATTGAGTTGCTTCGAGTAAAGATTACTACTCATCGAGTAAGGTCGAGTAAAGATTAATATTCGTTGAGTTCCATCGAGGAAAGAACAAAACTCATCAAGGAAAGAAGAAGAAATCCATCAAGTAACGAGCAAAAACTCATCAAGTAAGGAATTTACACATCGAGGATTTAACAGTGCTTATCGAATAAGAGAGAAAAATAGAGATAGTTTTACCCAAAGAAACAATGCTTTTCTCAGCCATTTCCTCAGAAACTCAGGATTAATCTTGATTAATTGAGCCTATACAAGATAGTATAACCCAACACAATTCTTGCTTTTTCACTTAGTTAGTTTCTAGTACTTTAAAACAAACAACCCCCATTTAATCTTTTGCATTTTGGAATTCAATTAGTCTATTTTAGGCCAATTAATAGAGGTTCTCTTGAGATCGACCTCTTATTCCACTATTGCTACATGCTAGTTTTAGTTGTAGTTAGAGTATTATAAATTTCATTTGTTTTAGGTAAGATAGAACTAACAACACCTATTTTAGACCAAATAATAATCATAATACAAAATGTATCACATATTTTTCTATCAAATGCACAATATATAATATTAATAGCTTTACCATTAAAAGTAAGTAACTCATTGTTCAATTGCAATTTAGACAAATCATGCTCACAAACATACAAAATGTTAAAATTCATAGCAAACATAAATGTTTTCATTTTATTATTCCATAGATCATATTTTTAGTTCCATCAAAGTATGGGGGCCTATCAATAGAATCACCAATAGCTCTAGCAATTAAGCTTTTCAAAAGATTAATAATATTTTAAAAATAATTTATGTGGAAGAACTCTTTGTTCCGATACCAAATGTAGAAGTGAGAAACTCAAATAGTGGGTATCAATCTAAAATGATTTATGAAAAATTTTAATTACAAAAAAAAACAACCGCTTCTTATACCAATTGTAGGACCAGTATGACAACCTAGAGGGAGTGAATAGGGTATAATAAAATTAATTAAAACATTTTCTTTAGTGTGGGCCTAATTAAACAAATCAATATACTTTTGGCTATCAAATAATTTAAAGAATAATTTCATGCAAAATAATTCAATCCAAAGAAGCTAAGAAATTAAAATTAATACTTTACGTACCCTATTTAATTTTAATAATAGGATTGGTAAAATAAATGTGCAAAGATAAATTCAACCAACTTAAATAGATAAATGTGAGAAATTAATTTTGAAGATAAATTATAGAAATTAATTTCATGCAAATAAAAAATAAAAATAAATTAATTACAAAATTAAATAGGAGAGGATAGAAAAATTGACACCGTGATTTTATAGTGGTTCAACACAACCGGCCTACATCCACTTCCCAAGTTCCTCCTGGGTATGTCACTACAAACTTGATTCTTTCCATGGCTTAGTGTCAAATCGCTACAATGTTCTTTTTTTGGGAGCAAGAACAAACTCGATCCTTTCCACGATTGAGGATCAAATCGTTACAACGGCTCTTTCTTCGGGATCAAGAATAACTCTTACAATAGTTTGAAAAAATAAATAGCACACACGACAAACTCTCTAATAGTGGATTTACAAATTTTAGCTCACAACTAATCAATTCTCACGGCATAAAATAACTCTTTCAAGGAGAAGATGAAAAGAAGAAAATTGAAGCTTAGAAAGAGAATAACAATGGTGGATTTGAGTTATGGAGGATTGAAAAAATAGTGTAAAATTGTTGTGAAAATTTGGGGAAGAAGATGAGTATAAATAAAGAGGAAAACTTGTTGGAAACCACATTTAATTTGGACCATTGGATCTTGGAAAAGAAAAACCAATGGCAGAGATTTTAAACCCGATTAGTTGTTACACACAAAAAAAAAATAATAATTAAAAATATATATTTTTTAAACTAACTTATTTTAAAACCCAACAAAAAACATTATCCAAAATTAGCCGTTAAACACAAACATAAAATAATATTAAATTCTTTTTCCTTTAAAAATCATTTTCTTTTTTAAACCAATCCAAAATCTCAAAAGCCCACCATGTGTCCTTCCTCTCATGGTGCAAGTGGCACCTTTCAATTGGTCCGCTTTGATGAGAAAAAATTTGTCACGTCATCTGCTCGAGATTTTTTCGTTAGATCATATCTTCTTCGTTCAAACTCCGATTTGAGTGATTCAAATTGTATTGGAACCGCTATCTCAAGCTCTACACAATGGACACTTCAAAACACTCAAACTGTTAATAAATAAAAGTAGGTTCTTTATCATTAAAATATTAATTAATTAATTAATTAATTTGAGATTAAATGCTAAAAAAAACCAACCAATTTTATTAAATATAAAAATAACTGATATAGGTAATTTTTTTGTTTCAAAGATTTTGTATATATTAAATTAAAACTATGGAATGAAAATGTACTTTGTTGAAAAGGAAGAATATAATTTGAACAATTGTTCTTTGTAGCTATAAAAGTAAGAAAATAGACGAGGAAAGACGAAATAAGCTTCTGTATAAGTTTGTTTTATGATTTATTAATTTTAAATGAATCAGATTAATATTTTCAAATAATGAGTTTACTTGCTAACTTTTAAAAAACCTCTCTTACGAATATTATGAGAAAAAATCATTTATGAATCTTTCAAATAATCATCGAATAAAGAAGATTGAAATTTCAAATTGATTTTTTCGAAGATTGTGGAGAATTTATTTTTAAATTAATTTTAAAATATATCATTATATGTCTTAAATGCTTTTAATAGTGAAAGTTGTCTTCACAAATCAACACTGATCCTTTCAATATAGGATTAGCCTAATCATTTTAACCTAAGATTACTCTATGCTAGGCACACTTAACTTCGGAGTTCCTATGATTGAGCCACCGAAAATGAAAGTGTACCTTGTTACTATAGGTAATGACTTTCAATTCTTTTTAAGCCTCCTTTCTGAATCATACTTTCATGTTTTCAAGATCCCTCTCATTTAGATATGATATCGATCAATTCATGTACACCTTCTGAACTCGGATAATAGGATGAAATTGAAGAATAAATAATTAAGTTTAATGAAGTTGAAGCACAAATCTAATCACCAAAAAGAGACTTCGTCAATGAAAATGAAGGAACCAATCTTCGGAAACACAATCATGAAGGAACTGATTTGTGAGTGATGCCAAAAAAAAATCGTGAGTAATGGGTGGTTATATGACCGTTTATTTTATATATTTTGAAATCTAAAAAAATGAATTAGTCATATATATATATATATATATATATAAAGTAATGGTTTGTTACACACATGATTCTTCTAAGTATTTTAGAAATCTATAAAAATGAATTAGTTTTCATTATTGAACTTATTCTATACACATGAAAAATGAGTTCCCAAATACTCAAAAAAAAAAAAAAAAAAAAAATCCAATATGAAGCACGAATACTTTATGTGAGCCAAAGAATCTGTATCAGATACATATCAGATACCAATACTTTCAGATACTTCCCAGATACACGCGATTTAACGTATCTTTTTTTACGTTTGCCTTTCTTACAGAAAAAAGAGAAGCAACTCATCTAATATTTTTCCAATTTAAAACTAGGCAACATATTCAAAAAGCTCGTTACTCGAGTCCAAAACTAAAAAAAATAAAATAAAAGACCAAACCCTAGAATTATCTAATCTTTATCTTCACATTTGAGTCTCCAAAGTCCACCAAAATATAATCCACTTAAATATCTTCAACATTCCAACGAAGAAGTTCTTCATTTATCTTCATACTCCCCCTCTAATCTTCTTCTTCTATGATCAATATGTACCATTTTTCTATTGCATTTTATTGACTATTGTATTTTAACATCTTAGATGTTGCTTTTTATATTGTATTTCAGTGTTTGTATTGTATTTTGTACTATTGTCATTAAGCTATTGTTGGATTGATATGGCAACCCTAGAGGGGGTGAATAGGGTTTAATTAAAAAAAAATTTAAATTAACTCAATTAAACGAATTAATACACTTTTTATAAATAATAAGAAAAATTCAATTTATGCAACAAATAAGATGACAAAAATGTGATAATTTAATTCTATCAAATTTTAGCAAATAAATAAGAACAAACTAAAACATACAATAAATTGCTTAAATTCATTGCAAAAATAAAAAGGAAAGAGTTAGAGAAGAAGACACCATAATTTTTATAGTGGTTTAGTCAAACTCAACCTACTCCACTCCTCAAGTACCTCTTGGGAATTTGAATAAAATCTTTCCGACTCTTTCCATGGATTAAAGCCCAACCGTTACACCACCGCTCCTTTTATGGGTTCAAGAGCAAACTCGATCATTTCCACGATTTAGAATCAAACCGTTACAAATGTTGGAATTTTTGAAGAACACAATACAACTCTCACTAGAGTGGATTTACAAGTTTAAGCACTCAACAAGTTTATCCTCACAATACAATAACACTCTCTCAAGAATAAGATGAAAAGAAAAAAAATTGGGAACTTAAAAGAGCAACAATGGAACTTTTGAATTTTGGAGGATTATGAAATGTAAAATTTGTTGGTTTAAAATTTGGAGAGGAAGATGGTTTATATAAGGATGGAAAAATTTTTAGAAATCACAATTAATTTGGACCATTGGATTTTCGAAAAGAAAAATCAATGGTGGAGATTTTAAACTAAACTAGTCGTTAGATACAAAAAAAAATATAATATTAAAGTCATTTTCTTTTGAAATTTATTTTCTTTTTAAAATTATTCCAAAAAATAAAAAAAGAAAAAAAAGAAAAACATAACATGTGTCAAAAACTAGCCGTTAGACACAAACATAAAATAATATTAAATTCATTTCCTTTTAATTCATTTTTTTTTTAAATTCATTCTTTTTAAAGTCAATCTAAAAATAAAAAACATACCATGTATAAAAAACTAGCCGTTAGATACAAACATAAAATAATATTAAATTTATTTTCCTTTTAAATTTCTTTTTAATTTCAATTTTTTTATTTTAAATTAATCCAAAAATTAAAAGTTCATCATATGTTAATCTCTTAATGATCCACCATTCAACTAATATGCTGCCACATGTCTACATGCAAATGGTCTTGTTATGCCACGTCATCCACCACAGTATTTTCTCTATAGACTTTTTCGGTCATATCGTCTTCGTTTTAGCTTCGATTTGAGTGATTCAAGAGGTGTTGGAATCGTTGTTTCGAGTTCTACGTTATGGACATATTAAAACACTAAGATTTTCAGTAGTTAAAAATTGAGTTTGTTATCATCAAAATATTGATTAATTAATTTTAATTAATTAATTTGAGATTAAGAGCCAAAAAGCCAACAATCTCCCTTTTTTAATGATGACAAACCATTCAAGAAAAATAGCTTGAAATACATGTAAACCATATATAGCACATAATAAAATTCAACATATCACCATAAAGATCATTCTTGAAATTCACTCAAAAAAATAAATTCTCCCCCTAATTAATACAATCAAAATCATAACAAATTTATACCATATTTTTCTTAAATTTCTCCCCCTTTGGAATCATAAAAAAGAATAATTAAGAAAAATTTAGAACTACATAAATGTTTCCCTTAAAAACATGAACATAAATTTAGCACAACTCCCCCTAAGAATATTAACACATGCTTTCCATATCTCTCCCTATCAAAATGCCTTTTAAAAGATTTAACAAGTAAAATTATAAAATCAAGAGGCATCACAACGAATAATACCGAGCTCAAGCCTAATTTTACAAAAGTTTTCTTCATTCAAAGTCTTGGTAAAAATATCCGCTAATTGATTATTAGAGCCTACAAATTCAAGAGTAATATTATCATTTTGCACATGCTCTTTAATAAAGTGATGCCTAATATCAATATGCTTAGTTCTAGAATGATGTATTGGATTCTTAGTCAAATTAATAGCACTAGTATTATCACAAAATATAGGCACATTATCAAACTTTAATCCAAAATCACAAAGAGTTTGTTTCATCCAAAGAATTTGAGCACAACAACTAGCAACTACAATATATTCCGCTTCGGTAGTGGATAAGACAACCGAATTTTGTTTTTTACTAAACTAAGAAACTAAGGAACTACCAAGAAATTAACAAGTCTCACTAGTACTCTTACGATCAAGTAAACTACCTGCAAAATCTACATCGGAATATCCTACCAAATTAAATTCAATATTTCTAGGATACCATAAGCCTAAATCAATAGTACCAAGAAAACATTTAAAAATTCTTTTAACGGCATGTAAATGTGATTCCTTAGGACAAGATTGAAATCTAGCACAAAGACATACACTAAACATAATATCAAGTCTACTAGCGATTAAATAAAATAAAGATCTAATCATACCTCTATAAGTTTTTATATCCACACACTTACCTTTTTCATCCTCGTCAAACTTAGTGGATGTGCTCATAGGAGTTTTTGCAATTTTACCTTCATTGAATTTGAACCTTTTGAGCAAATTCTTTGTGTATTTTTCTTTGACTTATGAAAATACCATCCTTGAGTTGTTTGATTTGGAGTCCAAGGAAGAAGCTAAGTTTTCCCATCATACTCATCTCAAATTCACTATGCATACACTTAAAAAATTCTTCACACAAAGATGGATTAGTAGAACCAAAAATAATATCATCAACATATATTTGTACTAAAAGCATATCATTTTCTTTAGTCTTAATAAAAGAAGTAGTATCAATTTTACCCATTTTAAATCCATTCTCAAGCAAGAAATTACTAAGTCTATTATACCAAGCTCTTGGAGCTTGTTTTAAGCCATAAAGAGCTTTTTTCAACTTATAGACATGATTAGGAAAATCAAAACTTTCAAACCCCGGAGGTTGTTCTACATAAACTTTCTCCATGATATAACCATTTAAAAATGCACTTTTCACATCCATTTGATACAAAATGAAATTCTTATAAGAAGCAAAAGCAAACAACATTCTAATAACTTCTAATCTAGCAACGGGTGCAAAAGTTTCTTCATAATCTATTCCTTCCTCTTGACAATAACCTTGAGCTATAAGTCTAGTTTTATTTCTATTGATATTTCTATTTTTATCCATTTTATTTCTAAAGACCCATTTAGTTCCAATTATAGAAGCATGAGAGGGCCTGGGACTAACTCCCAAACTTTATTCCTTTCAAATTGATTTAATTCTTCTTGCATAGCTAAAATCCAAAATTCATCATTTTCGACATCTTTAAAACTTTTTGGTTCAATTTGAGAAACAAAAGCAGGATTATTAAACATATTAAGATAGGAACGAGTTTTCACACCTTGTTCGGGATCACCGAGAATTAATTCTTTGGGATGGGAATGAGTATACCTCCACTCTTTAAGCATGGATGACGAACCAACTTCGTTCTTTTCGATTAAGCTCACCTCTAGCTTACTTGAAACAATTTCCTTGCCTTTGTCACTAACAAGTAAATCTTCAAAATTTCATTCTAAAACATCACTATAAATAGGCTCATTAGAAATAACATTGCAAGATTCATCAAATACTACATGCATAGATTCCTCAATTACTAAAGTTCTTTTATTGAAAACTCTATAAGCTTTACTAGTAGAGGAATAGCCAAGGAAAATACCAACATCCGTCTTAGAATCAAATTTTCCATGTTTTTCTTTCTTATTCAAAATAAAACATTTGCAACAAAAAACTTTGAAATACCAAATATTTGGAATTTTGTTATGCTAAAGTTCATAAGGAGTTTTATCCAAAGAATGTCTAATTAAAACTCTATTTAAAACATAACAAACATGGCTTCCACCCAAAAGTGGTAAACCATACTCATACAATATTGATCTAGCAAATTCTTGCAAAGTACGATTTTTTCTTTCAACTACACCGTTTTGTTGAGGAGTTCTTGGAGCGGAGAAATTCTGAGAAAAATCATTTTCTTCACAAAAAGTTTCAAAAGCATTGCTATCAAATTCTCCTCCATGATCACTCCTAATTTTAGAAATGAAAAAACCTTTTTCATTTTGAACTCTTTTTGCAAAACTAGAAAAGCTTTTCAAAGCATCATCCTTATGTTTTAGCATCAAAACCCAAGTAAATCTTAAAAAATCATCAACTATCACAAAGGCATAATAGTTTCCTCCAAAACTAGCAATTCTAGAAGGGCCAAATAAGTCCATGTGTAATAGTTGAAGGGGTCTAGTTGGAGAGATTACATTTTTAGATTTGAAAGAGGACTTAGTTTTCTTAGCCATTTGACAAGCATCACAAACTTTGTCTTTTTCAAATTTAAATTTGGGAAGACCTCTAACCAAAGAATTCTTGGAAATATTTGAAATTAAGTACATGCTAGCATGTTCTAGTCTTCTATGCCATAGCCAAGAATCATTATGCAAAGCCGATAAACATTTATCATTAATATGACAATCACTCAGATCAATAGTATAAACATTTTCATCTCTATTTCCAACAAATATAACTTTTCTATCACTAGCATTTTCAATGATGCAATTCTTTTTATCAAACACGACTCTAAAGCCTTTATCACACAATTGACTAATACTAAGTAAATCATGCTTCAAACCATCAACCAAAAGTACATTTTCAATTAAAATAGAAGATTCGTTACCTATACTACCTTTACCAATTATTTTACCTTTCTTGTTGTCACCAAAGGTTACAAGACCTCCATCCTTTTTGGAAAGAGAGACAAACTTGGATGGGTCTCCCGTCATGTGCCTCGAGCAACCACTATCCAAGTACCACTTGTTTTTCTTAGAGGCTTTCAAACAAACCTACAAACACAAATGTTCAAGTTTGATTCTTTGGTACCCACACTTGTTTGGGTCCTAGATGGTTAGCATTGACAAACTTGGGAATCCATTTCATTTTTGCATAGACATTTAAGGCATTGGATATAGACAAGTAACAAGAATAAGTTGTATGTCCAAACTTTCCACATGAGAAACAAATAACATTATGCAAAGATTTATCTCTTACAACAAATTTATGCACTCTACTTTTCTTGGAGAAATTATTCCTTAGAGCATTGTGAAACTTTGCCCTTTGAGAAAAATTTCTTCTTGGAGAAGTAGTTTGAACATATTTCAATTTAAAACACTTAGGTCTAATATGGCCTTCAACACCACAATAATGACATATAGGCACAAAGTTAGATTTAACATGCTTAGACACAACCTTAGGCATATTAAGCTTAGGCATATTATGAGATACTTTAACAAAGATAGTTTTAGAACTTGAAGGAGTTGAACATTCATCAATATAGCCTAAACCTCTTTTATCACCAAAAGGCTTGCCTACTTCAATTATCTTGTCTAATCTTTGAGAACCTATTGTCAACTTTTTAATAGATTCTTTAGTCTTATCAAGTTTTTACAAGCACTAAATTCCTTTTCTTTGAGTAATTTAATCAAATTATCTTTTTCACAACTATCATGCTCAAGAAATTTAACTTTGTCAAGCATGGCATTTTTCTCATCACAATCAAAAGCATGCTTGTCACAAGAGATATTCATTTCATCAACATGCATAGCATCATGCTCATTCTCTTTTAAGCAAACAATTTCTTCAAGTAAAGACTTATTTTTACTAGATAAAACATTGTATTTCTTTTTAAGCACAACATACTTAGAACTAAGTTTTTCTAAATAATTTTGCATATTTTCAAAAGCTTCGAACAATTCATTATAAGAAAGAGGTTCTAGAGTTACCTCATCATTTTGTTCATCCTCTTTGTCACTATGAGCCATGAAGCAAAAATTGGCCACTTCTTCATTATCACTCCCACTTTCGCTTTCATTGCTATCATCTCAAGTAGCTTTCATTGCTTTCTTCTTAGATTTCTTGGATGATTTGAGAAAAGGACAATCGGTTCTAATATGACCCGACTTCTTGCATTCATAGTATATTACCTCATCCTTTTTGCTCTTTTCACCTTTTGACTCTTTTTGGTTGGAGAGATGCTTTTTGAATTGCCTCTTTCTCTTGATGAAGTTCTTATACTTACGTGAAAGATATGCAACACCATCTTCATCAAGGTCATCTTCATCTTGGGAGTTAACTTCTAAAGAGATGTTCTTTAAAGCTATACTCTTTTCTTTCTTTTTCTTCTCATCCTCCATGTTTTTCTTGATCTTTATCTCATGCGTCAACAATTAGCCCATGAGTTCATCAATGGAGAGAGATTTGAGATCCTTTGCCTTTTGAATGGCGGTGACTTTAGGCTCCCATTGTTTAGGCAAAGGCCACAATAGCTTCTTTTTCTTCTCAAGATTTGAGTACTTTTCCCATGTCCTTCTAAAGCATTGACAATGTTAGTAAATCTAATAAACATGTAACAACCGGATCCTTACACATCATGATCGGACTGCTACGACATGCATACTTAGACTTTTCTATCATGAGATGAGTTTTGGTGAAAATTTCAAAGAACATATCTAAATTTTATTAATTAGATAGAAAAACTATATAAAAAGTTTATTTATCAAAACACCAGGATCCATAAAATATTAGCGTGGTGGTACAAAATGCATGTGCCTATAATAGTGAGTTTGATGGTTGGTCATTTGAGCGACGTCCAATTCTGCCATCTACGTTGTGTCCTTACCTACAAAGTCTGTAAAATATAGGGTGAGTATATAATATACCCTGTAAGTAGTTCTCACGTAAGGTAGTGACTAAATGTACAATCACAAGCAACATGTCATGAAAACATATGGTTGGGACCGAAAACGTATAATAACATGTGGTGGTCGGTTATGCTTCTAACGTAAATTTCTCCGCCCTGATAGGAATATGAGGACTTAGGCAGAAACTAACCCATATGATGATTAGCGGATCATGCAGTCAGTAGGGCCAGAGTCACATCCAACATCAAGCATTAACATAAACGTAAGACTGGACTAGAGGGGTGCAACCGTACATACTCTGTTAGTCCCTAGCATAAACTTGACATAGAATTGGGTCTAGAGGGGTACAACCATACATGCCCTGCTAGCCCTAGAATAATCTTGACATAGAATAGGGTCTAGAGGGGTACAACCATACATGCCCTGCTAGCCCTAAAAGCATAACCTTTATCTAATTAAAATTTAATCTTATGAACAAACATAATGCATGGAGTCCCTTGTCGATAAACGTATTTTAAATATGTGATGCAACATAACAATACATAATTATGCAACATATTAAAGGTACACTACTATGAAACATTGGTGAGATAACTACTTACCTTGACTGTGATCTAGTTATTCCTTATTATTCTTTATGATTTGATCAGTAAAGATTTCCCTTTTCAAACTAGAAGGAAATTTGGGCAACACCTTACCTGAGCTTTTCTCTTTTAACCTCACAGAACTTCCTCACTCACACTTACTCTTTCACACGATTCTTTGTTACTGAGATTTGTTTGAGAACGGGTTAAATCTCAAGGCAAAAGGTCCTATTTATAGTAGTTTTCAGCTCTTCTCAGTGTGACAAATCATCCTACAGGTGGCTTCTTTAAAATTACTTAGGGTTTAAGGATTCCTCTCAATAAGACACCTAATCTTGGCTAACGTTTGCCCTTACGTCATCATTCTTCATTTGTATTCAATTTTAGGGTTTTTTCATGTATAATCTATAAGATCGTGGCCAAAATCAATGCATAATTCACGCTTCTGTCCAAATCTCGCTCATTCTGCTCTCAGAATCTCGCTTTCTCCAGTTTTCTTGTTAGGAATTCGCTCTCTCCACTCTCGCTCTGTCCAAATCTCGCTCCGTCCAAATCTCGCTCTCCCTGCTCTCAGAATCTCGCTCTCTCCAGCTTTCTCGCTAGGAATCTCGCTCTCTAATTCTCTTCAATCTCCCTCTCTCTGTTTTCAGAATCTCGCTCTCTCCAACTTTCTCGCTAGGAATCCTGCTCTCTCCACTCTTGCTCTCAAATTTTCTCTTCAGTCTCGCTCTCTCTCCAGCTTTCTCGCTATAATTCTCGTTCTCTCCAATTTTTCCTTCAATCTCGCTCCCTCTAGGGATCTCACTCTCTCTACTCTCGCCAGCCTCAATCTCGCTAGCATCGCTTGCTGGGGTTTCTCGCTCTCCAATTCTCTCTTCGGTCTCACAGCTCTCTTCTCAGAATTTCGCTCTCTCCAGTTTTCTCGCTGGTGTGGCTCTTGCTCTCTCACACTTTCTCGCTGCAAATCTCGCTTTCTCCAATTTTTTCTTCACTCTTGCTCTCTCCAACTTTCTTGCTGGGTGGCTCTTGCTCTCTCCTACTTTCTCGCTACAAATCTCGCTTTCTCCAATTTTCTCTTCAATCTTGCTCTCTCCAGCTTTCTCGCTACAATTCTCGCTCTCTCCAATTTTCCTTCAATCTCGCTCTCTCTACTCTCGCTTTCTCCAATTTTCTTTTATTTATTTATTTATTTATTTATCATTAAATTAGAGTCTCGCTCTCTCCACCTTCGTTCTTTCCAATTTTCTTTTATTTTTATTTTTATTTATTTATTTATATTATTTTTTTAATTGTTTCTCTGCTTCCTAAATTAAGGTTAGGGTATTTATATTTATCATCCAATAAATTTCAATATTTAATTTCCTGTAGTGTATGCGTACAAATTTGGGTTGTTACAAAACATATCAGAAATAGCTTCATTTTTATCAATTTTAAACATTTCTTATTGATGAACTAACATGTCAATCTTTGTTTCTTTTACTTGACTAGATCCTTTATGAGTAATTTCTAATTTATCCCATATCTCTTTAGCGGTTTTGCAAATAGACACTTTATTATACTCACCTTCATTCAAAGCACAAAATAAGCAATTAATAGCTTTGGCATTTAAAGAGCATGCTTTCTTTTCATTTATTGACCATTCTTCCTTAGGTTTTATAGTGTTAACACCATCAACATCCTTTGTTGGAATTTTAAAACCTTCCTCAACAATATCCCATAAATCATAATCAATAGAAAGCAAGAAAAATCTCATTCTATTTTTCCAATAACTATAATTAGTACCATTAAAGAAATGAGACATTGTAATAGATTGACTATCGGTAAAACGGATAAAACTTAAAGTTGTCATAACTCAAAAATAATTAAGTTTATCAAGAAATAAATATTTCAAGAAGAGCAACCCGCTCTGATACCAATTATTGGATCGATATGGCAACCCTAGAAGGAGAGTGAATAGGGTTTAATTAAACTTTTTTCTAAATTAACCCAATTAAACTAATTAATACACTTTTTATAAATAATAAGAAAAATTCAATTTATGAAACAAATAAGATGACAAAAATGTGACAATTTAATTCTATCAAATTTTAGCAAATAAATAAGAACAATCTAAAACATACAATAAATTGCTTAAATTAATTGCTAAAATAAAAAGGAAAGAGTGAGAGAAGAAGACACCGTAATTTTTATAGTGGTTCAGTCAAACTCGACCTACTCCACTCCCCAAGCGCCTTTTGGAAATTTGAATAAAATCTTTCCGACTCTTTCCACGGATTAGAGCCCAACCGTTACATCACAACTCCTTTTATGGGTTCAAGAGCAAACTCGATCCTTTCCACGGTTTAGGATCAAACCGTTACAAATGTTGGAATTTTCGAAGAACACAATACAACTCTCACTAGAGTGGATTTACAAATTTAAGCACTCAACAAGTTTATCCTCACAATACAATAACATTCTCTCAAGAATAAGATGAAAAGAAAGATTGGCCTCATGACAAGATGATGGTTTGACCAAAGATTGATTAGTGGAAAAACAATGGAAGTTTTGAAGATGAGGGGGAGGTTGACTTACCCGAGTGGAGCTACAAATATGAATGACTTATGCAAGTTTAGATTCAACAGCAGAGACAAATGTTGATGTCGAGGGAGCAGAGCTAGGAGTAGATGAAGCAAGGTGATGAGTGGTTGTTAGGTTAGATGAAGAAGTGTCATTGGAATCCAATGTTGGGTTGGGGAGAGGAGATATGGGGGTGGATGGGTCAAGTTCAGAAAAAAGGGCATTGGAAGGATCAGTAAAGAAAAATTGTGAACTAGATAGAGAGGTATGGAAAAATGATAGACTAGAAACCATATGATGCTCCTAAAACATTACATGGCAGGAAATACGTAACCGTTTAGAGATAGGATCCCAACAAAGAAAACCTTTATGTTCAATTCCATAAGCGGGCTCGAGATTCAAGTTTGGTATGCTCGTGAGGACGAGAAAAGAGAGGAGAATTGTGTTCTTGTACTCCATGGCTTTATCTGTACGAAGGAGTTTGATGGTTCGAGAGAATCGTGTTTGAATGATATTGGCAAAGTCAATGTAGACTTAAGATATGGAAGAATGACTTTTTTGAAAATAAATCCAAGTAAATCGAGAATAATCATCAATGAATAAGACAAAGTATCGATAGCAATTGACAGTGGGAGTGGAAGTAGGACTCCAAATATCATAATGAATTAAACCAAAAGGTATGTCACAAGAAGAGGATCAAAGAGGAAAAGATGAAACAAGTTATTTCGCAAGTTTACATTTTAAACAATCAAATGGAGCAAATTTTGAAACATTATTTAAGCTACCAATAGAAACTAACTTGCGAAGTTTTTCCGAGGAAGCATGACCAAGATAGAGGTGGTATTAATATACAATAGAGTCAACAACAGACGTAGAGATAGATTGAGAAACGGGAAGCTGAAGCGAAGTTGGCTAAAAAAATCATTCTACCTTGTGCCCTGTATCAACTATTTGTCCCATTTGCGGATCCTGAACTTGATAATAATTAGGAAAAAAGTAAACGATTAAACCAAGGTCACATAATTGACCAACATAAGCAAGATTAAGATTTAGATTGGGAACATGGTAAGCATGTGGAAGATTTAAGTTGGGCTTACTACAATACCGATATGGAAAATAGACATGGAATTTAAGTAGCATCATAAATGGGGGCAGAGATGGAGCAGAAATGAGGGAAGATATCAGAGAAATATGATAGATCATATGATTACAAAAAGTAGAATTAAGAAGTCAGAAATTACCTGATTTGGCTGCAAGGGCGGAGGAATTTGGGAAAATTACCTTTTCTGATAAATCTAGAACGTTATTCATGAACGAACTCTAAATCTAGAGGACCAGTGAGTGGAAGCGGATCGTTCCAAACTCCATTGAGAAAGAATAAATATATTTACAGTCTAACAGAAAATGATTATGCATTAAAGACTAAACTACAACATTCTTCTTCAAAATAAATATAAAAAGATCGAGTATAATACCTTTGAAGAACTCTTTCTTCACATATTCCCTCGATCGATCACCAATGCGTCCAAACAACACGAACTGGAAAATCCTCAATCACAATCGAGTGTAACTCGATCCTTCATCCTCGAACAGAACAAGAACACCACCACAAGAGTACCTTGGTATTCTCGGTGTGAAAATCCAAGAGTTGTGGGCTCTGTATGATTTTGAATAGAGGGAAGGAGGAAATAAATGACCGAGGATACAATTAAACGATTGTGTAGAAGAAGAAGCCTATCGTATAGACTTGCTACTTGATCATGTAGTAAACGAGTAAGTATAGTAAACTCGATACTTCATCGTTTAGGCTCTAAAGTTATCGTTTAGTACAATTAGTTTTTACTCGATGTGAGATGATTCAATTTATTGATTTGAAAACAATTTTTCTTTTTATCTCACAGTTACCATAAAATCGCAAGTAATCTTCCACTCAAGTCGGTTATAGAGAAAGAATTATTAATTATGATATAATTAATATATTATAAATAAATATAATAACTAACTTATCATATTATATTTATAACCTATAGTTTTAATATTGCATGATATGCGACATATAAACCATAGTTTTTTTTTCTATTTTATAGTATTTAATATAAATCATATTTATATTAATTTCTCCAATCAAATAATGTATCAAATACGTCATATCAATTATATCATACATAATTGAATTAATTTAATCATATCATATATAATCAAATTTCCTCTTGTTAGTTTGAACACTTCAAACTAACCCAAAATCTAATTCTCAACTTGAACCCATTGAGCTACAAAAAGGACCTTATGGACCTGTAGCTTGAAGCTCCAATGGTACGTGAATAACTGACTAAACTCTTTAATCACGATATCCACCATCTGTTAACTGTCGGGCACTCCACTAAAGACCAACAGTTGCACTCTTCGCACTACAGATATATTTCTATGTCCATATAGCCAATCAACAGTACGATGACTCTTCACAAATCACTCGTAAGTACAACTGGACAAATTTACCGTTTTGCCCCTATAGTTAGATCTAACTCCTTAAGTACCACTGATTCCTCTAATGAACAATAAGTTATAATCCCAATATGATGGAGTCCTCTCTTCCCAAGGGAGAGTGTGGCCACTATGTTCAAGACCTAGAATCAGCCCTTAAGGGAGCAATTTATCTACTTACCCTTGCTTTAAGGAAGGAGTGAATTCTATCTTGTGTAGCTGAGTTCCTAACTCCCCAATCAGACGAAGCCCAAAATGGTAGGCTTTTAAATTAGCAATCTGGCCACTTTCACCCATACAAATCAAAGAACCTCCCTCATAAGCAGGTCCAACTCACTCAGCATTCAGGTCATGTCACCTATGGTCATCCTAGTGAAATGTAAGTCTCTATTATCAATTGCGTTATATAAAGAGACTAATCGTTTCGTGGTTCGGTCTTATACAAACTCTTTGTATAGGATACCCCCGCTCGCATGTATTCACATGAATGATCAAGATAAGACAATTTATAGCATTTTACAACACTTGTAACATCTACAAAGCGGGTCATATCCGTAGTGTCACCAGGATAAGGTATCCCTCCTTTATCCATATACTACAGACCATTTAGGTTATTAATTTAAACAAGATCCATCGGTATGTCTCTACATACTTGTTTAAATTTACATAAAATAACCTCAGATCTTAGTTTATTGGATTGAGTAAATACTTATAAAATAATACTTATTTTATTAATAACAATATGTTTACAGAGTTTACAAACTACGAGGTTACCAAGAGATTTAGGACACCATTTCCAACAATTCATTGGAAACATAAGATAAGAGGGGTCACTGAAGGAGGAGGGGGCAGCAACAACAGATGACAAACTAGCGTTAGATAAGTTTCTTGGTTGTGGATCTATCTGGGGGTCGAGGTGGTCGAGTAGGACATTGTCCAAAATTTGACCACATTTGTGACAATACTTGCACTCAATTGTAGGACAATGAATAAAACGTCCTATGTTCAAAGACAAGTAGTGAAGAAAATATCATATATTATATATCACAAGTGTTCGTACAAAACTGTGTTTACAAACTATAGAACACGAGACTTTAGGGCATCATCCCCAACATAACGGTCTTAGAACATACAAGTTATTTTCCATTGAACCAAAACCAATGTCCATACCATTCTTAAAAACGAACACTTTATTCTCAGAAAAAGAGATGGAATAATTTTGTTCAATCAGACAATAAACTGAAATTAAGTTCCTCTTGATATGAGAAACTACATAAACATTATCGAATAACAGATACCTTTTCTTGTCCAAAAATAACTTCAGCCTACCTACAACAACAACTGAAACGGCCTCACCAGCACCGACTCTAAACGTCAACTTTCTAGCTTCCAACTGTTTCCGGGAACTAAATCCTTGATGGGATGAACATACGTGGTTAGTAGCACCTGAATCAATTATCCAAGCATAAGCATCATTCTCCACCAAGCACATCTCCAAGACAAATGAATCACATTTATCGTCTTCGAAGTTCCTCCTTTTCTGGAGAGTAGTGGGATCAGTATCAAAAACTATATTATAAACTCCATGTTCCATTTCAGAGAACAATTATCGTCAATGAACTTCACCAGAGTCAGCAAAAATTTCTTTCTTTGTTAGTCCCTTGACATTCATGAAGGACTGGAGATTATCTTGGGAACTGACACCACTTGTTTCATTGTCATCAATCACATTTTGCTCAAAAAGTGAGAACTTGTGTTAAAAAATTCTTGCAACGAGTTAATGATCTCACGTGCAATGACCATGTTCTCAATCCTTTTGGCCAATGCATCTGGTATGCTTACCAAAATGTGAAGTCAGGCCTTCGAATTAGCCTTTATCCACGCCTCATATGCATTACAAACAATTCGCGGTGCATCAGAGGTTGAGACTTGAGGACACTCCTCAAAAATGACAAAGTCGTGGTTGTTTTCCACGAAAAATGTTTTAATAGACTCTTTCAACGTCATATATTCGGTCAAATTGGAAAAGGCAACTAACGGAAAATCAAACATTGACATGTTGCTGTAAAAACAAACATATCAATATACGTTAGATTTTAGCATTATTCTTTTAAAACAAATCCAATCAGGTTTAGCAAAATCTAAATGAACCCCATATCACATCTAGTTTTACAATGACGCTTCAGAGGTTTAGGACAACAGCCACCGAAGGGTAGTCAATTTATCCCTCCTCTGAATTGAGACACTCTCAACCATTCATTATACCAAAATAACTCTTATTCCTATAACGATTAGCCATCATTGATTCGGTCAAGAAACCATTAACTTGTTTAACAATTACCCATAAGTGTGACCCTTCACTTTAGATCCTAGAGTTCCGCCCCAAGCAGCCACCGAAGAGAAAAACTAATTGGGGCAAAAACTAAACCGACCCTATCCATTTCTGGAGTTCGCCTTGATATTGACCAATTTCATAAACCATCCGAAGGGGAACGCTCCTAGTGCACCTCGAGGCCGTGCAAGAAGGTCTCACGGTGCAAACCAATGAAAGAGATCGCAGGACATGTTGACACACATCCTTCTCCCACTTACTATAAATATTCTCTCCATTTACCTTGATATTGACCCATGCAAATACCATCCAAAGGGGGACACTCCCAGGGCGCCACGAGGCCAAGCATGAATCTCATGGTGTGAACATTAAGGGAGAAACTGAGTGGAATTGACATATCATATATATCTTTTTCTCCCACTGAGTATTTTAACAACCTACGGTTTTATTCATTTAGAAAAACATGGCCAATTATTTTTACTAAGTCTATTTAAGTTTACCCAAAAGTAACACTTACTTGGGAAAGTTAAACAACTTTGGATCAACATTCATTAAACACTTTAACGAACATTAATCAACTATTGCATGCTTGTAGAAAATCTATCTAATTCACCTTTTCAGGTAGGGGTGTTTCGGTTCTGTCAGCTTAAATACTCCAGAGCCAGAAACCGCCTTAGACAAAAGGTCCCTTATAGATAGATTTATTACAAATTTAATCTTTTATTCAAATCAATTTAATCCTATTAAATCAATTTAAAAGATTAAACTTAGGTTTCTAATCTCATTAGAACCATGATCTTAGGTCTATCTCAATCAAATTTTAAAACCCTTTTAAGACATGATTTTACCTAAGTTTGCATGCAACTCTTTCTTATTGATTTTAATTCTAATCTCATTAATTATAACTCTTATAAAAAATGAAACAATCAAAATCAACCACAATGCAAAACTAGACGTCCATAAGGCATTAATAACTCTTATAACTAAACCTAAGTGTCATGCTTCATGCAATGTTCATTCATTACTATATATAACTTTTATGTAATTTATAATGAACTAAGCATATATGCTCTCATACACTCTTATACTATAACACTTATAATATAAAGATGATGCATGGATATGCTTAATGCATGCATATATTATAACTCTTATATTATATGATGCATGAGCATGCTTTAATGTAATTTAATCATGCAAACTACTATATTATAACACTTATAATATAAAGATGATGCATGAATAAAATGCATAATCTAAGGTGGGTTTTAAATCTATATGTCATACATTATGGCATATAAACTAACATACATCTCATGTAGATTAAATAAAATTGATGGACTAGGATAATTAGCCTCAAAGCTGGAAAATAATAGCTATCTATTGCATAAGGCATCGAGTCAATCGGTTCAAACAGGCAAATCGAGTCTTGAACCACCCAGGCGAAGCCTCTTCAGTTGATCGTGTAATAGCTCCTTTTGATCGTCGAGTAACGCCTATCGAGTATAAACAATCGTGTAGCGTGGATCGAGTGCCTTTGAACTATGTGATGAGCATGAAGGCCACGTGATCGTGTAGCGCACATCGAGCAATGCATGCCACGCGATCGAGTAGAGAACGACTATGCGATGAAGCATGATTTTCTAAACGATCGAGGAGTAAGCGTCGAGTATCGTATATCGAGTGATCAAGTAGCCAGTGGCTATGCGATGAGCATGTTGGTCTACTCGATTGTGTAGTGCGTGCACCATGCGTCGAGTATCATATACTCTATGCGATCGTTTACCCCAAACGTCTACACGATCGAGTAGTCAACAAAACACGATCGAGTAAATCGCGTAGCATCAGCCATGTGATCGTTTAGTAAATACTACACGATCGAGTAGAACTTTTCTACACAATCGCATAGCTAAATCTAAACGATCGTTTAGCCTGTGCTATACAATACAACAAACCTTTGGTCTTCTTCCTCGAAGAAAATAGCATCTCCATGCGTCTTTGAAGCCTCTTCCCAAATGACTCAAACACAAACAAAAACTTGAATACGGACTCGATTGCTTGTTAATTATGCCCAAAAATGCAGGGGACCTTGCAAATTAACTTTCAAATGTAAAGAAAGCTTTAAACAGAGGCAACCATCCCAAAATAATCCAACAACAACAGCATTCACAACCACACTTAACACTTAAATGCATTGTTGAATACTTAAAACCCACCAAGACTATAAATGACATTCAATACAACAATGGAATTTGGAATATCAGAATAACCTGGCTTTGATACCAATTGAATGAACTCTAAATCTAGAGGACCAGTGAGTGGAAGCAAATCGTTCCAAACTCCATTAAGAAAGAATACATACATTTACAGTCTAACAGAAAATGATTATGAATTAAAGACTAAGTTACAGCATACTTCTTCAAAATAAATACAAAGAGATCGAGTATAATACCTTTGAAGAACCTTTTTTTCACATATTTCCTCGATCGATCACCAATGCGTCCAAACAGCACGAATGCAATGATCAACACAGCAAACAACACGAACTAAAAAATCCTCGATCACAATCGAGTGCAACTCGATCCTCGATCCTCCAACAAAACAAGAACACCACCACAAAGTACCGTGGTATTCTTGGTGTGAGAATCCAAGAGTTGTGGGCTCTGTATGATTTTGGATAGAGGGAAGGAAGAGGTAAACGATCGAGTAAACATCGAGTATGGGATCAAACAATCGTGTAGAAGAAGAAGCCTATCGTATAGACTTACTACTCAATCGTGTAGTAAACGAGTAACTATCGTATAGTAAACTCAATACTTGATCATTTAGGCTATAAAGCTATCATTTAGTAAAACTAGTTTTTACTCGATAGTGATTTTTGTGAGATGATTCGACTTACTGATTTGAAAAATAATTTTTCTTTTTATCTCACAGTTACCATAAAACTGCAAGTAACCACCCACTAAAGTTGGTTATAGAGATGAAGAATTATTAATTATATATAATTAATAAATTATAAATAAATATAATAACTAACTTATCATATTATATTTATAGCCTATAGTTTTAATATTACATCATAAGCAACATATAAACCATAGTTCTTTTTCTATTTCATGGCATTTAATATAAATCATATTTATATTAATACCTCCAATCAAATAATGTATCAAATACGTCATATCAATTATATCATACATAATTGAATCAATTTAATTATATCATATATAATAAATTTTCCTCTTGTTAATTTGAACACTTCAAACTAACCCAAAATCTGATTCTCAACTTGAACTCATTGAGGTACCAAGGAAACTTTGTGGATCTGTAGCTTGAAGCTCCAATGGTACGTGAATAACTGACTAAACTCTTTAATCACGATATCTACTATTCGTTAACTATCGGGCACTCCACTAAAGACAGTGCCCACTAAAGACTGACAGTTGCACTCTTCGTACTACAGATATATTTCTATGTCCATATAGCCAATCAACGGTGCGATTACACTTTACAAATCGCTCGCAAGTACAACTAGGCCAATTTACAATTTTGCCCCTGTAGTTACATTTAACTCCTTAAGTACCATTGATTCCTCTAATGAACACTAAGTCATAGTCCCACTATGACTGAGTCCTCTCGTCCCAATAAAGGGTGTGGCCACTATGTTCAAGACCCGAAATCAGCCTTTAAAGGAGCAATTTATCTACTTACCCCTACTTCAGGGAAAGAGTGAATTCTGTCTTATGTAGCTAAGTTCCCAACTCCCCAATCAGACGAATCCCCAAAATGGTACGCTTGTTGAGTTGGCAATCTGGCCACTCTCACCCATACAAATCAAAGGACCACCCTCATGGGCAGGAGTTCCCAAGTCACTCAGGATTCAGGTCATGTCACCTATGGTCATCCTTGTGAAATGTAAGTCTCTATTATCAATGGCGTTATATATAGAGACTAATCATTTTGTGGTCCGGTCTTATACAAACTCTTTTTATAGGATACCCCCGCTCGCATGTCTTCACTTGAATGATCAGTATCAGACCATTTGTAGCACTTTACAACACTTGTAACATCTACAAAGCAGGTCGTATCCGTAGTGTCACCAGGATAAGGGATCCCTCCTTTATCCATATACTATAGACCATTTAGCTTATTAATTTATACAAGATCTACATGTATGTCTCTACATACTTGTTTAAATTTACATAAAATAACCTTAGATCTTAGTTTATTGGATGAGTAAATGCTTGTAAAATAACACTTATTTTATTAATAACAATATGTTTACTGAGTTTACAAACTACGAGACTACCAGGAGATTTAGGACAACATTCCCAATAATTCATTGGAAACATAAGAGAAAGAGGGTCATTGAAGGAGGAGGGGGCAGCAACAACAGATAACAAACTAGCATTAGATAAGTTTCTTGGTTTTGTGGATCTATCCGGGGGTCGAGGTGGTCGAGTAAGACAATTGTCCAAAATTTGACCACATTTGTGACAATACTTGTACTCAATTGTAGGACAATGAATAAATTTATGACCATGTAATGCACGGTTTTTGCAGGGAAGCAACTCATAATATTTCACCACTATAAAAGATGAAGAAATAGATGAACCAATGCAATCAAACCAAATCAGGTGAACCAAACTAAACTGAATGAAACTAAGTCAGAACAAACCAAACTAGTTAGACTTGAAATAATTGAATAGAACTAGTTTAGACCAGACCAGTTGAACTAGACTGGAGTTTTGGCTAGTTAAATCTAGATAATGTCGTGGACAACAACAAAAAAAAAATGGAATCAGACGACTCTACACTGCCTTATTACCCCAATTATGTATATTATGTGAAGGGTCAAACAACGAAATGTGAAGGATGATGAAGGACAAAATAGGAATTTAAAAAATGTGTAAGGGCAAAAAGGGAAAGTAAAGATTCTCCCTTATTGTCCCATTTATATATATTATAGATTCTCATCAAACAAAGTGTATATTTCTTTTGAACTTCCTGTTTTTTCAATTTTTAATCACATTTTATCACATATCATCTTATTAAATTATTATATCGTTTTAAAAATTTTGATATACACTTTGTTTTATTAGTATCCAAAAAAAAAAAATGTCTTTTTAACAAGCAAGTATTAACTTTTACAATCTTACTGTTTTTGCTATTGCTCTCAACGATTTAGGCTTCTTGTTTTTTTTCTCTTTATGGGTTCCTAGGTTTTGTGGTTGATGGAGTTATAAATACAGCATAATTGTCGAAGCTTGAATGAGAATGGAATTATGAATATAATGTAATTGTTGAAGCTTTTAGTTATCAAATTATGACCTAACCGATTAAAAATCTTAGATAAATAAATAAACGAGTTCCTTTCCTCTTTTTTCTCCCCTAAATTATATATGAATTTATATTAATTATCAAATTAAATTTTATCTAACTATTTTTCGAATTGATCACAATAAACAAAATTTACTAATTTTTCTCTCCAATTTATATTCAAATTTATTTTTATTATCAAATTTGATTTTATCTAACCAACTTTCAATTTGCTTAAATGTTTGTTACAGATTCAATTGTATCTAAATATTTTTTTTCATTATTTTATACATATTTTTATCAAATTAATTTGATTTTTTTTTTTTTTACATATTTTGGATGTTTTCAAATTGTCTGTGTATATATATTGTTATTAGATTCATTTTTTTAATCTTTTTTCAATTTCTTGGGTGTATTATTATCATATTTTATCTCACACTATTATTATATTATTATATCATTTTTAACTATTTGAAATATATTGTTGGTTATCAGTATCTTAAAAAAGTGTTTGTTCTTGACACATAAGTATTCAATTTATATATTATATCTTACTGATATTTCTCCACCATTATCGGTGTATTCTAATAATTCACTAATATACATTGACACATACAGTGTAATGGTGATATGAAGTTATGAGATTTAACTAATCTATATCTACACATACAATGTAATTGTAATGTGAAGTTATGAGGTTTTAACCATTAGTTTTTGTGATTACTGATTACAACATTATATTGTATCATATTGATATTTCTCCACTAATATCGTATGTTATGGTAATTAACTAATATACATTTATACATACAATGTAATTAGATTCAACTAATTTACATTTACACATACAGTATAATTATATTGTAAAGTTATGAGTTTAAACATCAAGGTCTAGGTTATGTTTTCCTTTAATTTTATTTTTTGGAGTCAAAATTGATATAATTGAGAAGACAATTAATTTAAATTTATTTGATAAGGGATTTGGAAATTTTAAATTAAGTTAGAATAAGATTTAGGATTTGTAAATTTTTAATTCGTATATATATATATATATATATATATATATATATATATAATACTATTATGATTATTATACTATTATTATATTATTATTATACAGCAATCTAAATAAAATAACAATAACAAAAGCAAAAACCCTAAATCTTCTTCACTTAGTCCCCTCCCCCTCCAAAATCTCTCCCTCTCCTTGCCAACCTCGTGTCTGCGGTTATTGTTAGTTCAAGAACCCTTTCTTGAATTCCATCGTGTTGGCTAGCTTTTGACAATCACCCTTGTCAAGTCGCCAACCTTGGTTGCTCGCGCACATGTTTCCTGCTTTTGTTTCTACTTTGAACATGGTTTTTAATAATGACGTTTTGGGTTTAATAGTATTTAAAGTTGGCTTTCAATAGTCTTGAGGTTGCAATTCCTTCACATACTCACTTGCCAAGAACAACTTTACTGGCACAATCAAATCTACTCTTTCTCACCTTGGAAGAAGTCCATCGCTATCGATATCCATAAGTTTCTAACGACCCTTACTGTCTAATCGTTGACTTCCATCGCATACATGCGTTCTATAGACAGTCGGAAGCGTTGAGGACCATATTGATGATTTTTAATCTTTGCTTCTACAATGTTTAGATAGTGTATTTGTGGTTCTAGAATGTTTAGATAGAGTGTATTTGTGCTATTTGAGTTGTTTTAAAAGCAGTGTATCTTTATGTTCTCATTTGTACTTAATGTGGTTGTTTCTAGGGTATTTTGTCATTTACTAATTAGCATTTCTATTATATAAATTGGTCGTGCTATTTTTACAATTTTGAAATCTTTTTGTCATTTTTCTCAATGAAACTTTAAAATTTACTATTTTTTTTTGTCTAACCCTAAAAAAATTGTGACACCCAAAAAGAAAAAATTAACCTAAAATGACTTATTGAAAACACGTTGTGAAGAAAACTGAGTCATGATCATCGTTTTTCAGTTTTCTTGTGGGGATGGTCACGTTTCATGGAAATGAACCCATGTATTCATTTAAAAACATGGCTAAAAGACTTTTCTCTATGGCCACTGGTTTGGTTGTTTTTTAAAGGTGGTGGCCTTTGCATTTTATCTTCGGTTTTAAAGAGGTACAATTTGCCATTTTTTAAAAGCTCTGTTCTTGTATTAATTTTAGAAAAAAAATAGTCAGATTGTTCTAGAGACAAAACCCCAAAAGTTTCAACCCATAATCCCTAAATAAATAAAAAAGAAAAATAGCCTCCAAAAAAAGGACTCCAAAAGAGCTAATTGAATGCATGTTGTGGAAAAAAATTTTAGTCCTCATTTTTCAATTTTATTGTGAGGGATTGTCACATTTCAAAAAAGTTTCCCTTCAGCCACAATTAATTTGGTCATTTTGGAAAGGGGTATCATTGGCCCTTTTTCTTAGGTTTTAAAGGGGTACCATTTTTATTTTTTTTAAAACCTCCCTTCCTGTCTTTATCTTTTTGAAAATTGGATAGAGATAGTTATAGAGATAAAAGCCTATACATTTCCACCTATAATTCTCCAAGTAAAAAAAAAAAAAAAAATTGCACGTTTTTTTTAAATCCTCAAAATGACTAATTGAAACCACACTGTGAAGAAAGTGAAGTCATGGCTATCATTTTTCAATTATATTGTGAGAGATGGTCACGTTTCATGAAAATAAATTCAAGTATTTGTTAAAAAAACGTGGTTCTAAATTTTTTTACAATGACCACGATTTGGTTATTTTTTAAAAGGGATAGAATGAGCTATTTTTCTTTGATTTTAAAGAAGTACTTTGTTGTGAAAATGTAATATATCAAGTATAATATTTTAAAATTTAGAGGCCAAATCAAAATATATGGTCTGAAATTGATATTCTTTTCCTATACTCAAAACTTTTGCATGGTTGAAATCTTCAATTTAGTGGGCGTTTGAACGACGGCGTTGGAAATATCAAATAAGAATCTTCGAAGGTTGATGCTCGTGAATCAAATAATCTCGTTGCATGGCTTTGGCTTGAAACACAAATCAGTGATATTAAATTCGTCCCTTCCTACTGTCTCTCTTGGATGAAGCAAATGAGAGAATCCACTAAAGAATCTAAAATTTAGTGCGGATTTGGATTCACGTGCTTAAATATACTTTTCTTTTTGGGATAGTTGCATGCTTAGGAAAAAATGATATAAAATTTACAAATGTGTCCGTTTTTTTTCGTATGGCAAAATGTCAAAGTGAGCATAGCTCAATTAACATTTGAGTGGGTTACTAATCACAAGATCCACGATTCGAATCCCCCTACCTTTAATGCTACTTAAAAAAAAAGTAGCAAAACATCGGCCTAGCCCAAGCCATTCCAAGAATATTAAAGAAAAAAATCGACATTGTAGTAGTACCTATAATGTCGATTTAAAACTGACATTGTAGGTTACCCTGTCGGGATTGGTGTCCTAATTCTCCCGGAGTCTCATAGTTTATAAACAGTTTGTACACATTGTTATTAATAAAATAAGAGTTATTTTATTTGCATTTACTCATATCCAGTAAACTGTGATCCATGGTTAATGTATGTAAACTTAAGCATATATGTGAGACATACAAGTGGATCATGCCTTAAGTTATAACCTAAATGGTCTGTAGTATAAGGATAAAGGAGGGATACCTTATCCTGGTGACACTACAGATACGGCCCACTTTGTAGATGTTTACAAGTGTTGTAAACGGCTACAGATGGTCTGATCCTGACCATTCGTGTAAAGACATGCAAGCGGGGGTGTCCTATACAAAGAGTTTGTATAAGACTGGACCATGAGATAATTAGTCTCTTTGTACAACGTCGTTGATAATTGAGACTTACATCTCACTAAAATGACCATAGGTGACGTGATCATAATCCTAATTGTTTTGGAAACTCCTGCCTATGAGGGCGGTCCTTTGATTAGTATGGGTGAGAGTGACTAGATTGCCAACTCAACAAGACTATCTTTTTGGGGATTTTTCTGATTAGGTGATGCGTTATTTTATGTGGTGAAATTATGGAAGGAAATGCAGTGATGGAAATACATTGAGCAATAAGTTTTCTCAGCGGAATCCAAGTATAAATCCCACTGAGTTTCCTGGTAAGTCCAGGGTCGAACTCAAGGACTAGGAAAAATTATATGCGGTGATAATTTCTAAGAAGACTTTGCGGTACCCATTCAATCAAAGAGTTATTTTTGGGTTTTTTGTTTGCGGTATAAAAAGTATGTGGCGGATTTGAGAAAAGATCGATTATGTGGTAGATACACTGAGTATGCGGAGGAACGGGTTGATAAGGTCTTTAGCTAGCATTTTCCGGGAATGCGTCAAACTATGTGATCATGTTATACTCATGCGACAGCAAATCATTTTCCAATGCAAATGTCGTGCTCTAAATTCTAGGACGCGTGTGATGAATGCGATAATGTCCATAGAGCTTATTCCTAAGTTTCTACTTTTTGCCTATGCGATGATGTAAGATGCACATAAAAACAAGGTGACTGCACACAATCTTAACCTATCTCCAGGATGCATGCGATGCATTAATAGCAAACAGTGTTTATTCCTAAGCCCCTATCTCTTGATTATGCATTCTACTCTGACTCTCCCGAGCCTAGATTCTAACCTGACTTTTCCAAGCCTAGATTCTGCCCTTAGATTACCCTTCCGAGTATCTCGAACGGACGAATGATGCATACATAATACAAGATAATCGCATAGAATGAAGATCCTCAGTTATGTGTGCTTCTCAACCCATTCGATAGATTTAGCTACTCATGCATAATAAATAGAGAGTGGACAGATATAAAGAAGTAAATTCCATTTCTATGGATAAGTTTAAGTACAAAATGACAATGGAAGATAAGGATAGAGAGCCTGGTAGCAATCCCTTTCTTCCCAAGGCTTTTACATTGTCAACTCTATTCTATTCAAAAGATATTCCTGCTTCTGTAGGAGCTGGCCCTCTCTCTGAGCTTGACGCTTTTGGCACTCTTCCAAGTTCACTAGAACGATCTCTTGGCACAATCTAGCTTCTCTCACTTCCGCCTTAAATAAAAGAAAATCTAAGAACAAGGCTACTTCTAACTATGGAGAAAATTATCTAAGTGTCGAACTAGACGAATGAACCCCTTCTCTAAAGGTTGCCTTTGGTATTTATAGAGCGTCGGGGTGAAAGGCTTCTTCTCTCTTATGATTGCACTAATGGAATGGCATTAATTCTCTGTCTGATGCACTGAATATTTGTCACCGAAAAGTTGAGTGTACTTGTTACAGTAGTTCGTTAGCGACTTGTCAACTTAATTTGGACTCGACCGTCATCAGCTTTCTGTCTCATCGTGATTTATTATGCTTTTCACCCAGATGCGCCCAACAAGTTGAATCGGCTCTATGCGGTAATCCTTCTTGAGCAGATGTTTGCAAGCACAAATCACCGTAAAGTCTTACGGTAATGCTGCACTCGACCGTTGATTTCTTGTGATCGCATTTTCCGCCTTGCGTGAATGCATATTCTGCATAAAAATACAAAAGTTAACTGTTTTCATGCAATGAATGTATGCGACCGCAATGTCATGAACTTAATGCCTTTTTTATGCAATCTTATATATTTTATCACGCAAACCTGCATTGTTTAATAACTTAGTACTGTATTAATGTGCATTTCTGCCCGTTATCATTAGGGAGCTAGGAACTTAGTTACATAAGGTGGAATTCACTCCTTCCCCGAAGAAAGGGTAAATAGATAGATTGCTCCCTTAAGGGTTGATTTCAAGTCTTGAGCATATTGGTCACACTCTTTCTTTGGGAGAGAGGACTTAGTCATAATAGGACTATGACTTATTGCTCATTAGAGAAATCAGTAATACTTATGGAGCTAGATGTAACTACACGGGCAAAATGATAAATTGGCCCAGCTATACTTACGAGCGATTTGTGAAGGGTTATCGCACTGTTGATCAGTTAATATGGACACAGAAATATATATGTAGTGAAAAAAGTGCAGTTATCGGTCTTTAGTGGAGTGCCCAGCAGTTAACGGATGGTGGATCCTGTGACTAAAGAGTTTAATCAATTATTCACGTACCGTTGGAGCTTCAAGCTACAAGTCCATAAGGTCCCCTTGGTAGCTCAATGGATTCAAGTTGAGAATCAAATTTTGGGGTTGATTTGAAGTGTTCAAATTAACAAGGGGAAATTCAATTATATATGATATAATTGGTGTGATGTATGAAATACATCAAGTAGAGGAATTAATATAAATATGATTTACATTAGGTACCATAAAATAGAAAAAGAACTATGGATTATATGTTTCATATGATGTTAAAAGTATAGGTTATAAATAGAATATGGTAAGTTAGTTATCCTATTTATTTATAATAAATTAATTATGTGATAATTAATTCTTTTTCTCTAATAATCGATTGAATGGGAGATTATTGGTAGTTTTATGGTAACCGTGAGATAAAAAGAAAATTATTTTCCTAATTTTGTAAGTTGCCTAATTCGGAAAGTTCTCACGGAGACAAGCTATCAAGTAAAATTGTTTTACTAAGCGATAGCTTTGACAGAGACTAAACGATCGTGTAAAGTTGACTATATGATAGTCATTCAGCTGATCGTTGCTACACGATCGAGTAGTAAAGTCTATACAATAGGCTTCAATTTACTAAACAATCGAGTACATCGTCTATGCGGTAGACCAGCTTCTTATCTCCCACTTGCTCAATCGTCTACTCGATCGTAGACCTCCAGTCTCTTCTTCAAGCCAAGATTATACAGAGCCCACAACTTCTAGATACTCATACTGAGGATACCAAGATAACACTTGTGGTAGTGTCTTTACTATGTTCGTGAATCGAGTTGAACTCAATTGGGTTTGAGGAGATGCTGGTTGTTCGTGTTGTTCATGGGGTGATTGTTGCATTCGAGTAATGCTATCTGTGGATGCATTGTAGATTGTTCGAGGGATTCTTGAAGAATGGTTCTTCAAAGGTATGCATCCTCTATCCCTTGTATCATCGTATAGCATGTTGTGATTTCTTTTTATGCATGACCTATTACTTTCCGATTAGACTGTAATTGGTTGTGTTCAATCTGAATGAAATTTGGAACGATCCATTCCGCTACTCATGGAAATCCTCGTGTTTGATTTTCGTCAATTCGTATCAGAGCTAGGTTGTTCTGATAATCCAAATACCATTTCTGTATTGAACTTCTTTTATAGTCATGGTGGGTGTTAAGTTTTATGCATTGCGTTTAAGAGTTAAATGCATTTGTGGATGTGTTGATGGATGTTTACGAGATGGATGCCTCTATTTAAAGCTTTCTTTAATTTACAAAGTGTTAATTTGTAAGGGCCCCTGCGTTTTTTGGCATAATTAACAAGAAATTGAGTCTGTTTTCAAAATGTTTGAAGTTGTTTGAGTTGTTCATGATGAAGTTTTGAAGCATGGAGATGCAGTTCTCATCGAGAAAGAAGACCAAAGGTTGATTGAAACGTGTAGCCTAAGGTAAATGATCATTGAGATTTGGCTAAACGATCGTGTAGAAAAGTTCTGCCTGATTGTGTCATATTTACTAAACAATCGTTTAGCTAATGTTAAATGATGAGGTAAAGAGTTTATTCTATCGCATAGCATTGGTTGCTCGATCGTGTAGACGCTGGAGGTAAACGATTTCCTAGACTATGTGACACTCATCGTTTAATAAAAGGCACGCGCACTAAATGATCGTGTAGTTCTGCATGCCTCATCACATAGTCACTGACTACACGATCACCCGGTGTACGATACCTTGACGCTTGCTCAACGATCATTTAGACGATTATGCTTCACCGCATCGTTGTCGTTTACTTGATCGTTTAAGGCTTGTGTTGCATGATGCGCGTTGCACAATCGCGTGCCTTCATGCTTCATCACATAGTCAAAGGTACAAGATCGTTGCTAAACGATCATTTATGCTCATATAGCGTTGTTAAAAGATTGAGTAAAGAGTTTACTCTATCGTGTAGGCGATCACAAGGATTTGGTACACGATCAAGGAGATGAGTTTCTTCGCTCGGACAATTCAACACCTGGTTCGCCTGATTGAACTGGAGACTCATTGTTCATTGTAATAGTTAGCTTTGTTTTAAGGATTTGAGGCTAATTATCCCGGTTCATCAACTTTTACTTTATGTACATGAGATGTATGTTAGTTTATCTACCATAGTGTATGAAATATAGATTTAAAACCCACCTTAGGTTATACATTTTATTCATGCATCATATATTATAAGTGTTATAATATAGTAATTGGCATGATGAAATTACAAGAAAGCATGTGCATGCATGATGAAATATAAGAGTTATATTTATGCATGCATTAAATATATTCATGCATCATCTTTATATTATAAGAGTTATAGTATAAGGGTGTGTGGAAGCATGTATGCTTGGTTCGTTGCTTTGTTATATAAGTGTTATATAAAACTAGCAATGAATGAACAATGTATGGAACATGATACTTAGGCTTATTTATAAGAGTTATAAATTCCTTGTATGTGTTGCTTCATGTTGTGGATGGTTTTGGTTGTTTCCGGTTATAAGTGTTATAATGGAAATTAGAATTAAAATCAATAAGAAAGAGTTGCATGTGAACTTAGGTGAACTCATGTTTTAAAAGGGTTTTAAAATTGGATTGAGGTAGACCTAAGTTCAAGGTTCTAATAAGATTAGATACCTAAATTAAATATTTTGAATCGGTTTAATAGGATTAAATTGATTTCCATAAAAGATTAAATTTGTATTAAATTTATCTATAAGGGACCTTATGTCTAAGGCGAGTTCTGTCTAGGCTGGCGTACTTAAGCTGACGGAAACGGAACACCCTTACCTGGGAACCTACCTAGAAAGGTGAATTAGATAGATTTGCTACAAGCATGCGACAGTTGATCAAAGACTTCGTTAAAGAGTTTAATGAATAATGATCAAAAGTTGTTCAACTTTCCAAAGTAGTTGTTACTTTGGGGAAAACCTAAAAAGTCACTTAGTTAAAACCCTTAGTCGTGTTTTTTCTAAGTAAACTAAACTTAGTTAAAATCCTTAGTCAAAGAGTCTAAACATTTGAAAACGGGGTGAGCTTGCGCCCAATGAGTGACTTAAGAAAGATAATTGATTCTCATGCAAAATCTCAATAAAGAGTTTAACTAAAATATAAGCTTCTACAGTACTTATACTACAGTATAAAAATTTTCCAAGCATAAAACATATAAAGTTGTTTTAATCATAAAACATTAAAACTATTTCTCAATTGAGAATAACCCTTATTGTGGATAAAACAATCCCAACACCAACTGCTAGTCAAGAGAGAACCTTTTTGCTCAATCTCTGACTTTAACTACCTACGTGCACGTGGCCATACTAAGTACCGTCATACCTTAGGTACTTTTGTTCAGATACCTTCTCAAACTTCCTTCAATATCTGGTTGGTTTGGTACCTTCTCAAATGTCCTTCAGTATCTAGTTGGGTGGATACCTTCTCAAATGTCCTTCGGTATCGCGTTTTAAGTAAAACTAGTCATAAATGACTTATCTTTAAAGCATTTAAAGTATAACACATATAAAAACATGGATTTAAAGGTACTAACGCATGTTGAGTATATTTAACACATACAAATCGTTTTTCAACAATTTCTCACACATGCATGCGTTTAAAACATAACTCATGGTTTGCATGGAATTCACTTTGTAAAACTAGCTGGCATGAGAATAATCTTCTTTAAAACATGCTTTCTATACCACGTTGTAATCAAACATTTTAAGCAAATGTTTTAGTCAAAATGTTTTAGCCACTCACCTTGATTGCTTAGGAGCTTTTCACTCTAGTAGCTCCTTTTTCTACCTCGGGCTCCTTTTTCACCCCTAGAATCTAGATTCAACTAACAACTCAAATTACTCATAGTTATAAATCTTATTTTGAAATACTTCCTTCTACAAACATATTCTAAAATGTCTCAAGCAGCTTACCCTAAACTTTGAGCTCAGAAATCATCGTGGTTTGGGCGGAATCATGGAATCTTCAAGACTGGCCCAAGCTGATCTGACAGCCTGACCCTTTTGCCTTCTTCTAAGTTTCCAGTCCGATCCCTCCGATCCCTACCCTGAAAACTAGACTTTTAGAGCTTTCAGGTGGCTTTAGAATCACTCTAAACACATAAGTAAATTGGGAGAATTTCTCACCCCAAGTTGATGAGTCCTCTTCAGACCTCACAGTCCAATGCGTCCTCTATGACTAACGCATGGATTTGGCTCCAATGCAAGGTTTGCTCAACTCTCCCACTCTTTTTACAGTATTTCTGAATTGTGATCTAAAAATGAAGTCTTTTGGCCCTATTTATAGGCATCCATACCTTCTCCAGAGTTGACACCACCTACTTGGCTGCATGGCCAAGTGTCTCCTTCTCACCCCATCAATGCAATGTTGTGATCATCACAAGCTAAGTGTCTTCGTCCCATGTTGCCAATGCATGAGCCTCCAATCTGATGCCACCACCTCAAATTCTTAAGGCTTAAGGCTTTCCTCCCAAGAAGACACATGGTTTTGATGATGTTCTTCCGCTGATCTCATCCTTTGTATGCGTCCAACTCTTGGATGTTCAACACATAATCCATACTCAATGCATAGCCTATCATCGACGCATAGCAAGCCAATTCACTCTCATTACAATTCAACTTAGCCATTGCAAGAAGCTAACCATCACTAACACATAGGGTGACTGTCCATCCTCGACGCATGGCTCACTAGGTAACATCACATAGCTTGCTTGGCATGGGCGCATGGTGTCGGCCACCAACGCATAGGCGCGCTGCATAGACTGGTTGCTCGACGCATGGGCCTGCTGGCCACTCAACGCATTGGGCGTGCTTGGCCATATGGGCTGCGCCTTGATGCTTGGCCGGGTGCTTCGGGGCATAGGCGTGCTACTTCAATGCATGGGCATGCAGCGTATGCTAGCCATCACTCGCTCGCTCGGTCGCATGGGCATGCTTTGCCACATGGGCTGCGCGCTTGGCTGCATGGCAGGGCACCTCGACGCACGACATGGCTGCTTGGCAGGGTGCTCAACGCATGGGCATGCCCACTCGACGCATTAGCAGGGCGTCCGGCCGAGGCTACTCAATGCATGGGCAGGGCGTTTGGCCGAGGCTGCTCGATGCATGGCATGGTCGCTGGCCGAGGCTGCTCGACGCATGGTATGGGTGTTGGCCGAGGCTGCTCGACGCATGGCATGTGCGCTGGTCGAGGTTGCTCGACGCATGGGCTGCCTTTCCATGCATGCCTCGCATCATCTCCTTTTTCCTTCTTTAGCCGCATGCTTTCACCAACCACTCTTCCAACGTATCAACACCACCCTTCCAACGCATCAACATACAAAATTTATACTTAGCCAAATTTCCAAATTTTTCCAAAAAGTTAAACTTCCAAATTTCCTCTTTTCTTCAAATCTTCACTTTTCCTCTACCATTCCACTCTAGTTTCCCAACCGACTCATCACACTAGTCTTAGTAGGGAACATACTCAAGTAGAGAAATTAAGATTCGGGGTTCACATTTACCTCCCCCTTATGAAAATTTCGTCCTCGAAATTTCGTTACAAGTCCGTCAATTAAACAACTGCGAATACTTGTTTCTGATTTGCTCTTCGGCTTCCCACGTTGCTTCTTCCGTGCTATGGTTCCACCATAGTATCTTTACCAATGGGATTGTTTTATTCCTTAAGACCTGTTTCTTTATGTCCAGAATCTCCACTGGTTCCTCTTCATAAGATCAATTTTCTCTCAACTATATTGGTTGCTCAGGCAACACATGGGTAGGATCTGGCACATATTTTCTAAGCATTGCCACATGAAACACATCATGAATACGAGACAACTCTGAGGGTAAATCCAATCGATATGCCATTGGGCCAACTCTTTCTATTATCTCGTAAGGTCTAATATATCTTGGGCTTAATTTTCCTTTCCTATCGAACCTGAGTATTCCATTCCATGGAGATAACTTCAGAAATACTTTATCACCAACTTCAAACTCTAGTTCTCTTTTCCGCTTATCAGCGTAACTCTTTTGCCTATCTCGAGCCGTTTTAAGATTATCTCTTATAATCTTAACGTTGTCTGATGTCTGTTGCACAAGTTCGATTAATGACAGATGCGTATCCCAACTGCCTCTGAATTGCAATATACATGCTCTCAGCATGTCCTCTAATGTCTAGATTGTCCGCTCAAACTGACCATCGTCTATGGATGAAAAGCGATACTAAAATATAACATGGTTCCCATAGCTCTCTGCAAACTAGGCCAAAACATTAATGTAAATCTGGAGTCTCGATCTGATACAATAGAAACTGGAGCTCCAAACTGACTTACGACTCGATCAACATACAAATTGGCTAATTGGTCTAAGGTATAAGTAACTTTAACAAGTAAAGATTTAGCTTTTTTTGTCAATCTATCCACAATTACCGATATACCATCATAGCTTGCTGGTGTCTTAAGTAATCCAAACAAGAAATCCATTGTAATATGCTCTCATTTCCACTCTGGTACTGGGAGTGGATTAAGTAATCATGCTGCCTTTGTCTTTCTGGTTTAACTTGTTGACATATTAGGCACCTGTCAACATACTCTGCTATCTCTCTTTTCATACCAGGCCACCAGTACGATCTCTTTAATGTTCTGTACATCTTCGTACTGCCTGGATGCATAGCATATGCCGAACTATGTGCTTCTTCTAGAATATCTTGTTTAAGTGATAAGTCCTTAGGTACGCATATCCTACCTTCTTTCAATAGCACTTTGTCAGCTCTTAATTGGTAGTCCGTCCTCAATCCTTTATCTACTTCTTCAGCTAACTTCTGAAGATCAGAATCCTTTAACTACTCGCGTAGAATATCTTCTACGAGCGTAGGACGCACTTGAAATGAAGCTAATAACCCTCCTTTTTGACCGAATGATAATGCTACCTTAGCATTATACAACTCATGAATCAGTGTACCCTTCACTGAATTGATACTAGCTCTAGCTGATCTCGTTTTTCGGCTTAGAGCATCAGTTACCACATTTGCTTTACCTGGGTGATAGTCAATGGTACAATCATAATCCTTGATCAACTCGAGCCATCTTCGTTGTCTCAAGTTTAGTTCCTTCTGATCAAAGATATGCTTTAAACTTTTATGATCCGTGAATATATGACATCGCTCACCAAATAGGTAATGTCTCCATAACTTTAGAGCTAACACAACTGCTACTAACTCCAAATCATGTGGGTAGTTACATCCATGCCTCTTTAACTGTCGAGAAGCATAAGCTACTACCTTCCCCTCCTGCATCAGCACACATCCTAACCCTTGTCGGGATGCATCACAATAAATCTCAAACTCCTTACCTGGTGTAGGTAGAGTTAATACTGGTGCTGACACTAACCTCTGTTTCAATACTTGAAAACTATGCTTGCATTCTGGCGACCACTCAAACTTCACATCTTTTCTGGTCAGGTTTGTCAATGGTAGAGCTATCTTAGAAAAGCCCTCCACGAAGCTTCTATAATAACCTGCTAAACCTAGAAAACTGCGTACTTCAGTTACATTTAGGGATCGTTCCTAATTAACTATTGCTTCTATCTTTTGGGAATCAATGCTAACTCCGTCAACTGAAACTATATGCCCAAGGAATACGACTTGGTTTAACCAAAAATCATACTTACTAAATTTGGCATATAACTCCTTTTCCCTTAGAATCTGTAACACCATCCTCAGATGTTCTTTGTGCTTCTCTGCACTACTAGAATATACTAGTATATCATCTATGAAAACTATCATAAACTGATCCAAATAATGATCAAATATCCTATTCATCAAGTCCATAAATACTGCAGGAGCATTTTTCAATCCAAACGACATTACTAGGAACTCAAAATGTCCATATCTAGTTCTGAATATAGTCTTTGGAACATCTGTGCCTTTCACCTTCAACTGGTGATAACCCGATCTCAAATCTATCTTAGAGAACACCGTGGCTCCCTTTAACTGATCGAAGAGATCATCTATACGTGGCAATTGGTACTTATTCTTAATGATCACCTTATTCAACTGTTTATAGTCTATGCATAATCTAAGAGTATCGTCTTTCTTCTTAACAAACAAGACTGGCGCTCCCCAAGGTAACACACTAGGTCTAATGTACCCCTTGTCTACAAGTTCCTATAACTGAACTTTTAGTTCCTTCAGTTCCGTTGGTGCCATCCTATATGGTGCCTAGGATATAGGTGTTGTACCCGAAACTAACTCAATTGTAAACTCTATTTCCCTATCAGGTGGTAAGCCTGATAATTCTTCAGGGAACACATCTAAGAATTCTTGTACCACAGGTACATCCTCAGGTCTCAGTTTCTTATCCTGTAAAACTGCTACATAGGCTAAATAGGCTTCGTATCCCTTACTCGACAATTTCCTAGCCTTTACTATTGATATTAAGCTTCCTGGAAGTATTCTTTTATTTCCTACCAGGGTTATTTCTTTTTCACCTGGTTTCCTAAACACTATTTCTCTCTTAAAACAATCTATAGTGGCGTGGTATTTACTTAGGAAATCCATACCTAGGATAACATCAAACTCTAGTAATTCTAATGGAATTAAGTTAACCCAAAAACTCTTATTTCCAAGAATTACTTCACAATTCCTGTAATACTCATGTACAACTAGAGTATCTCCTACAGGCGTAGAGATAAAGAAATCCTCATTCATACGCTCAGGCACTCTATCTATATGTAATGCACACATGCTAGATATGAATGAGTGCGTAGCACCAGGATCAAATAATGCATAAGCGGATTGATTACATAAAGTTATCGTACCAGTTACGACATCCGGAGCCTCTTCTGCTTCCTGGTGTGTCATAGCGTATACTCTACCCTACTACTACTGCTATTGGGGTCGTCCAGCTATGCCTTTCTGTTTAGCTACACCGGATCCCTCACCTCTAGTTTCGGTCGCTCTAGGCTGGGTAACTCCCATTTGCTCACTCTGTGCTCCATGACCTAGTTGAGAACAATCTCTCTTGAAATGTCCCGCTTGTCCGCACTAGAAACTCACATTCCTATTACCATAACATACTCCTGTATGAGGTCTACCACAGTTTACACAAAGTGGTTTCCTCCCTGTACTAGCTACTGACTCGCTAGCACGACCTAATACTGATCTACCACTCTGTCCAGCTGCAGGTCTTGACCTTTTTCGACCCGAGCTTTGTTAGCCCGTGCCTCCAAAACTTCTTATGCCTGATTGTCCAGAGAACATGGGTCTAAATCTCTTATTTCTCGTTTCTCCATGCATTCTAAATTGTCCTTCACCTGGCTGGAGTACATCTTCCCTCGCTATACTCTGCTCTACTCGGATAGCGGTCTCAACTAACTGAGTGAAATTCACCCAATTGAATGTAGAGATAACGGGTGTACATATCTTTCTTCTTAGGTCATTTTCAAACTCCTACACCTCTCGTTTTCTTCTGCAATGATCGGAAAGGCATACTGAGATAACTCAGTAAATCTATTCTCATACTCAGCAACTATCATCACTCCCTGAGTTAGCTTAAGGAATTCCTCCCTCTTTGCTTCTTAAAGAACCAGGGTAGTATTTATCCTCAAATACTTGTCTGAACTCAGACCAAGTCATAGTTTTCGAACTATTCCTTCTAGCCTCTACCACTTTCCACCACTTTTCAGCCAATTTCTGCAGCAAGAATGCCGCTAACTCGACCTTACAGTCCTCAGCGCACCTCATAACCTTAAAAAATTTCTCAATCAAATCCAACCAGATCTCAACATCTACTAGATCTGTGGCTCCATTGAACGTCGTGGCTTCTAAAGCTTTTAGCCTCTTGACATTGAATTTCTTTTTTGAACCGTTTTGAATCGATCCTACACTTGCCGCCAATCTTTGAGTGATTCTATCAAATACTCGATCCTCCATCTGGGGTTCTACACCTACCCTTGGTGTACTCGACTCGTTTGTAGAACTTGCTTCCTACTCTACTGAGTCTCTAACTCTTTTCCCCTTTGGATCTGGGTCCCGTCTAACTTTAGGACCTCCGCTGGTAGGGTCAACATTCCTCTCCTCAGTCTGTTTGCTCCGCTTGCCACTTCTCCTCAACATCTTTGCCTAATTATTAGGTACACATGTTAGGGACTTATCTATGGGACATAATCTAATGCATGAACTCTCTCTTTCACCCAAAACCTTATGCTAGCTCAAACCTTTCCCAAGATCACGTATACCTTTGCTCTGATACCAAGCTGGTATTAACCCAAACTTTATACTCAACGTTCTCCCAGGTTTTACGTAAACCTTTGCTCTGATACCAAGCTATCACACCCCGCCTCAGACTAACCTCTAAGCCTGAGAAAGGGCGTGACTGCAACAGTTATCAACCCTTTGGCTGACACTTACTGCCTAATAACTCTTGCAGAATATCTCTGATACCAAAATATAAACTATATACAGTGGAATGTCTTAAGTCAAAATTTATTAATTTAGAAACATAACATATTTAGAGTCATTACAACACTAGATTCACAAGTCCCAAAACCCAAAAGCCCTAGTCCCTATATGAACAACAGTAACATGTGTACAATATTAACAGTAACCACCTAAACTGACGGGTTACAAATCTCTTATTCCTTTAGTGGTAGAGAAGATGCAGAGTTATCTTCAGAGGCGCTACCTATGCGGGGGGAAAAGAAAACATTTGAAAATGGGGTGAGCTTGTGCCCAGTGAGTGACTAAAGAAAGATAATTGATTCTCATGCAAAATCTCAATAAAGAGTTTAACTGAAATATAAGCTTCTACAGTACTTGTACTGCAATATAAACATTTTCCAAGCATAAAACATATAAAGTTATTTTAATCATAAAACAGTAAAACTATTTCTCAGTTGAGAATAACCTTACTGTGGATAAAACAATCCCAACACCAACTGCTAGTCAAGAGAGAATCCTTTGGCTCAATCTCTAACTCTAACTACCTACGTGCACATGGCCATACTAAGTACCGTCATATCTTAGATACTTCTGTTCAGATACCTTCTTAAACGTCCTTCAGTATCTGGTTGGTTTAGTACCTTCTCAAACGTCCTTCAGTACCAATAGATACCTTCTCAAATGTCCTTCAGTATCTAGTTGGGTGGATACCTTCTCAAATGTCCTTCGGTATCGCGTTTTAAGTAAAACTAGTCATAAATGACTTTCTCTTTAAAGCATGTAAAGTATAACACATATAAAAATATTGCTTTAAAGGTACTAATGCATGCTGAGTATATTTAACACATATAAATCGATTTTCAACAATTTCTCACACATGTATGCGTTTAAAACATAACTCATGGTTTGCTTGTAATTCACTTTGTAAAACTAGCTGGCATGAGAATAATCTTCTTTAAAACCTGCTTTCTATAACACGTTGCAATCAAACATTTTAAGCAAATTTTTTAGTCAACTTTTTAGCCACTCACCTTGACTGCTTAGGAGCTTTTCACTCTAGTAGCTCCTTTTTCTACCTCGGGCTCCCTTTTCACCCCTAGAATCCAGATTCAAATTACAGCTCACATTACTCATAGTTCTAAATCTTATTTTGAAATACTTACTTCTACAAACATATTCTAAAATATCTCAGGAAGCTTACCCTAAACTTTGAGCTCAGAACTCCTCGTGATTTGGCCAGAATCACAAAATATCCAAGACTGGCCCAAGCTATTTCGACAGCCTGACCCTTCTGCCTTCTTCTCCATTTCCAGCCTGATTCCTTCAAGCTTTTCTTCTGGCAGCCCTACCCTGAAAACTATGACTTTTAGAGCTTTCAGGTGGCTTTAAAATCACTCCAAACTCACTAGTAAATTGGGAGAACTCCTCGTCCCAAGTTGATGCGTCCTCTTCAGACCTTACTGTCCAATGCATCCTCTATGACTAACGCATGGATTTGGCTCCCACGCAAGGTTTGCTCAACTCTCCCACTCTTTTTACAGTATTTTTGAATTGTGATCTAAAAATGAAGTCTTTTGGCCCTATTTATAGGCGTCCAAACCTTCTCCAGAGTTGACACCACCTACTTGGCTGTATAGCCAAGTGTCTTCTTCTCACCCCATCAACACATGTTGTGATCATCGTAAGCTAAGTGTCTTCCTCCCACGTTGCCAACGCATGAGTCTTCTATCTAATGCCACCACATCAAATTATTAAGGCTTAAGGCTTTCCTACCAAGAAGACACATGGTTTTGATGATGTTCTCCCGCTGATCTCATCCTTTATATGCGTCCAACTCTTGGACGTTCAACACATAATCCATACTCAATGCATAGCCTATCATCAATGCATAGCAAGCCAATTCACTCTCATTACAATTCAACTTAGCCATTGCAAGAAGCTAACCATCACCAACGTATAAGGTGACCGTCCATCCTCGACACATGGCTCATTAGGTAGCATCGCACGGCTTGCTTGGCATGGGCGCATGGTGCTGGCCACCAACGCATAGGCGCTCTGCATAGGCTGGTTCCTCGATGCATGGGCGCACTGGCCGCTTGACGCATTGGGCATGCTTGGCCGCATGGGCTGCGTGTGGCGCCTTGATGCTTGATCGAGTGCTTCGGTGCATAGGCGTATTGCTTCGACGCATGGGCGTGCGGCGTATGTTGGCCATCGCTCGCTCGCTCGGCCGCATGGGCGTGCTTGGCCGCATGGGCTGCGTGCTTGGCTACATGGCAGGGCACCTCGATGCACGGCATGGCTGCTCGACAAGGCGCTCAACGCATGGGCGTGCCCGCTCGATGCATTGGCAGGGCGTCCGGCCGAGGTTGCTCGATGTAGGGGCAGGGCGTCTGGCCGAGGCTATTCGATGCATGGCATGGACGCTGGCCGAGGCTGCTCGACGCATGGGCTGCCTTTCCATGCATGCCTCACCTACTCATGTTCCTTTTAATGCATCATCTCCTTTTTCCTTTTTCAACCGTATGCCTTCACCAATCACTCTTCCAACTCATCAACACCACCCTTCCAACGCTTCAACACACAAAATTTATACTTGCCAAATTTCCAAATTTTTTCCCAAAAGTTAAACTTCCAAATTTCCTCTTTTCTTCAAATCTTCACTTTTTCTCTACCATTCCACACTAGATTCCACATCAACCTACTCATAGGGAACATACTCAAGTAGAGAAATTAGGATTCGGGGTTCACAAAATGTAAAGATAGTAAATGTGATTTATTTGTCTTGGAGACATGTTTGGTAGAGAATGATGATTCTTTCTGGATATTTGATTCAGATGCTACTAATCACGTTGTTTCTTCTTACCAAAGATTTAGTTGCACGAATGAGAGTTGACTCTTCAAGTTGGTACTGGTAAAGTTGTTTCAACTACTGCTGTAGGCAGGCTGAAGTTATTTTTTGACAAGAAACGTTATCTGTTACTAGATGATATTTTTGTAGTTCCCCATATTAGGAGGAACTTAATCTCGGTTTCTTGTCTCATTGAACAAGATTATATCGTCTCCTTTTCTAAGAGCAAAGTGTTTATTTTCAAGAATGGTATGGAGATTGGTTTTGGTTCAATGGAAACTAAATTATATATCTAAGGTCGTTAGTCATAAAAGCCTTGCTTAATACTGAAATGTTCAGAACGGCGACAACTGCAGCAAAAAGACCAAAGGTCTCTCCTAAGGAAAACGACCATCTTTGGCATGTAAGGTTAGGTCACATCAACCTCAATAGGATTGAGAAGTTGGTGAAATGTGGACTTCTAAATAGTTTAGAAGAAAACTGCTTGTTGGTATGTGAATCATGCCTTGAAGACAAAATGATCAAATGACCTTTTACTGGAAAAGGTTTTATACTCAGTTACACAAGTTCAAGGAGTATAAAACTTAAGTTGAAAACTTGTCAAGTAAGAAGATAAAAACACTACGATCTGATCATGGTGGAGAGTATATGGACCTCGAATTCCAGAACTATATGATAAAATATGGAATTACGTCTCAACTATCGGCCCCAAGTACACCTCAGCAGAATGGTGTATTAGAAAGGAGAAATATAACCTTGTTTGACATGGTTCGGTCTATGATGTGTTATGCTCATCTTTCAGACTCATTTTTGGGATTCATAATGGAGACTGCATATTAACTTTGAACAACGTTCCCTCGAAAAGTGTTTCTAAAACACCTTTTGACCTGTGGAGAGACCGTAAAGTAGTTTATGCCACTTCAAGATTTAGGAATCTCTAGTCCACTTTCTTATGGCTACCCTAAGAAGTTGGAACCATGTTTGAAAGTTTGCCTTTTTTTAGGCTAACCTAAGGAAACGAAAGGAGGATACTTCTATGATTCAAGTGAGAACAAAGTGTTTGTGTCGATAAACGCTATCTTCTTGGAAGAATACCACATCAGGGATCATAAACCACGAAGTAAGCTTGTTTTACATGAGATTTCTGATGAGACTACTGAGGGTTCAACAAGAGTTGTTGAACAGACTGATAGATCAACAAGAGTGGTTGATGTCAGTTCATCTAGTCAACCATCTCAAGAGTTGAGACTGCCTCGACGTAGTGGGAGGGTTATGAACCCACCAAAATGCTACATGGGTTTGACTGAAGCCCAAAACATCATGTCTGATGATGGGGTCAAAGATCTAGTGTCTTATAAGCAAGCAATGGAGGATGTTGACAAAGATGAGTGGATTAAAGCCATGAACCAAGAAATGGAGTCTATGTACTTCAATTCTGTCTGGGAACTTGTGGATCTGCCTGATGGGGTAAAACCTATAGGGTATAAGTGGATCTACAAGAGAAAACGAGGTGTACATAGAAAGGTGTAGACCTTTAAGGCTAGACTCATGGAAAAGGGTTATACCCAGGCTAAGGGAGTGGACTATGAGGAAACTTTCTCACCTATTGTCATATTGAAGTCTATCAGGATATTCTTGTCCATAGCCACATTTTATAATTATAAGATATGGCAAATGGACGTCAAGACTTCCTTTCTAAATAGTAATCTTGAGAAGACCATCCACATGGCTCAACTAGAGGGGTTCATTGTTCCAAATCAAGAGCAAAAAGTTTGCAAGGTTAATAGGTCCATTTATGGGCTAAAACAAGCATCTAGATCTTAGAACATTAGATTTGACAGTGCGATCAAATTGTTTGGCTTTGATCAGAACGTTGATGAGCCTTGTGTTTACAAGAAATCATCAATAGTTCAGTAGCTTTCCTCGTGTTGTATGTGGATGATATCCTAGTCATCGGGAATGATGTAGGTTTTCTGACTGACATTAAAACGTGGCTAGCCACCCAATTGCAAATGAAAGATTTGGGAGAGGCGCAATATGTTCTAGGGATCCAAATCATTCGGGATTGTAAGAATAAGAGGTTAGCCTTGTCTCAGGCATCGTAAATTGATCGAATGTTGCTCAGGTACAGGATGCAGAATTCTAAGAGGGGTTTAAAACCCTTCAGGCATGGAATTGTTTTGTCTAAGGAGCAGTTTCCTAAGACACCTCAAGAGGTTGAGGAAATGAGATGGATTTTCTTATGCTTCGGCTGTTGGAAGCTTAATGAATGCAATGTTATATACTAGACATGGCATTTTCTATGCAGTATAGATTGTCAGATGATATCAGTCCAATCCAAGATTAGATCACTGGACGGCAGTCAAAACGATTCTCAATTATCTTTGGAGAATGAGAGACTATATGTTTGTTTATGGAGATAAGGATTTGATCCTTACAAGATACACAAACTTTAACTTTTAGACTGATAGAGATTCTCGAAAATCGACATCAGAGTCAGTGTTCACTCTGAATGGAGGGGTTGTAGTTTGGCGAAGCATCAAGCAAGGATGCATCACGGACTCCACTAAGGAAGCTAAATACATAGCTGCTTGTGAAGCTTCTAAAGAGGCTATTTGGCTTAGGAAGTTCCTTACAGATTTGGAAGTTGTTCCAAATAGTCTTTGCCGATCACACTCTATTGTAATAACAACAGGGCTGTGGCAAATTCAAAGGAACCTTGGAGTCATCGTAGAGGAAATATATTGAACAGAGGTATCATTTGATCAGGGAGATTGTGCATCTCGGTGATGTGATAGTCACGAAGATCACGTCAGAGCACAACGTTGTTGATCCGTTTACAAAGGCCTTCACGACTAAAGTGTTCGAGGGTCATCAGGAAAGTCTGGGCCTACAGGACATGCGGCACCTTGTCTAGGGCAAGTGGGAGATATACTGGGGTATAGAGTATGCCCTAGTTTATTGTATATTGTACTATTTTTCATGTATTGTACATTAGTCTCCTGAGGTATTAGGACAAGTGGGAGATTGTTGGGATTGGTGTCCTAATTTTCTCGAAGTCTCGTAGTTTGTAAACAATTTATACACATTGTTATTAATAAAATAAGAGTTAATTTATTTTCATTTACTCATATACAATAAACCAAGATCCATAATTATTGTATGTAAACTTAAGCATGTATGTAAGACATACAACTAAATCATACCTTAAGTAATAACCTAAATGGTCTGTAGTATAAGGATAAAGGAGGGATACCTTATCCTTGTGATACTACGGATACGACCCGCTTTGTAGATATTTACAAGTGTTGTAAACTGCTAAGATGGTTTGATCCTGACCATTCATGTGGAGACATGCGAGTGGGGGTGTCCTATACAAAGAGTTTGTATAAGATCAGACCACGAGATGATTAGTCTCTTTATATAACGTCGTTGATAATTGAGACTTACATCTCACTAAAATGACCATAAGTGACGTGACCTTAATTATGATTATTTTGGGAACTCCTGCCAATGAGGGCGATCCTTTGATTAGTATGGGTGAGAATCGCTAGATTTCCAACTCAACAAGACTACCTTTTGGGGGATTTGTCTGATTGAGGAGCTGAGAACTCAGTTACACAAGATGGAATTCACTCCTTCCTCGAAGCAGGGGTAAGTAGATAGATTGCTCCCTTAAGGATTGATTCCGGGTCTTGAACATAGTGACTATTAGAGGAATCAGTGGTACTTAAGAAGTTAGATGTAACTACAGGGGCATAACCGTTATTGGCTCAGTTGTACTTATGAGCGATCTGTGAAGGGTTATCGCACTGTTGATTTGTTGATATGGACACATAATATATATGTAGTAAGGAGAGTTCAGTTGTCGGTCTTTAGTGGAGTGTCTGGCAGTTAAGGGATGGTGGATTCCATGACTAAAGAGTTTAGTCAGTTATTCATATACCGTTGGACCTTCTACAGGTACATAAGATCCCCTTGGTAGTTCAATGGATTCAAGTTGAGAATTAGATTTTGGGGTTGATTTGAATTGTTCAAATTAACAAGAGAAAATTCAATTATATATGATATAATTGGAGTGATGTATGAGATACATCAAGTGGAGGAATTAATAAAAATATGATTTACATTAAGTACCATAAAATAGAAAAAGAATTATGATTTATATGTTTCATATGATGAAATATTAAAACTATAGGTTATAAATATAATATGGTAAAATGATTATCATATTTATTTATAATAAATTAATTATGTGATAATTAATTCTTTTTCTTTAATAACCAATTGAGTGGGAGGTTATTGGTAGTTTTATGGTAACCGTGAGATAAAAGAAAAATTGTTTTCCTAATTTTGTGTGTTGCCTAATTCGAAAAGTTCTCACAGAGACAAACTATCAAGTAAAATTGTTTTATTAAGCGATAGCGTTGGAAGAGACTAAACGATCATGTAGAGTTGACTATATGATAGTCATTCAGCTGATCGTTGCTACACGATCAAGTAGTAAAATCTATGTGATAGGCTTCATTTACTAAACGATCGAGCACATTGACAGACCAGCTTCTTATCTTCCACTTGCTCGATCGTCTACTCAGTCGTAGACCTCCAGTCTCTTCCACAAGCCAATATCATACAGAGCCCACAACTCCTAGACTCTCACACCGAGAATATCAAGGTAACACTTGTTGTAGTGTCCTTACTCTGTTCGTGAATCGAGTTGGACTGGATTGGGTTCGAGGAGCTGTTGGTTGTTCGTTTTGTTCGTGGGGTGATCGTTGTGTTCAAGTGTTGTTGTCTATGGATGCATTGTAGATTGTTCGATGGATTCTTGAAGAATGGTTCTTCAAAGGTACGCATCCTCTATCTCTTGTATCATTGTATAGTATATTGTGATTTCTATTTATGCATGACTTGTTAGTTTCCGGTTAGACTGTAATTAGCTGTGTTCAATCTGAATGGAATTTGGAACGATCCCTTCCGCTACTCATGGAAATCCTCGTGTTTTATTTCCTTCGGACCCTCTCCTTTAAATCTTAAATATTTTTTTAATATTATTTTTTCCTTCCCTCCCCCATTTCATTTCCCTGTCAAAAGAAAAGAGAAGCCTTAGCCCCACCTTTTATTTTCTCTCTCTCTTTTCCTCCCTCACTTAACCGAAATAAGAAAACAAAGGAAGGAGCAGGTGTAGTTCGTCTCCACCGACGACGCCCCTCTTTTTCTTTTCCAAGTCTGATTGCTTGCCTTCTTGCAACTCTAATGGAAGCTCTTCTTCTCAACGCACCCACTTCACACCCAATTGCTCGAAAATCTCTCATTCTATTCTCACCCTCCTTCTTCAATGGAGCCTCCATTTCGATTGATGACAAACGAAGCAGAATTAATGTGATGGAGTATCTGACTAGAATCTTGGGTTTGAAGGTATAAGATGTGGCTATTGAATCACCATTGCAGCTTGCACCAGCATTGTTTGAATAGTTGGGGGTGAACTTGCAGCTTGTAAATGAATGGTAGGTTTTAAAGGATGTATATTTTCTATGTTAATTCCCCTAAAATTGTGTTGATTATTTGCTTTAATTGCTAATTTTGTAGGATTAAACGATCCCCCGAAGAATTTTGGAGTCATTACAAGAAAATTGTGCCAAAAATATAAAAATGACCAAGAAAATCAACAAATTGAAAAGAATCGAGTAAACACCCAGAAGAGCATTGAGTAATACTGTTGGATCATCAACCATCGAGTATTTAGCATAATACTGTCAAATAGCATCGAATAAAGACTATCGAGTATTCAACCATCTTCCATCGAGTCATCAAGTTTTTTCTGATGCATTTTCCATCGAGTTAAAGCAATCGAGTAAAGAGAATCCAAAGCGTCGAGGATTGAGTATTGGCCATCGAGTATCGAGGAGCGAGTGTTAAACAGAAAAACTCCATGTGTTCGTTCTTCTTTCTGGATTTTGATGTGATCCATCCGTGCGCTTTGCGACAACTTCCTGTTGGTATAAATGAGTTCAGTTCTTCAGTGAAGAGAAGAGAGATATATCATTTTTTAGAAAATCCATCATTCTTTTGAGAGAAAAACTTAGAAGAAGAAAAGCCCATTTTTTTATAGAGAGATTTCGATTTCTAAGAGCGATTCTTGTAATTTTCTATGAGATTGAATCGATTTGTACTCAAACTTGTATCAATATGCAACTATCAATGGAATGCTTAAAGAAATTCAACCTCCGTGAGTAAGTAAATCATTTTCTTAGGGGTACTATGTAATTAGGCATTTTCTTTACACTTCTTCAATTTTCTTTCATGTAATTATTTTCTTTTTAATATTCTTGCTGAGATTTAGAATAAAATTGATTAAGATTGAATCAATGAATCAAGATTAATTAATTTTTGTATGCAAAAATTGCATGGTTCTATAACAAAATTGTAATTATAGTTGCAAAAATTAGTAGTCTTGATAGAAAATGTGGACTTCTTTTCCTCTTTTCTTTAAAGAATCTATTAATTCAGAACATTCATGTAATCAATCTTGAATTTTTAGTCTTTTAATTTCAAGATTGGAATAGTTAAGAAAATCCATGAGTTCAATGCAATTTAGGGATTAGTTGTGAAATATCTTTAGGAAGTAATTAAGACATAGATTAGGGTTAATTGTGAAATTAGCTAATTAGAGCATTAGGAATTTATTCTTAATGAACTATTAAATAATATAATTACATGATTTCTTATTATGTCAATGATAAAATTTTCTAGTTATATAAAATCCCCAAGATTTCATTTCCATTGAATTTTATCTCACAGTCTCTTCCTTATTTCTCTCACCAATAAATTTACTATATCAATTATTGTCTTTTTCTTAGTTAGTTTCTTTTAGTTCTTAAAACAAAAAAAAAAAAATCCCTCATTTAATCTTTTGCATTTAGGAATTCAAATAGTCAATTTTTGGGCCAATTATTTGCGGTTCTCTTGGGATCGACCTCTTACTTCCACTATTACTACGTGTTAGTTTTAGTTGTAGTTAGAGATTAAATAAATTTCATTTTTTTTGGATAGATAGAATTAACGACACCTACTTTACACCGAACAATGAATTTTTAGTAAGGTTTTTTATTCTTTTTTTTTTTTGGTTAATTTGTAGGAAAATTTGGGTCGATGACCTAATTGGCCCATAATGCTAAATGACCCAACTTTATAAAAAAAAAATTATTAATTGACCTTCTGCTGATGTCATCACGGTATGAGATTACAAAAATGGCCCTTCAGTCTATACGATACACATGCGCTCAAACGCAACGATTGTCCCAGTCGCTCAAAATTCTCGTATAAGTTTCGTTCAATCTTACTCTGCAAAACCATCGTCCATCTACTAGCTTAATCGAAGTTCTTGGGTAAGTGAATTTAATTTTTGTCTTGCATGTAATGTTCCATCTATTTAGGTTGGTTTCGTTTGCGAAGTTCTTGGTTTCGTCTATTTAGGTTGGTTTCTTTTGTTTAGGTGGGTTTTGGGGTTTAATCAGTCGCATCTGTTTTTTTTATTTTGGGTTTCAATGTGTTTTTAATGTGTGTTGCATTGGTTGAGGACGAAGAAGGTATAGTTAAAGTCAGACAAGGTAGAGAGCGATTTTTGCGATAGCAATATAGGGCGAGAGTGAGATAAGCGAGATTGGCGAGAGCAAGACTTTAACAGTATGTATTGTTAGTGATTTTTTTGTACAAACATGTTAACTGATAAATTGAATGTTCATACAATGCAGGAGTAATTTAAGATGTCAAAAGCTTTGAAAATACGTAGACTCGTAGTGTCACCAGGATAAGGTATCCCTCCTTATCCATATACTACAGACCATTTAGGTTATCACTTAAAACATGATCCACTTGTATGTCTCCACATACATATTTAAGTTACAACGATAACCATGGATCTTAGTTTATTGATTTTTGGTTAATGCAATTAAAATATCTCATATTTCATAGACTGAAGTGAATAAAATATCATATATTGTAAATCACAAAACCGTTTGTTCATATAAGTGTTTACAAACTACAAGACTCTATGAGATTTAGGGCATCAACCCCAACATCATGATCGCCAGGCTATCTTTCTCTTCTCTCGGTGGTCGAAACAACACTGTCGGGATAAAATTAAATTCTCCCGACGATAGTCGAGCAACTGTCGGGAGTAGTTTGATTTTTGAAAAATAAGAAATATAAATGAAATGATTTATGGGAAATTGTTACGATTAGGCCAACGGTATGGAAGTAACCGTCAGAATAACGTTTGATTTTTTCGATGGTATTTGAATGACTGTCGGGCTTTGTGGAGTTAGCCCGACGGTATGCGGAGAGACCATCGAGTGATCGTTATTACAATTAAAAATTTATGAGAAATGGAGTAGTAATTATTTTTCATTTTTGTTTAAATTCCTACTCTTACATTGACATTTACACAAATATTTTACTATAAACATCTAAATGTTGTCTTACTTTATAGAAATGGTTATTAAAAATGGTCAATTATAGTCTAATTCAACCACAATCAAAGTTTCATTAATGAATAATAACAATTTCCATCAATTTTCATAAAGTTTCCCATAATTTTCATCGATATTGAATTTCCATAAAATTGGGACCTCGATATTTCTATCGATATTGATATTTCGAACTTTGGTTACGGTTCAATGCACATATCATCTTTCTTTTCTTTTCTTTTTTTCTTTTTTACAATTTCAGTTGTTCTATCTTAAATGGTTGTCTATGAGAATTCGACCTTGGAGTAATCTCGAGTACTACTTGCTAAATGTCGAGTTTATACTTGAGTTAGAGCATTAGATGACAAACCAATTTATGTGTTCATGTTCATTAACTATACTAGATTACATTAAGGCCACGTTTTCCAATTCGTAATGAAAATTGATGTAATCATAATGAGATTCCATTGACAGATCAATCGTAATAGGAAACAATCACAAATGTACTTGTATTGTTTTTTATCACATTTACTTAGCATTATGAATCTATCACATTCATTGTTTCATTATAATTACTGTTTAGGGTCCCATGTAATGTTGGAATGCAAGATTTGTCACCCTCCACGTCTCAATTGGATTGAGTTCTTTGATTACAAACTTGTAAATGGGCCAAATTTCTCATTAATGATTACGGAACACAAGTAAATTAATAATAAATTTAATCAAATGAGGTCTACTTTCAGATTACGATTGATTTATTACATTTCACCTAGGATAAACATGATGTAATTTCATCTACCATACATCCATTTCCATCTCATCTTCCTTTGCATTTGTCCCAATCCAATTAGTCATCTCTAAGAAGCCATAAATTTTGCTATCACGTGGCTAGATTAGATATTATTAAATAGATAGGTTATGTTTCTGAAACAAATTCCATATATGTGATATTTGTGTAATTAATACACAATTGATTGATAGATCATTAAATCAGTACGCCAAAAGAAAAGGAACAAAGTAACGAGGAAAAAAAATTAGTAATCTTCATTAATGAAAATATATATCATAAATTAATACATTTCTTGTCAATTCTATATATTTATACAACTTTTTTCTATAGTGCAATATTATTATGTAATTTCATAAATAATGATTCTATTATTAATTTGAATCGTTTAAGGTTTTCCTTCCTAATTTAAAGCTCCTTTTTTTATTCTGTATAAAAAGTTTTTACCTATAAAGGACACCTATGTTAAGAAAGGAACAAAGCAACGAGGGAAAAAAATTAGTAATCTTCGTTAATGAAAATATCCTTCATAAATTAATACATTTCTTGTCACTCTATATATTTATACAACTTTTTTCTATAGTGCAATATTATCATGTAATCTCATAAATAATGATTCTATTATTAATTTGAATCATTTAAGGTTTCCCTTCCTAATTTAAAGCTCATTTTTTATTTTGTATAAAAGGTTTTTACCTATAAAGGACACCTATGTTAAGAAAGGAACAAAGCAACGAGGGAAAAAAATTAGTAATGTTTATTAATGAAAATATCCTTATACAACTTTTTTCTATAGTGCAATATTATTATTATGTAATCTCATAAATAATGATTCTATTATTAATTTGAATCATTTAAGGTTTTCCTTCCTAATTTAGAACTCCTTTTTTATTTTGTATAAAAAGTTTTTACCTATAAAGGATACCTATGTTAAGAAAAGAACAAAGCAACAAGGGAAAAAAATTAGTAATCTTCGTTAATGAAAATATCCATCATAAATTAATACATTTCTTGTCAACTCTATATATTTATATAACTTTTTTCTATAGTGCAATATTATTATGTAATCTCATAAATAATGATTCTATTATTAATTTGAATCGTTTAAGGTTTTTCTTCCTAATTTAAAGCTCTTTTTTTATTTTGTATAAAAAGTTTTTACCTATAAAGGACACCTATGTTAAGAAAGAAACAAAGCAACAAGGGAAAAAAATTAGTAATCTTCGTTAATGAAAATATCCTTCATAAATTAATACATTTCTTGTCAACTCTATATATTTATACAACTTTTTTCTATAGTGCAATATTATTATGTAATCTCATAAATAATGATTCTATTATTAATTTGAATCATTTAAGGTTTTCCTTCCTAATTTAAAGCTCCTTTTTTATTTTGTGTAAAAAGTTTTTACCTTTAAAGGACACCTATGTTAAGAAAGGAACAAAGCAACGAGGGAAAAAAAATTAGTAATCTTCGTTAATGAAAATATCCTTCATTAATTAATACATTTCTTATCAACTCTATATATTTATACAACTAGAACTTTTTTCTATAGTGCAATATTATTATGTAATCTCATAAATAATGATTCTATTATTAATTTGAATCATTTAAGGTTTTTCTTCCTAATTTAAAGCTCCTTTTTTATTTTGTATAAAAAGTTTTTACCTATAAAGGACACCTAGGTTAAGAACACCTATGTTAATTAAATAGAGTAATATTTTTAAGTCTTTGAGTGAAGTTACATGTTCCTTTTAATTCAAAAGATATATAAATTCATTCTTCATTTGATTTTATTGGATAGGAAAATTGTCCATTTAATATTTTCAAAAGTGTTCTAATAACATGAAAAACATTATACTTTTCTTTCTTTGTAGAAACTTTTACAACAATAATGTAAAAGTTTGCATCTCCTTTCCCTTAAACTTCCAAATTTTATTTTATTTTACTTTTGTGAACTTATAAAATATTTATTTGTTTATGAACTTTATGGTTGATTGAACCCTAAACTTTCAAAACATTTATTTAATTACCTAACTTTAAAGTAACCATTTTTTTAATACATAACCAGTAATCATTTTAGTACTTATCTTTATCTATATTTCAACAAATTAATTACACATAGCTTTATGTTTGTACAGGTTAAACAGAGTATGTATTTAAATGGGAAATTAGTTAAAATGGTAAAACTATTGAAAATATTTACAAGATATAGCAAAATTTTAGAACTATCAATGATAGACGTTGATAGACACTAATAAACTTTTATCAATGTCTATCAATGTCATTGATAGACATTGATAGAAGTCTATCGGTGTCTATCAGCATTTATCATTGATAGTTCATCAGAATTGAAAATATCTTAATAATATTTATAACGGGCAAAGATTCAATTGTGGAGAATTGAAAATGCAAGAAACAAACAATTAACTAAATCTCATCGAGAGTTTAATTTAGAGGTGTAGGTCTACGATGCAAGCACACACGGGCAATGTCACTTAAAAAGAAAATCCTCCTACCATGAGAGGTCTTTGTCCGAAAGGTGGAATGTATCAATTGAGCTTTTCAAGGCTATGATGAGGTGGAAAGCGAAGCTCGGGTTAGCTTCTTTTTTTTACTTTCCCTCCTACAATTACAATGGTGTACTTGACTCAGAAAAGTTTTGAATCAAGTGTCCCTCTGATTTTTTGTTTTTGTTTTTGAAAATTAAGTCTATTTCATCCACATTTCTTACAAAAATTTGCGTATTTCTTAAGTACAATAGTTGAATTCTTAGCAAAGTTCCAAAAAAAAAAAAACAACTTTTTGAAAACTATTTTTTTAGTTCTTAAAATTTGGCTTGATTTTTTAAAACATTAGTGAAAATTAGATAACAAAAGAAGAAATTTGAAGATAGTAATAGTGTCTATAGGCTTAATTTTTAAAAAAATAACAAAAAATAAAATGGTTATTAAACAGAGCCTTAACTAATCAATTGATTGATTTCACTCTTACCCTAAATAGATGAAGCTATATATGAGTTTTTTGGAAAAAGCCAATAAACACACCCGATGCAATTCGTGATATTCATCTATCGAATACACATTAAGTACGAATTATGCAAGTTTCTTTTTAGCAATTAGACATTCAAATATAGTTAAAAGTGTCAAATTAGTCATAAACATACACTAAGTAGTAAAACCAAGAATTAGAAATGCTTGCAATCGAAAAGAACTACACGTAACTTAAAGAGAGAAAATCGGAATAGATATCCCCACCTCTATCGTTACCCTCACGTGGTTAGATAACTAGACACCTTTTTATGTGTTTCTTTTACGTGGAAATGGAAAGAACCACCAACCTATCAAAATGTAGGCTATGAGACCCAAATAGTTCTAACTAATATATGTAACATGAATTTTGAGGTGAGATGTTAGATTCTTCTATTTAACATATTATTAAAAATAATGTAGCCTATAGATATCAAAGAGTAAAATATATATGAAAAGAAAAATCAATTTTATATGGTTAAACTTTCAAGGTTTTATCAATTAAAGTTATACCAATAAGTTTATTAATTTAAATCTTACATTTAATTAGTTAAAAATCACTAAATAAAATTATTCTTCTATAAAACGATGAATGTAGTCTGAAACATTATTAGATATATTTTTCTTTTTCAAAATAAGTAGTGAAAAATGAATGAAGAAGTGAATATGAAAAACCAGTCGTTAAAATGTAATTTATTTGATTCTAGCCTTTCATATTATATTAATTCCTACATTTTAAAAAAAATTTATATAAATATAAAAATTATATATCAATATTTTGAAAATAGAATTACAACGGTATGCCTAAATTGATTCTACGTCAATTCTATTTGACATTTTAAATGATTCCATATTGAAAATTGGGGCTTTCTCCCCCCTAAAAAAGGAGTTGGATGTTTAAGTACAATATATATAGATATCTATATAATGACTAATGAGGGGAAAAGGTTCAATTTTTTAATCAAATTGCATGCACCTCAAATTTAAGTAACTGATACATAAAACTCTTAAATGTAAAAATGTGATGTTGAAAAGGAGATAAGATGACTCATCACTCAGAACATGGATGTTAAACCAAGAGTACAAACATGCACTCTAGCAACAAAATGACATCAAGAAATCTGTTAGAAATAGCAAGGCCCTCAGAACGATGAAAATATCTATATAATGACTAATGAGAGGAAAATTTTCAATTTTTTTAATCAAACTGCATGCACCGCAAATTTAAGTAATTGATACATAAAACTCTTAAATTTAAAAAGGTGATGCTGAAAAGAAGATAAGATGACTCATCACTCAGAATACGGATGTTAAACAAAGAGTACAAACATGCACTCTGACAACAAAATGACGGCAAGAAATAAAAAAGTAACACATAGAAGTTGGTAACTGAGTTCGGTTAAATCCACCTATGTCTGGGGATAGAATGCCTAAGAAATATAATTCATTAATATTAAAGAGTCAAACAATTACAATATAGTACTTATCTGCAATACAACTGCTACTCCAATGACTCACGTAAAGCCTAATTCACAAATCACCTAAGCTCTCCTTAGATGTGAGACTCCCTCTCAAAAGAACTTAGGCTCCTCCTAAGTGTGTTAATATTAGTGTTAAATACTTCGACTTTCAATGTATGTCAGACTCCTCTCTAACAATATTATCTTCCCTTTTTCTCAATGAACTCCCTTCACTGATGAATCTTAGATCATCCCTAAAATGGAGAACTCCTTCTCAATAATGTAGTCTTAGGCTCCCCCTAAAACCAAGAATCCTTTCTCAATGGCAATGTTTTAAACTCCCTCTAACACATAGATCCATCTTCTAGGTCTTGCACTTTTCAATCAATAAGCTCGCACAACGGAATATAGTGAGAAAAGATCAAAAGCCCAATGTTACTTAGTTTGGCCTCACACAACATTAAGACTTCAATCAATTAATAAAATTCGGCAACCCTATATGATCAACACTTTCTCCTTTTAAAAATCGTGGCCAAAAAAGGAAATAAAATCTCCATTAAAAAAAAATAAACTGCACCTTAAACAAGGTAAATATCTAGAAAAATAATTATGTATAACTTTTATAAATAAAGAAAAACTATAATGCAGAGATAACGTCTTCTGTGACAACTACTAAGACAATATTTGCGACAACTGCAAAACCACCACAAGCAATCTTAAGAAAAAAAAATAGGGCTAACTAACAAAGCTTGACCAGTTCAACATTTTTTTGGGCCATAACTTCTCTGATAAAATGAAATTTGACATCGATATGCTTAGACCGTTCGTGATGAGATGAATTCTTCGCAAGGTGAATAGCACTCTGGCTATCACAACGGACGATAGGAATGAACTCCTGCGACAACAACTCACCAACTATCCTTTTCAACCACACTGCCTCTTTCACAGCTTCACCTACTAAAATATACTCTGACTCAGTAGTAGACAAGGCAACAACTGACTGAAGAGCAACTTTCCAACTGATCACATTACCAAACAAACGAAAAATGTGACCTGATAGAGACCTTCTTTTGTTAAGGTTTGCAGCATAATCTGCATCTGTAAAGCCTTCCAATAGTGCTAATTTATCACAATCCCTACTAAAACACAATGATACACTGGTACTATCTTTCAAATATTGAAGCACTTATTTAACAGCATTCCAATGCTTCTTCCTAGGATTTGACATAAACCTACTTATCATACTCATAGCATATCCCAAGTCAGCCTAGTACAAATCATCAAATACATAATACTTCCAACAGCATTACAATAGGGAATATTAGCCATTTCTAACCTTTCTTGTTCAGTAACAGGACACTGAGGTGAAGAAAGCCTAAAATGAGATGCTAAGGGTGTCGAAACTGCCTTACAACCAGACATATTATACTTCTCAAGCAGTTTATGCACGTAACTCTCCTGCGAAATGGTTAACAAACCTTTCTCTCTATCTCTTTTCACATCCATGCCTAGGATCCTTTTCAGTTCACCTAAATCTTTCATCTCAAATTCATTACTCAATCATTTCTTGATATCACAGATTTCAAAATAATCCTTAGACACCAGAATCATATCATCTACATACAGAAGTAGATAAGTATATGTACCTTTCTGAGATAGTTTCCAGTACACGCAGGCATCATAAGAGCTCCTGTGAAACCCCTGCTTCAGAATAAAGGTGTCAAACCTGATATACCATTGTCTCAGCGATTGCTTCAGTCCATAGATGGACCTATGAAGACGACAAACCATGTCTTCCTTTCCTTTCACCTCATAGCCCTTAGGTTGAGCCATGTAGATCACTTCCTCCAATTCACCATGAAGGAAAGTTATGGTAACGTCCATCTGTTCAACAAACATATCAAAGTGAACAATAATAGATAAAATTAATCGAATGGACGAATGTCTCACCACCGAAGAGAAAATCTCATGAAAGTCAACTCCCTCCTTTTGAGTGTAGCCCTTGGCTACCAGTCTAGCCTTATACCTAGGTTTGTGTCACCTCCTGTACTTGGCTTGATTTTATAAATCTACTTTGACTGAATGAGTTTCTGATTAGGAAGCCTTAAAACCAATGACCATGTCTGATTCTTCAACGAGAACAACTCTGCTTCCATAGCATCCTTCCACTGTTTCTTCAAATCAGATATAATAGTCTCCTCAAAAGTAAGAGGCTCTACTTCAATACTGTCAGCTGCACAAGTAAGAGCATAAGCAACTAAATCAGCATAACCATACCTCGTAGGAGCTTGCCTCACCCGCTGAGGCCTGTCACGTGTAAGCTGATAGTTCTATAGGTCACTACCACTTGAGCTTTCTTCACCAAAAGCTCCCTCATCAATCAAAGTTCTCTACAGTTGAGACTGTCTAACATCAGAACTGGATGACTGATCACTGGAATCACCTAAACTAACTGATGGTTGTGCTTTAGAATCAATTCTAATCTCTGCCTCAACCTGATCAACTGTCTGCTGTTTCTGCTACTCTTTGACACGAAATGTCATCTCTGTTTCATTAAAGGTCACATCTCTGCTGATAATGCATTTATTTCTGCCCTCTTCCAAGCACCAAAGTTTATATCCTTGAACACCCTAAGGATAGCCAATAAACATACATTTCAGTGCCCTTTTGTTCAACTTCCCTTCCTTAACATGAGCATAAGTTGAACATCCAAACACTCTGAGATGATCCAAGCTTGAAGTTTTTCCTGTCCTTATCTCCTGAGAAGTCTTTAGGCCTAAAGTGGAAGACGGACTCTTATTAATAAGATAACAAGCTGTTTGGGCAGCTTCCCCCCCAAAATTTCAAGGGTAATGAAGCATTTGTCAAGAGACATCTTGTACGCTTCATAATTGTTCTGTTGAACCTCTGGGCTAAACAATTCTGCTGTGGAGTGTACGTAACAGTGAAATGCCTTGTAATTCCCTCAGATTTGCAAAATTTATCAAATTTGTGATTCACAAATTCTAAACCATTGTTTGTCCTTAGATATTTTACCTTTTTGCCTGTCTAGTTCTCAACCTGCTTTTCCATTCAAGAAATTTCCCAAAAGCTTCATCCTTCTGTTTTAGTGGATATATCCACACCTTTCTTGAAAAATCATCAATGATTGACATAAAGTATCTCAAACCTCCCATAGAAGGTACCTTTGTAGGACCCCACAAATCTGAATGAATATAATCTAAAATTCTTTTAGTAGAATGCTTCCCTTTCCCAAACTTCACTCTGGTAGACTTTCCCATTATGCAATGTTTACAAAATGGGAGTTCAATGTCTCTAACTCCTCCAAGCAAACCTTGTTGTGAAAGAGCTTGTAGACCTCTTTCACTCACATGATCTAATTTGTTATGCCATAACATAAATTTATCTATTTCTTTCCCAGATACAATAGCAGCACTACCTGAAACTGCAGTACCTTCCAACACATAAAGATCATTCCTCAAGGTCCCCTTCAGCTTAACTAAAGAACCCTTGATAACCTTCAGAACTCCATTCTCAGATTTATAAGAATAACCTGCTCTATCTAATTCGCCTAGAGAAATTAGATTTCGTTTGAGTTTTGTACCTTACATTTGTAAGAATTCTGATCATACCATCATGTGTTGCAATTCGAATGACCCAATTCCTTTTACATGACAAGCACCATTATCACCAAGCAGAACTGATCCCCCATCATTTTCCTGAAAGTCAATCAAGAAATCCCGATTAGGAGTCATGTGAAATGTGCACCCTGAATCCATGATCCAAGCATTTTGAATGTCCCTGCTGGACACCATCAAAACCTCTGCTGAATCATACCCATCAGTAATATTTGTTACACTAGAATCCCCTGTATGCTTGCTACTTAATGCTTCCTTGCTCTTATTCAAAGGGTAATTCTTTCTAAAGTGTCCTTCTTTATGACATAGGAAATACTTTTTGCTTTTCCCCTTTGATTTCAACCTGGATCTCGACTCTTTTCCTTTTCCGTTCTTTTTCTCATTTCTGCCTCTGGCCATGAGTAACTCTTCATCCTTGCGTTCCTTTTTAATCTCGAGATTTCTCGTTCCCAAGGCATCCAACACTATATCCATGGACAATGAATCCCGTCCATATTTAATAACTGTCTTAACTTCTCGATACGATTTTGGTAAAGAATTCAGAAGAATAACTGCTTAATTTTCATCCGACATCTTCTCACCGATGCTATTGAGATCAACTATAATCTTCTGGAATTCATCTAGGTTCTCTTCTAAGCCTTTACTTGAGTCCATCTTATATCCAAAGAATTTTTCCTTTAGATATAATTTATTTGGCAAGGACTTAGACAAATAAAGACTTTCCAATTTCTTCCACAACTCCGCTATAGTAGTGGCCTCATCTACTAGCCTAAGCACTCCATCTGACATATACAGAATTATTGTTGAATAGGCCATCTCATCCATATTCCTTTTTTCAGCTTCTGTATTGTTGGTGGAAGGTTATCTTCGTCTAAGATTTTAGCTACCTTTTGTTGTACCAGAATAGCTTTAATCTTTTTCCTCCATAACCCGAAATCACCTTTCCCATCAAATTTAAAAACTTCAAACGTGTAGACATCGAAGTCATTTGTCAAATTAATTCCAACAAAAAAATCTAAACAAAGAATATGTCAGTACACACTACCGCATAACCTCTTTGGATCAACTGGAGCTCTGATACCACTTGTGAGAGTTTTCGAACCTAACTTAGATGGCCAAACAGAACGCAAACAATCAGCAAAAATAAAATGAAAGCAGTAAAGAACACCAAGATATATAGTGGTTTGACCAGTTTGGTCTACATCCACTTTGAGAACCAGCTTGAATTAATTTATTAATGAGCAATAAAGGAATTTTACAAATTACAGATAATCAACGAAATCACTAATCTATAATTTTTGTATCCACTGATATCGAGCGATCCGCACACAATGTCGCCTTTGAAAACTGAGAACAACCCGCTGCAAAAACAGCCCAAAACAGTGTGCTACCCACCTTTGACCGGCGAACCACGTGTAGACCCGCGCCTCTCTCTCATTGCCGACAACCGCTGCCGGACTCAGCCTCCACGGCGAACCGTCGAACTGCGGGATTCAAGTCCACGCCACTACTTAGACCAAGCTCCACCGGCCGTTGCTCCTTCACGTGAATCAATCTCGCCGTCGACCTCGCTCACCGGACGAAAATCAATCTCGCCGGACACCCACGCCACCGCTGCGGACGCTCGCCCAAGTCAGACCCCATCACCCACGGACAACGGTGGACGTTTTGCTTCAGGCGGCTCGTGGACTTCAACGGCGGCACCTCAGCAGATGAAACCCCCAGGAGGCTATCTTCTCCCTTGTGGCTGTACTTCTCTCCAAAAAAGAGTTACACAAAAATACTGCCCTATTTTTTAAGAAGAATAGATAATTACAAAAATGCCACTACTCAATAATTATGATAATGCCATTGGACCTTTAAATTTCCAACAACCCAATAAAAAACCGCTTAAAAAACTTGTTATTTTCTACATATATGTTTGTTCGCTCTACTAAAGATTATGAATGAATTGTCTTTTTCCTCTAGCTTTTAATGGAAATTCTTAATTTTGTATATTATATTAAATAATTAACTTAATTAAGAATAAATAGATACCAACAAATCCAACAAAAAATAGAAAGGAAAAAGGAAAAATACTAAAAAGGAAAACTAGCTAAGAAAAAGATATAAGAATAATAATTAGAATAATAAACCCTTTGAGGCGTTTAGGGTAAAGACTATTTTAAGACTATAATAACCATAATACTATTTTGTATTCTTCAATTAGCTATAGTCAATATTATTTTAAAAATTCCATTTGCTATAGTATTTACTATTCGCTACAGTTTTTATTATTTTACATTCATCATTTTTCATTCTTTGTTACAGTATTTACTATTTTCTTCTCAAACTAAAATAATTTACATCTCAAACATATACTATTCTAACCCAAACTAAAATAATTTACACCCCAAATACAAATTATAATATAACCTAACTAAAATAACTTAGGACTATAATAATTAACTCATTACCCCAAACACCTCCTAAATATCTTTAACAAAGTCTTGCCGTTTTCTTCACTCTTTTCTCACCCGTAGCTTTCTGTATTCAAGATTGATTCTCTTCCTCTTGATTCATGATTCCTCTCTAGGTCAAAAAGGTGTCGTGCAACCATTACAACCCAATTTCACATGTGAAATATTCATGTGCTATAATTAATTTTGTTGCTCAGTCTTCTTCTAGCTTAAAAAATCAAGAGGTTTGTTGGCTTTTATATTACCCTAGCTAAGGTATGCTCTGCTGAAATAATTGTGTCATTGTTTCAGAAATGCTTGATCGATCTTCCGACAATCCGATTCTTCAACCTTTGCTAAAAAATAATGCTCCCTCATAAGTCTACTGACAAGATAACTATAGTTAACTCCAATTAAATGTCAAATGCTCAAAATTCATTCTATTAATTCATGAATGCCTAAATTAGTATAATTCAACATAGAGATCTCCAAAGGCATTCCATCACAGAACAAAAGTAATTCTACACAATTTAAACATCAAAAAGCCTTAACAATCTATCAAGACTAGGAGTAAATTATATCCGAAAATACCACTATTAACTCTCTTTTGAAGAGTTATCCATGAGATATATGTACAAAATATAAAGTATATCAAATACACTATTGATGTAACGATGAATGTAATCTCAATATAATTAAAAAAATGAAAATAAAATTTTAAATATTTTTCTAATTTATAAGTCTAAAAAAAAAAATCATGACTAGAATTGTATGTCTCTTAATATATTTCTTTTTAATTTCATTTCCATTCTCCATATAAAATGCTTCGAGATTTATGATACTCTCCTACACTTCTTTTGTATATTTTATTTTTAGCACTATTGCAATTTCACTCAATACAAGCCACATTTTTCTTTTGTATATTTTATTTGTATCACTATTGCAATCTCACTAAATACGAGCCACATTTTTCCACCTCTATAAATATATAACTTGTCCTTAAAATAAATATAATTCAATTGGCATAATACATATATTATAACTGAGATTAAAGGTCGATCTCCTCACTCCATATATTATTAAAAAAAAATTGTGATTATTTTAGAACACAACAATACAATACTAGCGGCCATAAGTGTATATCCCACTATAAAAAATTATTGGGATGGAGACCTTTGTTGGATGCATGAATAAATTATAAATGTTAGTCACACTAGCGACCAATTTTCAAAATAGTTTGTCAATATAAGTTTGACTTAATGGTATTAACATGATTTCTATTCCTAAAAATCGGAGGTTTAATTCTCTACCTCGTAGTTATTGTACTAAAAAAACTCTCAAAATAGTCTTCCAAAAAAAAACACAAATTCTCTCACCTAACTCTACAAATTCTCCCAAATTTCAATCTTAATGCAACAATGCGATTGAATTTTTTATTTTATTTTATTTTTCTGTTGTAAGTAAAGAAAAATATATTGAGTTTAAATCAAATAGTTGTATAAATATTATTTTAGTCATCCTACTTTTCAGTTAAGTGTATTTTGATTTTTTTACTTTTAAAATAGTCATTTTGAATAATGCACGGTTAACTTTAGTTCATTTTAATACGTGTACCATTAAAAATGGTCATTTTGATTCTTAAAAATAATAAAAATAAAAAAAATGTCAAAATGGCCCATTTTTAGTAGAACATATATTAAAATTATACATTTTAAATGTATAATGGCAAAATAAATTATTAGAAAATACTACATAACCAACACCACACAAACTTCTTTCAAAATAAATAAATAAGACACCTTGGCATACTAAATTTCAGAAATTAAGTTGTTAATTTCTTCATAGTTCATCCACTAGCATACAATAATCGTCTATCACACTAGCAGCCAACTTCCGGAAAATAAAGAAAAAAAAAAACCCTCGATATAGTCTCCCACCTACCCTTGTAAATTCTCACAAATTCCAATCCTAATATAACGAACCAACGGTGTAGAATGGAAGTAGTTTTTTTTTTTTTTTTTTTTTTTTACAATGTACGTGGGTCCGGATTTCTATTTTGTAAAGGTATTGAATTAATAGGTGGGGTTCGAGAATTGAATATTTGACCTTGAAATTGATAATATACGTACTTGTCAGTTAAACTATGCTCATTTTGGTTGGGGTAAGGATTTAAACCTCTAATTTTGAGGTTGATATTATAAGCATTATGTCAGTTACCACTTAGCACTATGTCAGATACTAAAGTGAAGAATAAAGTTGCCTTTACGTAAGTAGTTTGGTTATAAGCGACTACGTTAGTTAAGTTATTAATTTCTTGCAAGTCTAGTGACCATAAGTATCTTTTAACATAATTCTTTATTATTATTATTATTAAATTGCCAAATTGATATCTATTATATATAAAAGATTAGAATTTAGTCCATATGTTTTTAATAGAACTCTTATAAATAGTCTCTTAAGAGCTACTTAGGAGCTTCTATCAAAGTATAAGAACTAAATTCTAATTTTTAAATCCATTAAATTCTAAATTCTTTCATTATCCAAACCATAACGATGAAATTTGCTATTTAACACTTTTTTTTAATTATCAAGTGAATTGTGACTAATCATTAATCAAGCTATTTTACCATTCTTTTTTATCGAAAAAATTCAAAAAGATTAAAAAATAATAATAATTTATCACGTAACAAAATTGAAACAGTTGTACTAAAGTCTCGTTTGGTAAACATTTGATTTTTATTTTTTGTTTTTGAAAATTAAACTTATTTCATCCACATTTCTTAAGATGATTTACATCTTTATTAAGTACAATGGTTTAATTCTTAGCCAAATTTCAAAAACAAAAATAACTTTTTGAAAACTACTTTTTCTAATTCTCAAAATTTGGTTTGGTTTTTTAAACCGATGGTGAAAAGTAGATAACAAAAAGAAGAAATTTAGTTGTGAAAGTAGTGTTAATAAGCTTAATTTTTAAAAATAAAAACGAAAAATAAAATGGTTACCAAACGTAGCCTAAGTAATTCAATTATCATAAAACTAGTACTATTCACATACTAATAAAAAACTAATATTTATACATAAAATTTTCAATTATAAATTTAGTCCATATGATTTATAATTATAATTTAGATCTTATAGTTTGATATGATGTATGTTTGGTTATGTATGGAAAAGAGAATAGGATGTTTAAGAATGTGTTATATTTTTATGTAATTATAAAGTATAAAATTAATTTTAATAATTAATTTTCCTTTGTTAATTTATTTTTATTATATTAAGTTATTAAATAAATTTGAAGCCATTAAAATTTAACTAAATTTACTCACTCATCCACCAATTTAATATATTTATTATCAATTAATTTTTTTATCTTGTACATTTATTTTATCAATTTTATTAAAAAAAATGTGTGTAATTAAGTTAAATATTTATTTTCCTTTTTTTTCGGTAGTTTTGTTAATTGAAGAGTTAATTAACTAATTGTTTGATGTTAATTATAAGCCATATATACAAAAGAAGTTGGTATAAACTAATTGATTTTAAATCATCAAACCATGTTTTTAATTATAAAAAAATAATTATGATTATAGATTAAAACTAGAAGTACAAGTGTACATGATTGTTTAATTGAAAAAAATTAATTTATTTTATTACTAGTTAATTAATTAATATTTTTAAAAGACTAATTAATGATTCTAATAAGTAATCTATAATGTTAATACATTTTACCAATAAAAAGGGATTTAAGTAATATAATTATAGTTTTGCATATTTTTTAAAAAGATTGTGATTTTTTATATTAATTCATAATAATTGAATAAATTATTATATTAGCATTGTTATTAATAAAATTAATTATATATGTCAATTATAAATTTCATTTAAACATATTTATAAAAGTTAAATATATTAATTATCAACGAAGAAGAAAAACAAATAAAATGAAAAGATAAAAAGTAAGAGAGACAAAAAAAAAAAAAAAAAACATTGGAAATAGAGAAAACTCGTCATTTGGGTGGTTATGAAAAATCTTCATGAATGAGAATATGAAATGCCTTTTGAGTAAAATATTTTTATTCTCAAGGTTAAAAACTTGTCTTAAATGTGGTGATAAAATTTCTCATTTCCACCTCTTATTTCCATGAATTAAATGAGCCATTATGTAAAAAGTGAGTCACAATTGATTACTTTTGTGTTATCTATATAGTTTCAATAATCGTAATGAGATGTGGAGTTGCCTTAAAATTTATAATCAAATAATGTAATATCTATTATCTTTATCGTTATAAGAATAAGAAGTGATAAATTTATAATTTTAAGTAAAAATGATAAAAAAAAAAAAAACTAATTCAATTATGTTTATTATTGAGGTCGTGAAATTTCATTTCGATCACGATTCCGTGACGTGACCATAGTGTTCTTGTAATTAATTATGTAGCATAGTTCCAATTCCCCATCACCCATCTCTCACACTGACAACATCATGGTACATAAATCCTACCATTTCCCAACAATTACCACCACACACATCACCCATCACCCATGGAAGACCTCGTTCTTTCTCCTTCATCTTCCTCCTCCTCCTCCCTCCACCACCGCCTCCAATTTCTCCTCCATACTCAGCCACTCCCTTGGGCCTACGCTATCTTCTGAAAAACCACCACCGACGACAATGGCGGTCTCTTCCTCTCATGGCGTGAAGGCCATTTCCAATCCCCTTCTAAACCCACCTCCTCCTCCTCTGACCACTCTCCCCCTCTCCTCCCCGACGACCCAACGGACCTCGATTGGTTCTACATGATGTCCTTAACCTGCTCCTTCGCCGCCGCCGACGGCCTTCCCGGTAAATCCTTCAGCTCTGGTTCTGTTGTCTGGCTCACCGGCCCTGACGATCTCGAGCTTTACGACTGCCATAGAGTCAAAGAAGCCAAATCTCACGGCATTCAAACCCTCCTCTGCGTTCCAACTTCTTACGGTGTCCTGGAACTCGCTTCCCAACAAATCATCCCCGAGGATTGGACCTTAATCCAACAGATAAAATCGCTTTTCGACTCGGATCTATCTAATTTCACGAATACCAGTAGTAGGCCACTTCCGTTTTTGGATCAGGACTTTAATTTTGAGGATATTGGGTTTATAAGCGAAGTCCCGGAGGAAGAAATCGAAACCCCATCAAGGAAAAAATCGAAAACAGGGGAGTGGCCGGAGCTGTCGGATTCCGATAGCCCTGTTGCGAAAACAGAGGCCAAAAAAACCGGGCAAAAACGAGGACGGAAGCCAAATATCAGCAAAGAAAATGCAATGAACCATGTGGAAGCAGAACGGCAAAGAAGAGAGAAATTAAACAACAGATTCTACGCATTACGATCGGTAGTTCCAAATGTTTCAAGAATGGACAAAGCGTCGTTGCTTTCCGATGCGGTTTCGTATATAAACGCACTGAAAGCGAAAGTGGAGGAGATGGAAGTTCAATTGAGGGATTCGAAGAAATCCGACGGTAGCAGCGGAGAAGGCATGGATAACCAGAGCACCACCACATCGGAGGAGCAGACAAAGGCTAACAATGCCATAGCCGCCGCCATACGGTTCGATGTGGAGGTGAAAATCATAGGTTCCGATGCAATGATCAGAGTTCAATCACAGAACTTGAATTTCCCATCCTCCATTGTAATGGGTGCATTTCGAGATCTGGAGTTCCACATTCATCATGCTAGTATAACAAATGTGAATGATTTTATGCTTCAAGATGTTTTGATTAGGCTTCCTCATGGTTTCTCCACCAATGAAGCTCTGAAAGCCGCTGTTTTGTCAAGATTACAGTAAGCAAACCGCCTTTCTTTCTTCTTCTCCTTTCTCATATTGTAATCAATCTTATGCATATCCGATTAATATCTTTAGTCTTTGGATTCGTCGTCTCTGCCTCTTCCTCACTCTGTACAAAAATAACCTTTCTTCTTTTCTGGCTTTTTCTTTTTTCTTTAAATCATGGTAATATATATTTTGAGAGAAAATTAGAGAAAAAATAATTTAATAAGTGCATCTCATCAAATTCTCCTTACTCTTTGTTTAAAATATTTTAATATTTATTTGTGTGAGTGCATCAAAGTATAAAGTCAAATGTAACTTTTTCTTTGTATTAAAAGTTTCTGTACTATGGTTTTTTGTTTTGGTCTCTCAACTTCATGACATCAAATTTAGCACGTGCTATGTCTTTCTCTCTAACTTTCTTCCGAATTTATTTTAGCTTTACTCTACTTTTACCTTTTTCTTATTATTTTTTTTTTTTTAAATTTTTTAGTCGAAACAAAGAAAGATAGAGACAACACCATTATACTAATGAAGGCAATCTTAATATAATTTTTTTAAAAAAAGAAAATCAAATTTAAATATTTTTTTTGATACATTTGTAAATCTCAACGACTATAGTTAGATTTGTAAGGACATACTTAGTTGACCATCCGGATTTTGTTTTATGTTTTTCAGATTTACTAAATTCAACAAATATATATTTTTCGAACAACTTAGATTTTATTTTTGAAAAATATTTTCGAGTTCTATGATTCAAATTGTGTAAATTCTGAAAAACAATATTTTATGTTTTCATTGTATTCAGATTGTGAATTTTAAAATTTAAAATGTAGAATGATATTGAATAAAAATAAATACATTTTGATATATGGTTATGTCATGTTATAAACTCAATTCATTTTCTAAAACAATTAAAATTTGTATTACGTAATGTATTATAAATTAGATAATATAACAAAATAAAATTTGGCAAAAAACATGTTCATACATCAATTATTAATCGGCTGTGGTCAACTAATATTTAGTGAGTAACTCACAACAATTTTTTTCATTAAATTACTTGTTTCAAATTTCTAGTTTCACATTATCTACCAAACAGATTCTAAATATTCAAATGCTTTTGTTGTGGGAATGATTAGCGGTAGCTTAGGATACACCTGTCCCCCTTTCTTTTATTCACACACAAATATTTTAAAAAATATTATATTAGTTGGGCCGCACAAAACATGGATGCAAATAAATTTTTCCTTTTTCTTTTTTCATTTCAATTCTCCATATAAAATGTTCCGAAATAGAGGTGTTCATGGGTTGGTTTGGGTTGAAAGACTTTTTAGACCAACATAATTATTCGGTTATAAATTTTTCAACCCAAATAACCGTTATTAAGAAGTGAAAGACGTTTTAGACCTAATCTAATTATTCGGGTTATAAATTTTTTCAACCCAAATAACCTTATTAGAGTGAACTCAACCCAACTCAACCCTAAAATATTTGGATTGGGTTGGTTCGAGTTAATGGGATCATTTATTTAAAATTGTATTCTAAAAAGAAGTAAAATGTAAATATGTAAAAATCTAATTTAATTATTTTCCAATATTGAATTAAGATTAACAACTCAATTTCAATTTACATAGTGAAAATTTTCTTTTTATAGTACAAAAAACTACTTTTAAGAACTGTTGAAGAATAAATTATCTAAAAAAGATATTGGAATTAAATAAAATTAAAAATCGATATATATATAAATAATTGTGTTATAACTAATAAAAAATATATTTTAAAGTTAATAATAAATTCGAGTTGATTCAGGTTGGTCTGGGTTATATTAGATGAATCTATGAACCAACCCAACTCATAAAATTTCCATTTATTTGAACCCAACCCAACTCAAATGAGTTGATAACCCAACCAAAATCGCATGGATTGGATTGGATTGATCGGTTTTTTTAGGTCATCGATTTTTTGAACATCCGTACTCCGAGATTTGTGATACTCTCTTCCACATTCTCGTATATATATCCTCTCCTCACCACTATAAATACATAACTGTCTTTATTTGAAAAAACAAAATAAAATACTAGTAGTACGGTACCAGGTTTTTTTTTGTTCAAAGTGTACCCCACTACCAAAAATTATTGGGATGGGAAATTCCATAACAATGTTGGACGCAACTATGATCAAAATAGTCACTCACCTACCACTAGTAATTCTCATAAATTCCAATCTTAACGGTAAATATAACTAACCATCGGTCTAAAATGGAAGAAGTTATTTAGGAAGGTAGCAACAATCTGGCACACAATTATTTTTTTATCTTTTTTTTTTTTATTTTTATTGTTGTGATTAAAGAAAATATATCGTATTAATATCAAGTAGTTTTGAATGGAACATATAAATATTATTTTAGTTATGATACTTTTGATTTTGGTTCATTTTAATACTTATACTTTGAAAATATTTATTTTGATTTATATACTTGTAACTTTAGTTCTTTGGTACCTCTAGATTTAAAAAATGATCATTTTGATTGGTATGGTTTGATAAAACTCTCCTAAATTGTTCTTATTGATTTTATATATCTATTGATTTTATATATCAAACTATGGGAGCTATTGAGAATTTTATCAAATAAGATGAATTATTTTTAAGGTTATATCAAACTAATAAAGGTTAAATTCTAACTTTTTAAATTATAGAAACTAAATTCTAACATTATCCAAATTGCAGGATGAAATTTGTAATTTAATGACTTTTTTTATTTGTAAAATTGTCAAGAGAATTTCGATTCATGACTAATAATTAATCCCACAGTATTACCGGTATTTTCTGAAGCCCACTTGAACCACATAACAAAGAGAAATTATAAAAGATTTTAAAAGAAAATTATCACGTTACACAACTGTAGTTGAATAACTAAATAAAAGATTTAAGGTTGAAATATCATTTTGGTCCTCATTCTTTAAGTTTATTCAATTTTAGTCTATGTACATTTAATTGTCCAATTTTAGTTCTTGTACCTTTAATAAATCATAAATTTAGTCCCTCAAAATTATTTTTACCAAAATTGGTTAAATAATAATAATAATAATAATTTCTATGCAATGAAATACAATATGTGAATATGTTTTCAAAATTTATAATAAAAAATGTTAATATATAACAAAAAGTTCTCTAGAAACTAAACTAAACTAGTATTGTGGGCTGAGGTTAAGATTTATTGAAAGTATAGAGACTAAAATTAAACAATTGAAAGTAGGTTTCCTCGGGCCAGATGGAGATTGGCCCTCGAGTGCAAAAGCGAAAGGGAGCTTGACTGCAAGACCCACCCGTCGAGCAGGGAAGGAATTAAAACGAACAAATTTCAAAGTAGTGGGACAAAAGTAGTATTTTAACCAAGATTTAACTAAATAACTTAACTATCATAAAGCTCGTACTATCCACCTTGATTCCAGAGGTTCGGTTCTACCACCCCACATATTGAGAAAAAATAACGTTAGCAATTAAATGATTAAATTACAAATTTGGTCCCTATAATTTGAAAATAATTAAAATTTAGTCCCTACAATTTTATAGTTAGAACTTAGATCTTATTGATTGATACAATCCTCCTAAATAGTCCCTACGGTAAGGACAAAAGGTTTATCAAATTATAGCGACTATTTATGAGTTTTTATCCAACTATAAGGAGTAAATTCTAACTTTTAAAATTATAGGGACTAAATTTTGACTTTATGTTAACTATAGAGACCAAATTTAAAATTTAAACTAAATAAATAGAGTGAAAAAATAGGCTAAATTATACAAAATACCCTTAAATTTTTAACTTTGTGTCAAAAATATATTTAAATTTTCAATAGTTCAAAAAACTATTTTTAAACTTTCAAACATTTAAAAAAAAATTCTTAAAGTAAAAAAAAATAAAAATAAAAAAAATACCCTTATAGTGAGTTTTGAACAGAAACCATTTATGTTTTGTTTCAAAAATACCTTTAAACTTAAAAAAAAAAAAAAAAAAAAAAAACTAAAAGAGTTGTAAAAAAGTATTCTTACTCTTAGTAATATGAACTAAACCTATTAATAACAAAAACAATTAAAAAAAAGTTAAAAATGGTCATACCATTGATATATTGATCAATTTATTTGAAGTTTTATTGGGTTTGATAAGAACCAATTTCAAACCAAATTATATAAATATACTCATTTCTTTTTCTTCACATAGATAGTTCATTTTTTTTTTCCATTTGTTCATTTCTTACACTAGTTTTTACTGTTGGAATTTTTATTTGTTAGCTTCATATTTTTCTAAGGCATTATTTTCTGCAGATGTCTCAAAATAGTCTTAACATCGGTGTCAGACAACAGATTATTTTTTCCTAATCTGAAAATATCCGACAAATTTGTTTCATCTGATATTTTCTTTATTGTAGCGCGACTTATCTTCTCCAAATTGGGAGTTGTTTCCTTTTCTGGATCTGTTTAAAAGAAGTATTATGCTGTTTTCTGAGACGAACTTTTTTGTTGGCCACTTTTGTTAATCAAGCAAGACGAGTGTTTGTTCTAAGACCATTGTGTATATCATGATGTTCTTGCTTGTTGCTTACTATTCCACTATGCGAATTCTTCATCCGTTGATTGCAACACATTGAAGATAATCATGGTCTTAGGGGGAGCCTAAGCTATTACTCTTGAAGAATGGATTCTCATCTTTGGGGGAGCCTAAGATTCAGCATCGAAAGAGAAGCTAAACATCATAGGGAGATCCTAAGAATCAACAGTGAAGGGAGTTCGCTGACTTAAGGAAAGATATCAACATGAGAGGGGTCTCATTCATTGTTAGAGGCTGACCTGGTTAACATTAATATTATCAAACTTAGGGGGAGCCTAAGTACACTTAGGAGGGAGTCTCACATCTAGGGGGAGCCTAGGTGGTCAATGAGTTGAGCTTTTCGTGAGTCAATGTAGTGATCATGTATTACAGATAAATACTACGTTGTAAACTGCTTAACTCTTTAATATTAGTGGATTATCTTTCCTGGGCACACTGCTCCCCGGACGTAGGTGATTTATCGCCAAACTGAGTCACTAACTCCTATGCTCATTTACTTGTCTTTCCGTTGTTAGTATTATGATGTTACAATACTTGTCAGCACATTTTGTTTAGCATCCAGTTTAGAGTGACGAGTCATCCAAACACTTTTTCAGTTGGTATCAAAGCGAGACACCATTATTTGAGGTGTCTCGATCATGAACGGGATCAAAGAAGGTGGCTCTATAACTCATCCTTCGGTCTTGGATGGTACAAACTATTCTTACTAAAAAGCTTGCATGACAACCTTTTTAAAGTCAATTGATAGTAAGACATGGAAAGTAGTGATTACTGGATGGTCTCATCCAACCACTAATACTAATGATAAGAAGGAAGTTTTAAAACCAAAAGTTCAGTGGTCTAAAGTTGAAGATGAGGCATTTTTAGGAAATTTGTGTGCCTTAAATGGCATATTTAACGACATTGATCGTAACATTTTCAAATTAATTAACACATGTGTTTCTGCAAAAGAGGCATGAGATATTCTATCCATTACTCATAAAGGAACGTCAAAAGTAAAATTTTCAAGGTTGCAGTTGTTGACATCAAAGTTCGAGAACCTCAAATTGTATGATGATGAATCTATTGTTGTGTTTAATGTTCGGCTATTGGACATTGCTAACGGAAAATTTCAGAAGAAAGATTAGTTCGAAAGTTATTGAGATCTCTACCTAAGAAGTTTGATGAGAAAGTAACCACTATTGAGAAGGCCCAAGATATATCATTTCTGAAAGTTGATGAGCTTTTTGGGTCCTTGCTTACTTTTGAGATGTCCCTAGATGGAAAGCCAAAGAAGAAGAATAAGGGAATTGCCTTATAGTCCTCAGCTGATGATGATTATGAAGGCTCTGGCAGAGAGTTTAAGGATACTCTTGCTAAATCAATGCTTTCAAAACAATTCAACTATTTTTCAAACGATTTGGAAAGAAGTTTGGCAATTTCAATGCTAAAAACAATAAGTTTGGTGGTTCTATTTCTCAAGCAAGTCAAGATCTAAAGTAATAAGAAGAAATCTGACAAGTGTGGTCCCATAAACCTTTGAAAGGAAAGATCATCCAAGTACAGGGAGTGTGAAGGTTATGGTCATTTTCAAACAGAATGTCCTAACTTCTTGAGAAAGCAAGGCAAAAATTATGTTTTAACCCATTCTGATGATGAGTCCCAAGTCATCAGTGACTCAGAGGAGGATGTCAAAGTGCTTGTTCGTAACATCTCATCTGACTTATTATCTTATTAAATTTTAGAGTATGATGCATATGCAGAAAATGTTTAGGATAAGGTAAATAATGTGTCTACAGATTCTTCTTATCATGCTCTTTTTATTAAATGGCAGGAAGATAAAAAAGCATTTGATGTGCAAAATGAAAGAATTGAAGCTTTTATGGTTGATAACCATAGACTTATAACAACCACTATAGATTTAAAGCATGAACTTTCTCAAGTTAGAGATGAAAAGGACTCAGTGTGCAAAAATATTAGAATGTTGGACACTAGTATTGAGTCTTTAGAAGAAATTCTGAAAAAAGGAAAGACAACTGGTGATAACACTAGACTTGGATTTCCTAAAACTGGGAGTCAGCATAATAGACAGTCTCAGTCCAAAGGGAAGTAAAAGATTGAGTTTGTTAAAGCTAATGATCCAGAGTCTTATGGCTTTAATGGAACATCTTCTAGCAATTCGACATGGGAAGCCAATAGAGTGCACAAACTAAGATGAATTTGTCACTACTATGGAAGAGTGAGTCATAAACGACATTTTTGTTATCAACTATCCAGTTGTTTTCACAGATCCTCAAACTTTAGAAATGCTTCTCACTTCCCTCGAAACAACATTCAAAGGAAATCGAAAGTCAAATAGATTTTGAGGGTTAAAAGTGACCGAAATGCTTGCAACACCGTTTTCACTTCCATCAGATCCTCAGCTAAAGGAGACTAGTACTTTGATAGTGGGAGTTCTCGTCACATGACTGGTGACAAGAATGATTTATCTGAACTTAAACTAGTCAGCTTGGGAAAGGTGACTTTTGGAGACGGTGTTTGGGGAAAGATCATTAGGAAATGAAAAATAAATTATCTGAGTCTTCCACCATTTAATGATGTAATGTTGATTGAAGGGCTTACTCCTAGTCTAATTAGTATCAGCCAGCTATATGATCAAGGGCTAAGTGTTAGCTTTTCTAAAGACAAATGTGTTGCCATAAATGGTGTCAATGCTCTTATCATGACAGGCATGCGTTCCTTTGGTAATTGTTATTTTTGGTGCTCTGACAATGTTTCGCAGGTTTGTCATCTCTTTAGACAAGATGAAGCTAGCCTATGGTATAAACACCTTGGGCATGTGAGCATGAAGACTATATCTGGTCTCCTCGCATTACCTATTTCTACTGGAATTATCTGTAGTGATTGTTAATCAGTTAAATAAACCCACACTTCTCATAAATAGATATCTCATTATGGGTTCTCACAAATCTTGGAATTGCTTCATCTTGACCCTATGGGACTGATGCAATCAGAAAGTTTAGGAGGAAAATGTTGCGTTTTGGTTATGGTGGATGACTTCTCCCGATACACTTGGGTTCATTTCCTTTGTGATAAATCAGATATCTTTTATGTTTTTCAAGCTCCCTGTCTTCAGTTACAACGCGAGAAAAATCTGAATGTGATACGAACTAGAAGTACCATGGTAGGGAGTTTGAAAACTCATAATTTACTGAGTTTTATTAGTCAGCTAGACTTCTCCATGAATTCTCAGCCCCCATCACTCCTCAGTAGAACGAGATTGTGCAAAGAAAGAATCAAACTCTTTAAGAGATGGCTCGCGCAATATTACATGCCAAACATATACCATTCTACTTTTGGGCAAAAGTCTTGAGCACAACATGTCACATACACAATAGAGTTGTTTTACGGCCAGGAACCTTGAGCACAATTTATGAGATATGGAGAGGGAGAATATCGAATGTAAGATACTTCCATATTTTTGGCAGTGCTTGTTACATTTGAAGGGATTAGAATCCTAAGTGGAAGCTTTAGGATTGTGTTGCATTCGATTTTTCCATTTTTAAAGAAACCAAAACAACAAGCTAAACAAAATGTAATAGGATAAACATTATGCTAAGCATGCATTGTAAAGGAGAAGCAAAAAGGAAGAATGATTATTACCTTCACAAACTCCCAAGTTTCTCAAAAATCCTCTTGTTCTCCACACGAATGTCTCCTCAACGATCATTGACACTATCACAAGAATAACTTTGTTATTCTCTAGGATTCCAAGAGTTGGATGAGTTACCTCCAACCCTTAGAAGAGGAAGAGGTAGAGAGATTGTAGTGAAAATGTAGAGAGGAGTTAATTTAGTGGCTAAGGTATGATTTTCACAAAATCAAAAGTTTGACCTAAATGGGCTAAAAAGAGGAATTTATATGGAAAAGGATTTACCCCTTCTCCAAGTATTTCCCTTTTTTACCTTTGATGGCAATTAATTAAATAAACCCTTATTTAATTAATTAGTACATTAATTAAATAACCATATATTAAATCTAATTTAATATATATAGTTAATTAATTAATATATATAAACATCACATGTTTATATTCTTCCACCTCTCTATCATTTCTTAATCAATTTATAATTAACCATTAATTAATTAATTAAGTAACTATATTAAATCATATTTAATATAGAGTTAATTAACATATAAATATCACGTATCTATATGTATAAATCTCTTTAGGAATCCAATTCATATAAATCTAATATTTGAGTCTCATTCAAATATATCTCTCTTACATAATTTGAATTATAGATCACATCTATAATTAATCATATATTAATCACATCCATATAAAATTTCCTTAATTGATCGGAACAATTCAACTCATTCCTCATTAATATCCTTTAGTGAGCTAACAAGGGGACATGGTGGACCTACAGATCAGAAGTTTCAACAATATGAGATTAATAGACTAAACTCATTAACCAAAGTAATCAATATTCGTTAATTATGGGTACACTTTACTAAAGACCCACAACTGCACTCTTCTCACTGTGGATATATTTCTGTGTCCATGAATATATACCAATAATAGGAAGTCAGCCCTTCATGAGTGTTTGTAACACCAACTGGGTCAAATTATTGTTTTACCATTGGGTTACCTCTATATCCTTAAGTAATAATACTTCTCTAATGAACAACCTGTTTATGGTCCAACCATTAAACAGAAACCCTTTTGAGCTAGTGAGAGGGTAGGGGAATTTGTTCAAGTCCTGGAGACACCATTTTAGAGAACACTCATTTACTTACCCTAAAGTCGGGAAGGAGTGAATTCCATTTTGTATTATTATGTTCCCAGTTCCCCATTCGGTCGTGACCACAAAATGGTAAGCTTATTGGGTCGGAAAACTAGCCACTCTTACCCTCGTGAACAGGAGTTTATAATACATTCAGGATTAAGACTAAGTTACCTAGGTCATCTTATTGAAATAGAAACCTAACTAGTTAACGGTGTTACATCTAGTGGTTACTATTTTGTGGTCTGATCTTATCAAACTCATTGCATAAGATACCCTCACTCGCATGTCACCTACACGAACGTGTTGGATCATTGTGTTTGTATCAAGTACAAAGTGGGTCGTTGATGACGGGCAGAAATGCACATCATCTTAGGCCTTTTCTTTAGAATTATGAGGATTATTAAGTAAAATATGCGGCGAATATGTTAGGAATTCATGAGAAAACGAGTTTGTATCGATCGGCATTAAGAATCTCAACTAACCCACTATTATGCGTTATTATGCGTCCAATTGTTTATTTTTGTAGCAACCGCAGAAATCAATCGCATACGTGGGAGCTAGATTATCGTGGAGACGATCGCATGCGCGATTGCATACGCTCAACACACGAATATTACATCCATTAATCGCATGCAGTGATCGCATACGACAATCGTATGGGTGTTGCGGCTATCGAGCGAATGCGTCCATCGCATGGGAGTTACGATCGTCAAGCGAATGCGATCATCGCATAGAAGTTGCGGTCAACAAGCGAATGCGGTCATCGCAACAAGCTTGCGACTACATGATGATAACCACAATAGAAGGATGAACGCAAGGTTGGTGGAATGCAACATGAACGCATACCTCGAAAGAATCAAAAGATGATGTTGACATTTCACCTACCACGCCGTTAGCAGCAGAGATTCAGAAAATGACCATCGCGCCGCGAGTATCGGATTCAGAGTAGGTTCATTAATATTGTCGGCGATCAAGCTCTATAAATAGAAGCCGTTGAGCAGAATTTCAAATCATCCAAGGTTTTTCGCTTGAGGCTCCCTGCCTTGGGGTGGATCCTTGTGATCCAGACGAAAGCGTTAGAAGAAAGCTTGAGAGTTCTTCATCTCTTTCATCCATTCCAAGTGACGACCAAAGACTTTGTCGGAGTTAGAGCTCGAGAGAGTCAGCTCCACCGCCCATCCATGGCACCACCGGCAGCCTTGACACACATCTGCTGGAAGCAAGACATTGCTTCCATCTGGCCCTCCGTTTCTCTTCTTTCCTTGTATTGTATTGTATTAAATTTTGGCTTAAGGAATTAATACATTTTGTGATCAATGCATTTCTATATTTCATTCAATTTCATCTTCATCTTCCTTTATTTAGCATCCTTAAGTTTCATTGCATCACTTAGTGAGACTGTTAGAGTAACGCATACTTAATCATGCGACATAGGAATATGAAGCATGTAGCAAACCAACGGGAGGTGTGCATTGCGTGAGTGTTGTGAAAAAACCTTATTTGCTTAGTGTGAAGCTGTAGCAACGCTTGTCTATAAGCGGACGCAATGTTTGTCTATGAGTAAGTCAGCAACAACCAACTTCCCGGGAGGGTAAGTGGTTGGGCGCATTAAGTAATGTAAGCAAGTGTTCACTAGAGATAGGAATAACCTTACGTCCACCAGGCTTTTGTGGTTACCTTGTCTTATGTATGCGTCCATCACACTTTTAAAGCTACTCGAGAGAGAGTCTAAAGAAAGAACCTAAGACTTGAGAGAGCTAGGTTAGAATCGAGGCTCGGGAGAGCTAGATTAAGATCGCATAAGCAAGAATGGAAACTTAGGAATAAGTTCCATTTTCTATTACACATCACGTGCATCTGCGTCGGGCGTGTATAGCATGATCGCATTAGTTTGCATTGGCTGGGATTGCCCTTGCGGTCAAGCTTAAGGTTTCGATGAAGACATCCTCACATTTTATCTATTTTTCCATGCATTTACTACGCGTCAACAGTTTTCATGTGTCTACCTCTCAATCATATTTTCACCGCTTAGTCTGTTAGTTAGAAGTAGGAGTGTTTTGTAGCTTAAAACCCCCATCATTCTTTTATCCACAAACACATCACCGCATAGCATTTAGCTACAAGTCCCTAAGTTCGACCTCGGATCACTCGAGAAACTTGCGTCCTCGTTATACTTGACGTGAGCGCAAGAAAACTTGTGACAGGAACGCATGGACATTACATATAAGAGTAACACATATTTTCATTCCAATGCATGACCACTGATGCATGAGAACCAATGCATAACCTAAGACATGCATCGCATATTGCATCCCCCTAATTTTAGTCACCAGTCGTATCTATAGTGTCATTAGGATATGGTACCCAATCTCATCCCTATACTATAGACCTTTTAGGCTGTATCTCAAACATTAATCCCTGTATGTCTCCACATACTGTTCAAGACTCATAAGACAGCCTTGGATGTTAGTTTATTTTATTTAGGATTATTAAGATAAAATAGAATACAACACAATCAATAACATTTATTGAAATAATATCGATGATTCTTTATTGATGACAGTCAAGTAATTACATTTACTATCTATGAGTTTTAGGGCATAATCGAGAGCTTGCTCTATTTAACTACTAATAGACCTGACATTGCTTTTGTTTTCGGTGCATGTGCAAGATATCAATCATGTCCTAAAAATAGTCATTTTCTTAGTGCTAAACAGATAATCAAATATATAAATGGCACAAGTGAGTATGGTTTACTGTACACATTTGAAACAAGTAGCTTTCTAGTTGGCTATTGTGATGCTGGTTGGGCGGGGAGCTTAAAGAATAGAAAGAGTATGTATGGAGGTTGTTTCTTTCTTGGGAATAACCTGATTTATTGGTTCAATGAGAAGCAAAACTGTGTTTTCTTATCAATAGCAGAAGCTGAATATATTGTAGCAAGGAGTAGATATACTCAATTGATGTGGATGAAGCAAATGTTACAAGAGTATGTTGTCTCACAAGATGTCATGACTATTTACTGTGACAACTTGAGTGCAATTAATATATCCAAAAGTCCTGTTCAGCATAGTCGTACTAAACACATAGACATTAGACACCACTTCATACGTGATCTTATGGAGAATAAACCGATCATGTTAGAACACATCAATACAAAAGATCAAATTGCAGACATCCTTACTAAGGCTTTAAATGCTGTTCGTTTTGAGGCCCTGAGAATAGCCTTGGGTCTTTGTGTTTTGAAGGCATTACAATTATTTTATTGGGCTAGTCTTCGAAGTTACTTGGGCCATCAAACTCGAAAGCATAGGTGGTTAATCAATGGTAAAATCGTATTAAATACGGTTGGTGATGGTATGAGGAAGCCTAATTGTCACTTGATTTCAAACTATCTTTTGAATTTGAATTGTTTTTAGTTGTAGTGTGACAGGTTCTCTGCTGCTCCAAAGGAGTTACTTCCTTTTTTTTGTAATTTCTTCTCTAATAGTTAACACTAGACAAGAAACTTATACTTCCGATAGCAAGATGGTAAGATTCAAAGAAAAGGTCAAACGAAAGGTGCATGTTGATGAGGGTGTTCCACCAGCTTTAAAAACATAAGTATGGTGTTCGTGTGCGTAGTTTGTCTGTTGAGAAGAAAGAAATCGGAGTTCCTCCTACTTTGGCAAAGCGATGGTGCTAGTCAATCTTTTGAGACTAAAGGAAAAGAAAAGGTGAGAACATTACCTCTCATAATGACTGACCTTGTTGGTTCTGGAGTTTGAATTTTTTTCCAGAGAAAAAAAAGTCCTCTTCTAATGGTTCTCCAAGTAACATGCATGAGGAGTTTATTGTTTTGCCTAGAAACCTTAAGGGATCTCTTAAATATGCCTATTAAAGATCAATTGAAGTTACGGTTCTTGAGAGTGAGGTTATGGATGATAATAACCCTATTCCTAGTACTGGAAATTTAGAATCTGTCCTATCAGAATCTAGTTTGATTGTCGATGGAAATGTTGTTCCAAGTACTTTTATGATGGAAAAAGTTTTTATGCCCGAGCCGGATGTGAATGCTTTGCATGATTTTGTTGATAGAGTTGTTTCTGAAACGATAACTTCTATATCTACTCTACCTGTTTGTAATATGCCTGAGATTCTAGTCGAAAATGTTGATTAAGATGTTGTTGATGATTCTGTAAAATATGTTGAGGAAGGTATCAATGTTTTCCTTGCGGTAGTTGCTTTGGCTGATCAAGGTTTTTTGGATGGTGAAATGGATGTGAAGGAAATTGTTCACGAGCCTGTTTAAGAATCTGATTCTGATGATAATGTTCTTCTGTCCGAACTAACTAGTAAGAAAACTATGAATGTTAAAAGTGTTGATAGTGGATCCTTTGAGACATTGGAGTCTAAGTCTGATCAGAATGGGTTTGAGGACTGAAGGAAATCGGACACGAGGATTTCGATGAACGGAAGTATCTTTCCAAATTTCAATCGTATATGAACTTTACAAGTAAAATCACAATCTGAAACATGCGGTTATGCATAAAATAGAAATTACAACATGCTTTACTACAGATCAAGGGAAGATCAACAAACCTTTGTAGACTCATCTTTAAGTTTCTTTATCATGAACGCTCAATCACAGCAACACAACAACACATAAACGTTCGTCCAACACGGCCGCTACACTGCACGGTTATTGCGCACTCAAACTAAGCGATCACCAAGGTCACGAACACCCTGAACACCGTGAACAGCCTCCACAAAACCTCGACTGTGTCGAGTTGAATATGACACCACCAAGAAGGTTACCTCGGTATTCTTAGTGTGAGAATCCAGAGGGTGGGCTCTGTGTGGACTTGGTTTGACGCAGAAAATGAGAGAAGGAATAATCGTGTAAACGATTAAATAAGTGGGAGAAGACACAGTCTATGGTATAGGTCGATGCCCAATCATTTAGTAAAAGCTATGCGATCGTCTAGCAAAAGCTATGCGATTGTCTAGCTGAGTGTCTATCGTGTAAGAACACTCCACGATCATTTAGCTAACTCCAAGCTGTAGTTTAGTAAATCTAATTTACTTGACGACCATCCGTGAGAACTTTTCCGAGATTGGAAATTTCAAATCACAATTTTGCAAATCTTACTTCTTACTAAAATTAGGTAAACATTTTTTCTTTTATCTCACGGTTACCATGAAACCACCAATAACCTCCCACTCAATGGGTTACTAGAGAAAAAGAGATAACTATCCAATAATTAATATCATTATAAATATAAATGATAACTAACTTACCAAAATATATTTATAACCTATAATTTTAATATTTCATCTCACGAAACATACAAACCATAACTCTTTTTCTATTTCATGACACTTAATGTAAATCTCATTTACATTAACTCTCCACTAGATGTATCTCATACATCATACCGATCATATAATATATGATCAAATTCTCTCTTGTCAATTTGAACATTTCAAATCAACACCAAGAAATGATCCTCAGCTTGAATCCATTGAGCTACCAAGGGGACCTTATGGACCTGTAGCTCAAAGCTCCAACGGTGCGTGAATAACTGACTAAACTCTTTAGTCACTGGATCTACCATCCGTTAACTGCCCGACACATTACTAAAGACCGACAGGTGAACTTTACTTACTACAGATATATTATATGTCCATCTTAATCAATCAACAGTTGATAACCCTTCACAGATTGCTCGTAAGTACAGTTCGGCCAATAACTATTATGCCCCTGTAGTTACATCTAACTCATTAAGTACCACTGAATCCTCTAATGAACATAAGTCATAGTCCTATTATGTCTGAGTCCTCTCTTCCAAAGAGAAGCTGTGGCCACTATGTTCAAGCCTCGAAATCAGCCTTTAAGAGAGCAATCTATCTACTTACCCCTGCTTTAGGGAATGAGTGAATTCCATCTTGTATATTGAGTTCACAGCTCCCAAATCAAACAAGTCCCCAAAAAGGTAGGCATGTTGAGTTGGCAATCTGGTCACTCTCACCATACTAATCAAAGGACCGCCTTCAAAGGCAGGAGTTCTCAAAACACTTAGGATTAAGCTCGTGTCACCTATGGTGTTTTGGTGAGATGTAAATCTCCAACATCAACGGCGTTATATACAGAGTCTAGTCATCTCGTGTTCCGGTCTTATACAAACTCTTTGTAAAAGACACCGTCGTTTGCATGTCTCCACATGAATGGTCAAGATTTACCATCTGTAGTAGTTTACAATACTTGTAAACTTCTACAAAGCAGGTCGTATCCGTAATGTCAACAGAATCAGGTATCCCACCTTAATCCTTATACTACAGATCTATCTAGGTTATCACTTAAGGCATGATCCACTTGTATATCTCATATACATGCTTAAATTTACATATGATAATCATGGAGCTTTGTTTATTAGATATGAGTAAATGGCAGAATGAAATAATAGTTATTTTATTCATAAAACAATGTGTATAATTACAAACAACGAGACTTCGAGTGAATTAGGACACCAATCCCAACAAGGACATTCCTGATTCTTCAGAAGATAGTGATATGAAGAGTTCTTCTAATGTTGAAAAATCAGCTCTAAGTTGGGGTACTGGAGCTTTTGTCAAATCCAGAGGGAAGAAAGCTATTTCCTCTAGACCAACTTCTTTGAACGTGTATCATTTCCATTGGATGGTGTTTCTTTACATATAAAGTTAGAGGCTACTTTGTGGAAATTTGTGGTTCAAAGGAAAATTGTAGAGGAAAAGGAATTGTCTGGTCAAACTCAAGACTATTTTGATCTTGTTAATATGATTCTCCAAGCCCAACTTGATAGGACCGTGCTCAAGTTGGGATCATTCTACCCTCAACTTGTGAGAGAATATATTGTCAATCTCTCTCAGTTGACAAATCCAATAATCTTGACTTCCATAAAGTTCATGTGCATAGACATCCATTTATCTTCACCGTAGATCTTAAAAATAAGTATCTCAATAGAACTATGTTTGCAAATGTTTCTAAAAACTGTCCTCAAGGAGAGTTGGCTTTTGAATTAATAGGAGGGGCAAGGTTATCTCGGTCTAAGAAGGGACAGTTAACCACTATTATTTTGAGCTCTAAATATGTTGTGCTTCATAGAATTGGAATCTTCAACTGGTGGTTTTCCTCATATCGCAACGTGATCACGACGCGGAGCAGTCGACGTCCTCTTTCATGGGTGTCTTTAAATAAAAAGTTCTCGAATCACCATCAATCATATTAAAGGTATGATTGGTCACCTAATTAAAAAATTATTGGTCAACGTAAATTCAAATTTGTGCTCGGGAGTCATTTGTGTGTACGGAAAGTGTTAGTACCCTACAACACCTATAAAAGCGATTACCAAATTTTATCTTTTACTATTAAATTAAAAAAATAAAGTCCACAAAATGTTATTTGCTTTGTTTTCAAATGTCTCATGTTTATTAGCTCACATTTTAGAAATATAACATGAGCTGATAATTGTGAGTGGCATCAGAGCCATTAAATAAATTAGAAATTTATTTTGGATTCCCAAAATAATTGCCTACACCTCAAGAATATTATAACATCAAACTTTGATGATTCTAATCTCCATTGTCGGTGTTTAATGAGATATTTCACGTATTTAAGAAATTAATAAATTCCAAAAAACGAACACTACTCAGCCTCATTTTAAATTAAATATTGTTATTAATGGTTGAAATTCAAGTTGTTAATTTTTTGAAAATGATTTTAAATTTAGAATTTTAAATTAGGGAGAAATTTCATGTATTTATGGAATTTTAACAATAAAACTGATAAAGGAACACTACTTTTCTCAAATTTATTCTTTTTTTAAAAAAAATATATATTTATTTGCAGGAGAATTTTCATGTATTTATGAATTAAAATAATTCACAAAAGTAACACTACAAGTTCTCAAATTTTATTTGATTAGGCATTTAATGTATTTATTTAATTTTAACAAAACCCATAAAGAAACTAAACTTATCTTAGTATATGAACTAAACCTATTAATAACGAGGTTGGGGTAAGTAGATAAATTGCTTCTTTAAGAGCTGATTGTAGGGCTTGAGCATGTGGCGCTGCACCCTCTCCTAGCTTGAGAAGGGTTTGGTCATAGTTGGACTGTGACTTATTGTCCATTAGAGGGATCAGTGGTACTTAAGGAGTTAGATGTAGCTATAGGGGCAAAACAGTAATTTTCGCCTAACTATACTTACGAGCAATTTGTGAAGGGTCATCACACTATTGACTGGTTCCAATGAACACAGAAATATATCTGTAGTGTGAATAGTGCATCTGTCGGCCTTTAGTAAAGTGCACGACAGTTAATGGATGATGAATAATATAATTAAAGATGATGAATAATATAATTAAATGAGTTTAATTAATTATTCAAATACCATTGAATATGATTTAAATATTAATTATGTATGATACAATTACTATAATGTAAATGATACATTATAATATAAAATTTATTTTAGAGGAAATAAATATTTGAATATGATTTAAATATTAATTATGTGAATTGAATTCATATAATTAAATTTAGTATAAATGAGATTTATATTAAATACTGTGCATTAATGAGAGAATGAAAACTATAAGTTATATTGTATTTAATATAATATTAAACTATAGATTATATGTTATATTTGATATAATATAAAATTGAATATATATTATATGATAAAGTGGTTATCATATAAATATATATTAATGTTTTGTTAAAATTTGTTTTCTTTTATTTATTTTAAATTTTGAAAAATTATTTTGGAGGGAGTCAACTCCCTCCCCCTGTTTTTCTCTCTACTACATGAAAGTGGGAAAGTGTAGATGGCAACCATCATCTTCTTCCCCATTTGAGTTTTACAGAGAACGCTCTCTAAAAAAGATTGTTTTTTTTTTTTTTTTATGAAAAACTATGAGAAAAGTTCTCAGGCTTTCACACAACCCTCTTCCTCTCACAAACTCTATCCCTCTCTTCCAAAATATCAAGAGCCTACAACTTTTAGATTCTCATCCTAGAGAATATAGGGGAAGCTTTAGTGGGACCATTTTTAAAGGAAAAATCATACCAGAAGACCAGATCTTCAAGGGTAAGTCTCCTTATTCCTTTTATTATTTAGCATGTTGTAATTTTAATTTAATGCATAATTATTTTTTTTTGTTTCAATAAAATTTACATTCTATAAAAAATGGGATTTGGACTGATTCCACTTCCACTCAAAGACCTTCACCGATTCCTTCAATTGGTATCAGAGCGGGGTTTTTGTCCCAAATTTTAATTTAAATTTCAAAACTTTAAATTAAAACAAAATTGATTTTATTATTTTTAATTTTCATAAAATTCAAAATTTCAATTTTAAATAACAGTAATTCAAATAATTAATTTTAAATAAAATTAATTCAAATAAATAATTTTAAATAAAATTAATTCAAATAATTAATTAAAATAATTTAATATCCAATATTAAATTATTTACATCACCAATTCCACAAACATGAATCATCATTCATGTAATTTTAGTATTTAAATCATATTTAAATATTAGAATAATTCTTATAAATAGAAAAATCCCAAAAGTATTTACACTTTAAAGCAAAAAGTTCTAAGAGTACAAAGCACTTTTGAAACATTTTGCTATAAAATGTAAATATTTTTTAAATTTAAAAATTTTCCTAAATATTATCCAATTCTCCAATTTCGTTTAATTCAATAATTAAACGTTTAATTATATCACATATAATTAATGATTCCCTCAATTCAAATTGGAACGTTTCAAATTCTCTCATAACGTTATTCTAAGATTTAATCAGTTTGTAAACTAGTAGGGAGACCTAATGGACCTATAGATCATGGGCTCCAATGATCCGAGATTAACCAACTAAATTCTTTAACCTAATTAACCAACATTCATTAACTACTGGGTCGCTCGACTAAAGCCCATTAGTTGCACTCCCCTCATAGTAGATATATTTGTGTCCGCTCAATATAATCATAATCAGTAAGTTAACCCTTCACAGGTTGTTCATAATAACGATTGGGTAAAAAGATGTTTTATCCTCGAGATTACATCTTGTTCCTTAAGCCTCACTGATCCTCTAATGAAGAATTGGTTTGTGATCCAATCACTAAATCGAGTCCCTCTGGGGTCAATGAGAGACTAGGGCCCCTTGTTCAAGACCTGGAGTCAACATTTAAGGGAACAACCTCTCTATTCTCCCTAAAATCGGGTAGGAGTGAATTTCGTCTTGCTCCCTACGTCTCCAGCTATCTACCCTGTCTTACCTCTGAAATGGGAGGCTTATAGAGATGACACTGTTGAGCCAACTCTCACCCATGCGAATCTAAGGATAATTCCGAATAAACAGAAGTTCATAGTTAGCTCAGGATTAAGGTCAAGTTACCTAGGTCATCATTTTGATATAAGTCTTAAACAGTAAATAACATTATCAAGTAAGAGTGACTTCTTTCTTGATGCAATCTTACACAAACTGTTTGCATAGGACGCCTCCACTTGCATTTCTCCACATGAACAAAAGAGGATCTCATCGTTTGTAGCACTTTACTGAAGGAGTAATATAACATGCAGCGGAAAAAATCAAAATCAATAAGCACTCCAACTACTCTTAATTTGA